>NC_022012.1:10356718-10361314 GCF_000317375.1 Microtus ochrogaster | reverse complement strand
GCCCTTAATGTCTGTGCTGCTGGGGTTATACATAGGAAGTGATCTCCTGTACCCCACTTCTAATCCCACCCTTACATACCCTGATACTACCCATGTTCACTCTCCAGTGTACCCCTGTCCATTCTGCATGCTGTCCCCCCGTACACTCCACGCTGTCCCCCCGTACACTCCACGCTGTCCCCCCGTACACTCCACGCTGTCCCCCCGTACACTCCACGCTGTCCCCCATACACTCCACGCTGTCCCCATGTCTACACTGTCCTCCTGTCCACTCCATGCTGTGCCCCTATCTACTCCATGCCCTGTCCATTCTCCATCAACAACAACTTGATAATAACAGTGTTTCTTTCTCTGCTTCTCAGTGTCTTCCTGCTGGTAGTACCCTTGGGTTTCCTGGTTTCTTTCTCTGCTTCTCAGTGTCTTCCTGCTGGTAGTACCCTTGGGTTTCCTGGTTTCTTTCTCTGCTTCTTAGTGTCTCACTGCTAGTAGCACCCTTGGGTTTCCTTGCACTGTTCCAAGAATTATTTTACTTTTGTTCCTTAACTGTTTTCACAGGCTCGGGACTGATGTGTTCATACATTAGCTCAGGAGCCCAGTCTAGCGCCACCTGGAATACAGCCTATGGATCTGTAATGATTTGGCAAGGCTCTACAATACGGGGAGATGCTTTTAAGTCTATGCTTACATCATTCCTCCTGAAGTGATACAACTAACAGAGAGAGGCTAAAACCATCTCAGCTGTGGAAAGCTCCAAATTCCTGCTGTCCATCTACTCCTGAGGATTTTATAATTTAGATTGCACTGCCTTTTGTCTTTGGGTGGTTCCTCTGACGCTATCATCCTCCATGTATTCTCTGTGGGTTACATTGTGGGGCTGCCTTGTTTTTTAGCCCCTAGTATCAAAGAATTTACAGGCTGGACTTAAACACAGTGAAAGCTCGCAAGGGGATAGTTAATTGTTCCCCCATGGAGGGTCTACTGTGATGCCATCTCATATTACCCCAGAAACACATGAGGTTAGCTGTATGTATCCTTTCTTAGAGCAGCTCCTGCTTCCTCTTCTGCTCTACTCCATGCAAAGCAATGTCACTGCTTCCCTATAAAACCAGTACTGCAGCTTTGTGAGGGTCACCATAACAAAACGGACAACAGAAATCTACTATCCCAAAGGTCAAGAAGCCTGGAGCCTGAAACAAGAGTATCGGGGAACTGGAGAAGTGAATTTCTCTCAGGGGCTGGGAAAGCTCTGCCCCAGGCCTCTGTCCTCTGTCCCATCTTATACGTGGTTGTTTTCACATCCATGCAACACTCCCCCACAACTAAGCCTGTGCCTAAGTCCTCCTCTGAAAGGACATCAGTCACTCTGCCTTCTACAGCAGGTCCTATCTCGAGTAAGTCACCTCCTGAGGTACTGAACCAGCATATGACTTCCGGGGAAGCTAGTGAACACTGTCAGTCATCCTGATTATTTTCATCAGCTTTGGTTTTATGCCTCAGTGCACCCCGCTGCCCTGTAGGCTCTTGACTTCATCGCTTTGATTAGCTCAGCTTGTCCAAACTACCAGTTACGCCCACTTTCTCATTTCTTTCTGCCCTGGGCTGTGGCTGCATTGAGTTCACTGTGTTCTCCATAAAGATAGCGATCACTTCCAACATTTCATAAACCTTAACCATCTATTATTGGGAGCCGGCTGCCGGAGAGATCACAGCCGCCATGAAAGTCAAGGAAAAGGTAAGTTCTCTCGGGACTTTAAAAACGTATCAACTCTAAATGAGAAGTCTGTTTGTATTGTATGTATGGGGAATTTATTTTCAGATAAAACCTGGGAATCTAACCTACAAGTATAGAATGGCGGTAAATAGCAGTTTTGTAATTTATGGTTGACTTTCACGTCAGCACCACAATGTTCACTGGACTCACACAGGTCAGCTGGGCTCAGTCCCTCCGAACTAAGGTTGTTTAGCAACTGACTTAAGTTTGTTATTCCACCTCAAGTTCCACTTTTCCCTGGAAAAGTCATTCTCGATGTTATAACTCCTGGAATCATTAGCCATGTCTTACTGTGAAAAAAAAATCTGCTACATTTCTTTGCTTTCAATCCATTTTCTTATACCTCATATTTGAACATCTTAATGAAAGTCAATTATTCCAGGACACTCCTCTAACCTCAGGATGAGATTTAAGGGAATTGACTTGTAAACGCTGAGATTGACAGAAAGGCACTTAACAGGTTAGGAACTCAGGAGTCTCCATTTATGCACTGCTTTGACTCTGCCACTGCAGCCGACTCAGCGGCAAGCTGCACGGTCCCCACGTCCTGCCTCCACACCTAGAAGATTCTAAGAGCAGCCGGAAAGGTCTGTGACTTCCCGTGTTCCAGCCTTCGTTACAGGAGAAGCGCTGCATACTAAGAAATATTTATCTCCTTTAACTAAACTAAGAATAGATGAGGGGTCAAGTTCCAGAAATGAGTATATTAGCAAAGAGGTCATAGAGTAACTCGCATCTCAAGAGTTAAAAGATACTCAGATGCTAACACAAGGAAAGCTACAGCTAAGAAGTTCCAACTTAAAACACTCATTAATATCCCACTCCAACCAGAACCTCTAAGGGCAGATCTGCGCCAACAAACTCAGAAACCCCACCTATCACTACGAGGCAAGGAGAAACTATATCCTTTTGAACCTGAGGATACAGCATGTCAACATAACAACCATGTCTTGAGTTTGACCCCCTAGAGGATGCAGTGGTCTTTTCTTACGTGTGGTCTCCAGCACTGACACTGGCTTTGGTCAGCAGACCACACAGCACATGCTAGGCCTGAACCTCTGCCTGCTAGTGAGGACATACAACAGTCTATTGTGTTTAATCTCAGGAGTCCAACATACTGCCACCTGACCGGATAAGCAACAGAAAAAGTAGGGTGTTTTACATCCTGTTTTCTATACTAAGTACCTGAAATCCAGGACACACACACTGCAAATACTCAGAAACCAAGCTTGTGTAGCCAGTGGCTGCTGGATTGTTATACGCAGAGGGATGAAGTCAGCTGCATAACATCTTACCCAGAGGCCTCTGGGCCTGTTGTATCATACACATAATGAAAGTCACAATGCCTACCTCTCAGAGGAATAGACAAGGAGACGACACAGCAGGCAGGAAGCATTGAGCCCACTACACAGCACATGAGCCACCCATGAACAGCAGTTCCACCCTCGCTGTGTAACATGCTACGAGCAAATTACATTTCCTCAGATCTTAAAGCACTAATCTTTGACATAAAGTTAGAACTAACTTAATAAAAATAATTGATAATGATCATTTTGGAGCAATAAAGGGTCCAATAAGACTGAGTTTGCAAAAACAGTAAGTTATACCAACTAAAGGGAAACAGAAATAGAGACTAGTGTAAAAATCAGCCCTGAGGAGAGTCAGAGAGACAGCTCCGTAGGCTCAGTAGGTAAGGGTGCTACCAAGCCTGAAGACCTGAATTTGATCCCTGGGACCTACACAGTACAACGAGAAAACTGACTCCCACAATTATACCCTGGCCTGCACATGCATACACACACATACACACGTATACACACACACAGAGAGACACAAAAGGAATTACCGCATTAATCTTGTAATAATAATCATGGTAATGATGATACCTAAAGACCCAACATGGTAAAAGATGTAACAGAGTGAAGAACTGTGGTGGCATCTTGTTTGTACGAATAAAGCTTGCCTGAAGATCAAGGGCGGAGTTAGCCACTAGCTAACCATAGAGGTCTGGAGGTCTATGCAGACAGACAGGAAGTGATATGGCTGGGCAGAGAGAGGAAATGGTAAGGCAGGAGGAGACAGGAACTCAGTCTCTTTTCGGCTGGGAAGTTGAGGTGGCTGTGATTTTGGTCCTTCATCTCTCTGATCTTCAGGAAAGTTTTATTTGTACAAATAAGATATCACCACAAAGAGCACATGAAATAACGTCTGAATCCTCTACGTTAAGTAATTAAAAATCACATGAGCCATGTTGTTTATACATAGTCTGTTATTTGCTGGTGTTTTGATGTAATTTTTGATCAAGCAGTAAATCAGACAGTTCTGATAAAAAGCTATGGTTAAAATTAATAATGCCTTATAAAATATTAGTAAGCAGGAGATTTCAAACTATTGGGGCATGATTATTTCTATTCACAAGTGTATAACTTATATGAATAAGAAATGCTCATTTGAGTCAGTGTTATTCACCCTGGACATACTGTGCGCCATACGGACTCACCAATGAAACTTGGACGAGGCAGAACATGAATGATCTCTTATGTCACGGCAATTCTTGTTTCAGCCTCAACTGCCTACCCTATAGCTAAAGACTGACAAACTTAGCAAAATATGTATTAAAGTCTCACAGTGCTCATTACTGGCAAGCTACTGATGAAGTCGTTTGCCGAAACAAATCTTTGAAACTTGCTAAGTATATGCAATAAGCAGCTTGCTCTACTCACTAGGACACACCCTGACTGCACACTGTGGTGTGAGGTCCCAGACACACGGGGGCAGTCTCTACTCACTAGGATGCACCCTGACTGCACACTGTGGTGTGAGGT
>NC_022012.1:10351797-10356608 GCF_000317375.1 Microtus ochrogaster | reverse complement strand
ACTAGGATGCACCCTGACTGCACACTGTGGTGTGAGGTCCCAGACACATGGAGATGGTCTCTACTCACCAGTGCATCCTGACTTCACACTGTGGTGTGAGGTCCCAGACACACGGAGGCGGTCTCTACTCACTAGGGCCTACCCTGACTGCACACTGTGGTATGAGGTCCCAGACACACAGGGGCTGTCAGAGCTTACTGTGAATCAGGAGAGGGACTGCACGCTCAGGCCACACTGCAATGTTTAAAAAGCGAAGTGAAAATGAAGAGAAGAACTTACACCAAAATGGAAATAATCTAATGAGGGTGCAGACGGACCACAGAACCGTCTGTACCCTTTTCTTTCTATGAAAGCATTGAAAACATGATGTTAAATGGCTCTCGTTGTTCTAGTGAAGTAAGAAACCACTTATAAGTGGACAATGAGAACAGGATGAAGGACACATGGTTTCTTTATGTCGTCACCCAAACCTACGCCACCATCTTCATCATGAATAAGAAGACTTTGCTCCTGTGGTTGAGAGAGTAGTATGTAAGGACAGTTTGGAAATCCCCAATGGCTTGTGACATAAAGTCCAGCCTTGGAGAAAGACACCGAATCCTCTCCAGCCACGCTCTCCACAGATGTCACACTGCATAACACGCGGCCACTTTGGAAGATGGGAACACGTGTAGGTAACAGTGTAACAGCACTTCCTAAAACTCATCTGGCCATCCTGACACTACCTCTGCAGTAATTCAGAGCTTCTGTGAATTCTCTCTTTCCCCTCCTCCTCACCTCCTCTGCCCTGCCCTGCCCTGCCCACAGCTTAGGTGCTACCTACGTGCTGACAGCTTCCAAGCCTCCCCCTAGACCTCAGCTTCCTGGAACGCTCCACATGAACAAGCTCTCAGCCAACTCCTCACCTCCTCTCTAAACCTATGTGACTCCACCCACCAAACAAGTCACCTCTTACACAGGATCATTTCTACTAGTGGTACCAGCTATTTTTTTCATTATTTAAAAAAAAATACAAGGCTGGGCAGTGCACACCTTTAATCCCAGCACTCAGGAGGCAGAGGCAGGCAGATATCTTTGAGTTCAAGGCCAGCTTGGTCTACAGAGTGAGTTCCAGGAAAGGCTCCAAAGCTACACTGAGAAACCGGTCTTGAAAAACCAAAAAGAAAAGACAAAGAGAGAGAAAAGGGAGGGAGGGAGGGAGGGAGGGAGGGAGAGAAGGAGGGGGAGGGGAGGGGAAGGAGGGGGAGGGGAGGCCAGAAGGAAGGAGAAAGGTGTAAGCTTCTATCAGGATGCCTCAGTCTGTGCCCTACCCCACCCCACAGACACTGTCTCAGGCTGCCGGAGGATCCTCCCAGCGTGGCCTGTGGCCTCCCTTCAAGTGAGCAATCCTAATGAGAGAGCAAAGAGGAAGGCACAGAGCTTCTTACAGTCTAACTGAAGAGGTAAACCATCACCAAGTCCAGCACATACATACTCAAAGGAGAGGAAACGAAGCCCCTTCTTTGAAAGAGGGAAACATACGTCTGGACACATCATTAACCTGCCCTCAATAAAGGCACCTTCACTCTGCAGATGCAAGCCCCTGGAACCAGCCTGACCACCTCTGCCCAGTCTCTTGACTGCATCCTAACATGCATAGTCCAATCACCACTGTCTCCATTGCTGCCTCCGTGGGAGTCTGGAGATCATGCCGGTCTGCATCCTAACATGCATAGTCCAATCACCACTGTCTCCATTGCTGCCTCCGTGGGAGTCTGGAGAGCATGCCAGTCTGCATCCTAACATGCATAGTCCAATCACCACTGTCTCCATTGCTGCCTCCGTGGGAGTCTGGAGTGCATGCTGGTCTCTGTCCCAAACCTGTGGAACGCCCTCCAGCTGCGGCTTGTGCCCTTTAGTCCGCTCTTCACATGGAAACCACCAGAAGCAGGCTTTATTTTGTATGGTATTGTCTTTAAAAACAAGGTCTCACGTGGACTAGGCTGGCTTCAGACTTGCTTCGTAGCTGAGGATGACCCTGAACTTCTAACCCTCCATCTAGCTCATGAGAGCTGTACTGCTGTGCCCAGTTGATGCCGTGCTGGGAATCACACCCAGAGTTTATGGCACACTAGCTACATCCCCACAGCCCTCCACCATTAGCCTTTTAAATCCTAGCTCGTGCAAGGCCCACCCTTTAATCCTGACACTTGAACTCAGGAGGCAGAGGCAGGCAAATAGATCTGTCAGTTTCGAGATAGTCGGGGATACACAGGAAGACCCCGTCTCAAAAATATACAAGTAATGCAACCTAAGTCAGTTATGTCACTGTAACTACTCAGCTAGCCCACCCTCTCCTCAAATTCCCTCACACTGCTCCTCTTCCACAGTGCCCCTCCCTGGCCAGGCTGCATAATTCCCCGCTCGGTATCTCTGCTGCTCACTGTCTGCATCTGCTTACTAAACCCAACAGCCATGGCAGGCATCCTGATGGGTTCGGGTTGGGGTCTTTTTTCATGATGTTTCCTGTGCGCTGAGCTACACAGTGAGATCTCACCTCAAAAATTCAAAAGGAGGAGGGCTGGAGAAGATGAAACAAACGTACTTTTCCAGTTAACAGTCATGATACACGGTGAACGCTCTTCCGTGCCATGTTTAAGAGCTAGGCAGTAGATGACTGCATGGCTAAACCGTATCTTAACCCACGGCCTTTCACTGGACACTCGGACAGTAACTACCTAGACCTATTACAGAAGCTGCAATTAATGTCCTCTGG
This sequence comes from Microtus ochrogaster, assembly GCF_000317375.1. Taxonomy (NCBI): domain Eukaryota; kingdom Metazoa; phylum Chordata; class Mammalia; order Rodentia; family Cricetidae; genus Microtus; species Microtus ochrogaster. The sequence goes on along the minus strand of NC_022012.1, from coordinate 10,353,853 downwards.
CAGACATTTGTGTGTGTGACTCGTGACTGTGAGAGCACATGCACCAGAGCACGCGTGTGCGTCTGTGCACATGTGTGTGTGCGCACACGTGTGTGTGTGTGCGCGTGCACATGCGTGTGTGTGTGTTAGTTAGAGGACGACTCTGAGGAGCCTATTCTCACTCCCACCTTGCTTGAGGCAGGAACTCTCTGGTTTCTGCTGCTGTGTTATGCACTATGCAGCTGCCACTAGAGCGAATGAGTAATTCTCCTGCCTCTGTCTCCCATCTCAGGGTCCAGGGATAACAGACAGCCATGCTCCAATTCTGTACATGGGTTCTGGGAGGTCCAAATTCGGGCATCAAGCTTGCATGGGAAGTGCTCTTCCTCACTGAACCATCTTCTCAGCCTGATGTAAAATATTAGCACAGGATTTACTTCCTTGAGAACTAGCCTAGACGTAGAATTGCTGAGTGAAAAGATGTACTTTTCTGGGGTGATGAGGTGAGTCGGGATCTCCCCCTGTGGACCACACTGGCCTGGAATTCACTGTGGAGCACAGGTTAGCAGTCCTCAGCCCAGGAGCGCTGGGATTGCATCACCACGCCAGCTATCTAGGTCTCAGTGATAATGTGCTATCCCACTCCTGCCAATCTCCTCACACCTCACTAACATGAGTTATGGATGAACTGGAAAGTCATATGAACTTGGGTTTGCAGTTACATGGTCCTACCTTTAATGAGCTTAATTGCAAGACAAAAAGACGTGCCTGGTTGAACTCCTGAAGGAGATCACGTGGACACTGGGAGCAATACAGCACCCTGCTTGAGGCTCTCAATGAAAGTTACTTTCCACTTAAAGTTTCTATCTTTATTGTAACTTTAAAGAAAACAACTACTAAGTGCTGGCACGTTATTACAGGAATGCCAGCCTATAAATTAAAGTACGTTTTCATTTAACCTCTTTCCTTGCGGTTAGCATCCTGCATGGAATTAGAAATATTCCTAAACGCAGTGTGCAGCTGGGAAGACGTTATTTTATCCTAATCCTGGTTTCTGTTTTTCTTTCTGACAACAGCAAACAGAAGCAAACCTTCCAAAACCGTGGAAACAGAACACTGAAAGGTCACCAGCCAGGTGCCCCCTGGCACCAATGTCCCCGTTGGAACAGTTGGGAAGCAAAGAGTTAAACAAGGAGACACCCGGAGGTGAGATACAGGCTTAAAAAGAAAACAATGGCAACTTCCTTACAACATCCTGGAAAAAACCAGTGACAGCGGCTCCCGCCTTCCTTTGACGTGGACAAACAGGGCGACTCCCCGCGCGGGCGCACAGTGCTACCAGCACAGGCCGGTGGACAGACAGACTGACACACACAGGAGCCTTGGAGACACACCAGCAGACAGACGCCAACACACACGAAGCAGCGCTCCCTGCAAGGCCGGGCCAGGCCTAGGGACCACTGTGAGGTGCTGGCCCTGGAGGAGCTCACCCCGACCCGACTCCCCTGCCAGCCTCTGCCTGGGGTCTCTGCAAACCGCGCCACCCGGTCACCAGTCACCCGGCGCCCAGTGCGCACAGGGAAGCCCCCGCCAGACGCGCGAACCACCGGGAGCCCGGACGCCGCCGCTAACGCAGTGGTCCGCACCCTGGACTGCGAACGCGAGGGACACCCACGCCCCGGGTCCGGGTCTGGCCCCGCAAACACCCACCGAGCTCCTCGCATCCCGCCGCCTCCGCCGGCGCCGGCGCTTCCATCCCTCGGGGGTCTCCAGATCGCCGCCGCCCGCTTGGCCGCCCGCACTGCCGAGCATGCGCAGAGCCGCCCCGAGGGGCGGGGCCCGAGCCAGCCTCGACCGTAGCCCACGAGGGACTGCGCCTCGCGAGGTGTCAGGCGCGGTTCCGAGAGGTCAGGGACCGAGTCTCTGATCCCCGGGACTTCGCGTGCCGAAAAACAGGGCCTCGGACCGACCGCGCGGAAAGCAGGCAGCCTGCAACTCCGACGGCCGACGTAGTCTGGCCTCTCTCTCTCTCTCTCTCTCTCTCTCTCTCTCTCTCTCTCTCTCTCTCTCTCTCTCT
>NC_022012.1:10341062-10351642 GCF_000317375.1 Microtus ochrogaster | reverse complement strand
CTCTCTCTCTCTCTCTCTCTCTCTCTCTCTCTCAACAGTCTTGGCTGTCCCGGAATTAGCTCTTGCAGACCAGGCTGGCATCGAACTCACAGAGATCCACCTGCTTCAGCTTCCTGAATGCTGGGATTAAAGGTGCTCCTGGCTTCGGCACTGGCATTTTAAAGCTGACGCTAGGGTTACGGCTAAACGGGATGTGGCCCGCATTGTCAAACACTACACACATTGCTGTCTGCATCTCTGGGCACAGGATACACAGCGCGATGCAGTCTGTTACCCACTGCGCTCACTGTCCACGCAGAGGGAAGTCACTTCACCACGACAGGAAGCCAATGAAGGCAGGGGAGGAACCGTCACTGCAGCAGGGACTCTCGCGTGCAACGTCCTCGGGTGGATGGCAATAAATATATGATGAATCCACAGAAAAAGCATACTTCTGATTAGAAGGAAAAATGTTTAATTTTGAGATTGAAGATTGTATGGTGAGAAAAAGAGGCAGTGAGTTTTCTGTGCGCTCAAGGCCAGCCTCGGCTACATGGAGAGTTCCAAGACACCCGAGGATACATAAACAGACCCTGTCTTACATAAAATTAAAAATCTTTAAACTACCATGGTCACACATATCTGCTGGAGTTTAAGGTTATGGAGTTTGAGGCCAGCCTGAACTGCATGAGATTCTCTCTCTCTCTCTCTCAAAAAAAAAAAAAAAAGAAAGAAAGAATAGAAAAGAAATTAAGAAAACTAATAAGTTAGAAATTACCTTTTTTCACATCACAGTTATTATTTAATGTCATGACATCATACAAAACTTTTTGTTTCTTTTTTGTGTTTCTGGGTAAATTCGGGAGAGCAGTAGGGATATTCCTGTGGTAACAGGGCAGTCTGGGTTCAGGCCACTAACAAAATCACAGTGTGTTAGATTCTTAGACTTTTCAGATTAAGAAAGAAGCAGTTCCTCTCAGATCCTCATCTTTCCTTCTCTTCAGAATCTCAAGGTTTGTATCAGGTAACTGGGCATAGTAAAACCTTTGCTCAAACCCAGTTTTCCCCGGAAAATATACACATCACAGGGAACTCCCCATTCCTCACAAATAGCACAAAAATCACAAAGATGCTGAGCTACTGGGAGCCAGGTCCCTAAGGATGGCTGGGTCCCTGGGCTGAAGGGCCGCAGAGATCTGTATCAGAAGTGCTGCCTGGGTTTATCACTGAGTGTTAAAAGCATCAAAAGTCATTGCCTCTTAATGACAGGGAACAGGAGAGACTAGCTTGACTGTCTTGCCAGGCCTGGTTGAGATGGCTTCCAGATGGGGTTTCTCTACTGTGGCGTGGGAATAAACCAAGTGGTAAGGACATAAGGACATCTCTGCTTAAAGACGCATTGCCTTCCGTCAGTCCTGCACCCGGTCCTATGAGGTGAGGCAGCAGTCACTACCTACATCCCAGGACTGGCAGAATGCCTGTACCTGTGGGTGAAATAAATATCCGACCCTATGGAAGCAAACAAAAGTGGGGTTTAACTTACAAAACAAAAGACAAATGTGAGGTTGGCACTGGGCATTAGGGTTCTTCCTAAGGGTCACTTGGATGCAAGTTCCATGCTACCATGATAGAAGGTAAGATGAACCAAGACTGTGAGTGAGTATTGGGAAGGTAGTGTATAAAGCAAGGATGCCCAGCAAGAAGCGGTGATTCCCAAACATGCAGAGGACAGTAAGTAGTGAGAGCCTTCACCACAGTCGTCAGCGTGTGGTTTGTAATTGTAACTTGGCACTTCCTTTTTTGTTGTTGTTTTATTTTCCGAGACAAGTTTCGCTGCGTAGCCCTGGCTGTCCTAGAACTGCTCTGTAGACCAGGCTGGCCTTGAACTCACATAGAGTGACCTCTTCATCTCTAAGATCTTCCACTTACTATTTTCAGACCTCAGCTGACAGGGAGTGACTACAGACTTGAAAAATGAAATCACATACAAGGAAGCACACACTATGGTCCCTGCCACCGTATGAATGGCTACCACCTTTGTCGTTGAAGGAGTAGAATTGTCTCTGCCTCGCTCCTCTTGGAACTGAAGGTGCCTTCGCTCATTAACCCAAGGTGTTAGGGTGTAGCTGTGATGTACCCGGAAGCCTGCTCTGTGGCTTCCATGGCTGCTCTCATTCCCAAAACTCCATTATGGGTGGCAGTGCTGTGTTGAGGAGCCTGAGCACAGGTGCAAGGCATGCTGGCCTCACCTTTAATCCCCACCCTTGGGGATTTCAAGGCCAGCCTAGTCTACATATCTAATTTCAGTCCAAACAGAGTCATGTACTAAGACCCTGTTTCAAAGGAAGGAAGGAAAGAGGGAGGGAGGAAGGGAGGTATAGAGGGAGGGAGAAAAGGAAGGAGGGAGGGAGGGAAAGGAAGAGAAAGAGAAGAAGAAATAAACAAATTCAAGCACTTCCAAAGAGGCCAGTACATCTTGTAGTATTACTTGATGTGGGATGTCCTTCTGTATATGTGTTGCTTTTATTAGTTGATGAATAAAGCTGTTTTGGTCAATGACTTAGCAGAGTAAAGCCAGGTGGAAAATCCAAACAGAGATAAAGAGAGAGAGTAGGCAGAGTCCAAGAGATGCCGTGTAGATGCCAAAGGAGAAAGATGCCAGGACATTACCAATAAGCCACAGCCTCCTGGTAATACATAGATTAATAGAAATGGGTTAATTTAAGATCTAAGAGCTAGCTAGGAACATGCCTGAGCTAAATGGTGTTGTAATTAGTTTCTGTGTGATTATTAGGGTCTGGGCAGCAGGGAAACAAGAGTCTTCATTTACAAATTCTTCCCAATTCTTAGGGCTGGGCAATTTCACATAGCAAGTGTGGTGACACATATGTGTTGTCACAGCACTTGAGGACTGCTGGAGGAGGACAGTCCAAGCTATCTAGCAAGCTAGAGAGAGTGCAGAAGGTGGGGAGGAAGGGGAAGAGAAGGAGAAGCTGACAGATGATCTTAATTGCAGATGTGGAAAAATGGCAGAGTGCGGCTGGTAGGGAACCCACTTCAGATTGGGGTGGTTGAACAGCTGGACTCTGCTTTGGGAAGAGCTGACCAGGTATGTGTATGGAGAAGACGATTTAGCCTGCCTATTCTGTATTTACAGTGGCTTCGCCCAGCTGCTGGCTCCCAAGAGGAGGAGCAACCTTCTCCCTATCTTGAACAGTTGTATGTTCTAAGGGTGGACCTAGGAAACATCATGGTAGATTCCTCACTGGCGCTGATAACATGACCTTTACTGCAGGGTCTTTGTTAACTTAACTCTTTATGACTGACTTATCCAGCTGAAAACCAAGAAAAATGATGCATAAGTTTAACTTATTTTGAAAAGACTCCACACCATCCTCATATAATCTGTTTTTATAAATACATCATGTCTACTGCCTTAGTTAAGGTTTCTATTGCCATGATAAAGCACCATCAGTCAAATGCAACTTGAGGAGGAGAGAGCTTATTTTACCTTAGAAGGTGGAAGTCCATCATCGGGGGAACCCAGGGCAGGAACCTGGGGGCAGGAACTGGAGCAGAAGCTATGAAGAGGTGCTGCTTACTGGCTTGCTCTCTATGGCTTGTTGCCTCTGCTTTCTAAGAGTACCCAGACACCCCTGCTCAGGTGTGGCCCTGCCCACACAGAGCTGAACCCTTCACCAATCAAGACAAACAGGCTTGTCTACAGGCCAATATGGGGGCATTTTCTCAACTGAATTTCCTCTTTCCGGATATGTCTAAAATTGTGTCAAGTTGACAAAAATACAGCCAGAACATCTATAAAACAAAACTAAACTGCCAGGGGAGAATGAATAATGTGGTGGGGGGGGAGAAGAATGAACAGACATGGAAATATTCATAGGATCCATCCAGCAGATCCGGATATTAATTCAGGAAGACAAAGAGAAGACAACCAGGAGTTACACACAGAACTGAAGACTTATCATGGAAGGGCATTTGTTCCTGAATGGAGCACACCACTGATTGCCCAATACAGGAGGTGAAAATCAACTTAACCCAAGGCTTATCATTATAGAACTTTAGAATAATGGAAACTATAGAAAGATGCAGAAAATTTTGCCAGTTTAAATACCAAAAGGTAATGGGAAGAGTCCCCTTGGCTTAAAATTCACCTGCCCACTAATACCAAACATCAGAGGCAAGAACTCCATGAATCCTTGAATTCCATTTTTTCAAGGAAAACATACCCAGATAAAACTCTATACCTATATAAACTGTGGACACAGTAAAAGAGAAATATAAACAATCCTTAATATTATATAAAGGCTCAGGCTGGACATCTCATATGCTCTGTCTTAGTGAGCCCTGGAGGAACGCTTTTTCCAGAACTACGGAGGAAACCTAGACAGAAAACATGGCAACCAAGGAACCAAGAATCTTAGACAGGAGAGGAAATCCGAAGAGGATCCCAGACCACAGTCACCCTAGAGAGGGGTCAGTCCACCCAATCCCAGACGACAGTGTCCCTAGAGAGAAAGGGGTTAGTCCACCCAATCCCAGATTACAGTCGCCCTGGAGAGGGGTCAGTCCATCCGATCCCAGACCACAGTCGCCCTGGAGAGGGGTTAGTCCATCCAATCCCAGACCACAGTCGCTCTGGAGAGGGGTCTTTCCACCCAGCGCATCAAGAAGAGTTTAAAGAAATGGTGAAATTAAGGAACAATCTGAAATTGTAAAAATGGGCAAAGAAATTTTTTCTTCTTTTTGGAGAACATCAAAAGATTTTGCTACAGACATGGAAAAAGCCAAGTAGTGGTAGGATAAGGTGTGGGGCCAGGTAGACAGACAAATGGGCAGGAGGGGAAAGATAGACATAAACATAGGAGGTGAGGGTCAGACAGACACACGGACAGGAGAAGGTGAGGGTCAGATGGACAATGGACAGCAGCTCCAGCTAATGCAATGCTGATGAAAAGAAATATAGGAAAGTGTAAGTATAGCACATAATATACCTTGGTCGTGAACAATACACACAGTCGTATCCCAATAGATCATGAACAATGGCATATGTGTTACGATTCTGTAGACATAGGTTTATATAACAAAGCTAAGTTCTTATGTTTCTAAGTTCTAGAAACACGGAGGCAAATACAAAATGAAGTTGCTGAGAGCTCTGAGCAGCAGCTTCTCAAAACAGAATTATAAGTAGGCAAGACATTGTAAATCCTATTTGATTTTAAGCTATGTACATAGCAAAAAAATACTAAATTCACAAAAGAAATATCAGTCTCTAAAACTTAATTTTTATTAAGACAAATATTCCAGAAAGTCATCTATAACATGAAGTTTATTAATTTTTAAATTCATACTTTTTCCTGTTCTGTTGTTATTTTCAAAATTCGTTGGTATTTTGGTGGTGATGGTGGTGCTAGGGATAGAAAGGGTGGTGTGTGTGTGTGTGTGTGTGTGAGTGAGTGTGTGTGTGTTTGTGTGTGTTCATTTATCTCAGTACTGACCTGGAGTAAGTTCTCCACCACTGAACTACATCCCAGCACGTTTTTGTTTTCTTTTTTGAGGCAGTTTCACTAATTTCTCAAATTAGTCTCAAATACTCAACCCTACTGCCTCATTTTGACCAGCAGCCAGGATCTCAAGTATGGATTATCATGCCCAGCTCAAATTCACTGTTTCGATGCCAGCCATCTCTATGGCTAAGGACACAGTACCTCAGATTCTAAAACTTTAGAATCTGTGCAAGATGATGAAGAAAATGTATTTTCTGAAATGTTTTTTAAATTAGTATACTTAGAATCAAAAGGAGCTCAGGTATTATTAAATACAATTGACCCATAAATGACAGATTCAATACTACTACTATTAGTAATAATAATGCATCAGCTAGGATATTCATCTTTAAAAATTTACATGTAAACAGTTTGTCAGGAATCCACATGCGTTATAAGTCACTTTTCTTTGGGGCTGGGGAAGGCAAATGTTCTCCAGACTGGAAATTTAAGGCCATGAACTGAAACAACTGAAACATTGGTTGTTATACTGACGTAAGGAGTGTGTCCTGGGAAAGCATGGCGCGTCTGAGAAAGAGGAAGGCCGGGCTGAGGAGCTGCCTCACAGTGGTTTGCATTGCCTCAGGTGGCAGGGCTCAGCGGGCTTGCTCGGAACTGTGGAGCAATAAGTACTGTTAAACCTGCATCCACGTCATGTACAACATAGCATACAGGGCCCTGCTATTGGGCAAGTCTTCTGATACGTTCTGAAATGTTCTAAAAGACCACATTTAGAAAGCAGTGAAATGTTCTCAGATCATCCCCTGTTCTCAAAGGTGGAGCTGGATTCTGCAGCTCATTCTGGTTTTGTCCCCTTACCGCAAGGGTTGTCATGGAGTCAGGCGGCATGCTAGCTCTGATCACCTTCCCCAGTTAACATCTGCTTCCAACCAAGCTCACACACACTTTCTGCCCAGATCCTTGCCCAGGACAGCCACCCTGCACAAAATGTTCAGGGGGTCCCTTGAGCTCTGCTTCTCATCAGGTTTCTGGAAGGAGACCGCAAGGCAGAGCTGAGCTAGGTGTTCACCCCCACTGTGCCTTCCCTATAGAGTACAGAATATGGTTCCTCTTGAGACTCTGGCCTAAAAGGCTTTAGCTTCCCACACTGATTTCTCTAAACACCTGCTTTCTTAATTAGCTTAGCCTTCAGTAAGCAAGTTCCACTCAACGGGTGTCTGGTAAACAAAGAAAATGGCTGCTCCTGGCTCCATGGACTAGAGTCTGGAATTAAGGTTGTCAGCAGGGTACAAGTGGTGCGAGCCTCCTGCAGGCTGCAAGCTGCTGCCTCCTCCCATGGTAGAAGGAAGATAGGATGGCTCTCGGGGGCTCCTTTTGTAAGGATACCACCCTCATGACCACTTAAAGGTCACACTTCTTGTCCCCATCCACTGGGGTTAGGGTTATCTGACATTGAGCCCACTGTGCCTACTCACAAAAAGCAAACAAGCAAACAGGTAAACAGTCCTTTCCTTGCTCCGCTGCCTCAAATTAGCTTCTGCGTGCCTCTGTTTCCGTGAAAATCCTATACCCATGCACATTGGCGACCTTATTGGTTTCAGTGATGGGCAGTGGATAAGTTACGAAATTCCAATTTACAGCCTGGTAGCTATAGTAACCACTGAGTGCATGCTGTGTTGGAAATTTGTAAATGATCTTACTACATATGCATAGCACAAGGACACCACGCAAGGTGATGGCTATGTTAGCTTGCCTATGATAACCATTTCACAATGTATAATATCTGTCAAGACACCACTTACACTGTAAGCACATTCAATTATTTCAACTTATTTATTTTTGTTTTTGTAGGGCAAGGTGTCATATAGCCCAGGATAGCGTCAAACATAAACGAGGCTATCCTTCAACTCCTACTCCACCTGCTTCTCTCACTCTCAACACACACACAAATACACACACATACACACAGACACACGCGCTCACACACACCTGGTAGGATTACAGATGTGTACCATCCTACCTGGCTTATGTTCATTTTTTTTTCAATTACACGACTACACAGTCAAACAGAGGGAAGTCAAACCCTGTGGCACTGGCTTGCAATGCCAGCTGCTTGGAAGGCGGAGGCAGAAGGTGACAAGTTCAAGGAATGCCTGGGCTACACAGTGAGTCAAAGCCAGCCCTCTCATCTCAAAACAAAACTGATACAAAATAGGGCCGAGGCTATAGCTCAGTAGCAGGGCATTTGCCTGGTGTGCACTAGCCTCAGGGCCAGGCCCAAACATCACAGAATTTACCAGAGGTGAAAGCTTTAGCTAAGCCACTCTCCCCACGTCTCACAGCTGGAAGGCATGTGCAGCTACCACCATGTTTCACAGCTTCTGGAGGGCCCAAGCTGGCCATGAGTGCTGTCCTCATGGCTCCTTGCTGTGCACTATGGGATTTGGTGAGTTTATCCTCTTGGGGCCCACAAAAGATTAGGAAGGTCACTGTGGAATTAGGTGACCAACACTTCTGCAGGTGTCGCTACAAGCATGCGAACACACGATTTGTCTTCAGAAAACACAGCTGTTCTGAGAACAACACACACCACATAACTTGCAGTAAGAGCTGGAAAGCCCGGGAGAGGCCGAAACAGCTCAGCTTTAATAAATGTGTGGCTTCAAAGACTCTGCCGAGAGAAAGCACGCCCTAAAAGTTTCCCATTCCACTGTAAGCATTGTATCTCAGTTAAACCATAAGAACATGACTTCACTAGCTCTGCCTTCAAATCCAACTGTTGTCCTGCTGAGCACTGGAGCCCCAGATTCCTCGGGGCGCTCAGATCCTCCTGTGTAAATTTAACTCTCTGTTTCGGGGTTTTAACATCAAGGTCTGGCTGGGGATTTAATTTCACAGGCTGTGCCTGTCAGCTTGTATGTAGCCCACTTTCATCACAGTTCAAAGGGAGTGTGTGAAAGTCTTCCGCTAAGTAGGTCACTGGAGAGCCATGTTGTGCACGAGGGGGCCTGGAATTCCTGCATCCGAAGCTCTCTCGCGCTGATCTCGGGTGCATGCTCACAGCTTAGCGACACTGTTGAGGATCTCGCTCTCCCAATCTCTGCTCTGCTTGTCCTGCCCCTCAATCCAGCTGAAATGAGGGTCTGTTCCAAGTTGAGTGACATCTGAGGGTGCAGCCTGCTGATCGCCTGGCCACAGTCTGCCCAGGTAGTCTGCATTTTCCCTCTAGTCTGAAGAAGTTACATCACCATTGAAAAAAGCACCCTCTAACATGTAAACACGGCTCAGAGTGTCACTACGTCCCTTTTCCCATCAAAGCAGATCCGGCTTGGGTATCGCTCACAGGGACATTCATAGCCACCACAGACAAAGACTTAAGACCATAAAGGTAAGGAAGGCCCCGAATTCTCTGAAATGCACCCTCCTCCTAAGAGTATCTGAATGACCATCTGCCGGAAAGAACAGGAAGTTGTCTGGACATTCTGACTCTTAGTAGAGTGTTGTATGTTTCAAGAGCACCTGACACTCCAGCCCCACACAATTCCTTCAAGCCTGAACATCCTAGAAAATTTAAGTGCCCGGCGCTGCCACCCAGCAAACTACTTCCTATTTATATGATACAGAATCAGCAGGAGGATGATGCCCAGAAAACATCCGTCATATGTTACATTCGGCAAACAATGGATACTGAGCACAGGACAGGTGAGGAGCAGCCACAGCTGTTCTGAAGGTGACCAGCAGGACCATGGTGACAGGGTCACTCAGCAAAGGCTAAAACTCCCCTGTCCCTCTAACTGAGAGGCATCTTGCTATATAATCACACTTTTTTCTCTTTCTTCTGTTTTCCTTTTATTGAAAATAATTTTTGTCTGCACACAGTATATCCTGACTACGGTTTTTCCTCCCTCTAATCCTCCCCACCTCCTTTTCCATCCAGATCCACACTCTTTCTATCTGGCATTAGAAAATAAACAGGCTTCTGTGGGGTAATAAAATAAAATGCAAACTAGCACATTAGAATTGAACAGAATAAACAAACGCAAGAAAAAGAACCCAAGAGAAGATATAAGAAACAGAGACCCACACATTTACACTCTCGGGAAACCCCCAAAAACACTAAACTGGAAACCATTTTGTGTGTGTGTGTGTGTGTGTGTGTGTGTGTGTGTGTGTGTGTATCTATTTGACATATTTCTGCTGGCCATCTCTTGCTGAGCAGGCAGACTACCTTGAGTAGTTTGTTTCCCCAGAGACTCCCTTGGAAAAACTAAATCTTCATTTGCAAGGGCTTATCAACTGGAGACAGCTTCTGGGTTGGGGATGAGCTTGTGTCCACTTCTCCCTTAAGTTCTAGGACTTCAGCTGTGCAGACCTGGGCAGGCTTCCTCAATCTCTTTGAGTTCATGTGTGTGTCAATCATGTTGATTTAGAGGGATTCGTTTTCTTGGTGTCCTCCATCCTTTCTGGCTCTTACACTCTTTCTGCCTCCTCTTCCCTGAGGATTTCCCTGAGCTTCGAGGGGAGGGATTTCATGCAGACATCCTGTTTAAGGCTGGATGCTCCAAGATCTCACTCTCTGCGTGATGTCTGACTATGGTCTCTTTATTTGTTTCCATCAGCCACAGGAGGAAGCTTCTCTGATGAAGGCTGAGTACAGCACTGATCTATGAGAACAGCCGAATGCCATTAGAAGTCATCTTACTGCTACATTTCAGCATTTGTCTTATTTTGGCTTTTGTTTTTATTGTTCTTATGGAACCTAGGGGCCCCTTTCAACCATGTTATGAGAATGAACGATGGCAGATACCCGAAGATAGCACTGCTTGGAGAAGTATACGGGACAAGAAGAGGAAGTCCCCCAAAACGCTGGATAGACATGGGTATGACAATAACACAAGCATCTAGGACTGTCCAGCATAGGAACAACTGGAGAACTGCTATAAATGGGCTGTCCTTGTATGCTTAAGCATTGCCAGTGATAAATTATGATGATGATGATGATGATGATGATGATGATGATGATGATGATGATGATGATGATGATGATGATTGATGATGATAGGAGGAGGAGGAGGA
>NC_022012.1:10331810-10340962 GCF_000317375.1 Microtus ochrogaster | reverse complement strand
AGGAGGAGGAGGAGGAGGAGGAGGAGGAGGAGGAGGAGGAAGTTCCCCTGGGATATCTTGGCTCAGGTTCTTGATCATCCAAGAAGTGTCAAAAATGGATTCCATCCTCATTGAATGAGCCCTCGGTGATTAAGGTTGGTGACTCCCACAGACTGTGGCACCACTGCACTAATCAGGTACTGGTTGGTGACATCCACAGACTGCGCCAATACTGCACCAGCATGTATTGCAGGCAGGTCACCGCTGTCTACCCAAGGGTTTGTGGCTGGGTTGTGTTCATGTTTTTCATTTGGTAGCATTCAGAGAACCTTCTTATATGAAAGCCGCTAGCACCCAGGGGTGACGGCTCTCTGTAGGAAGCAGCTTGGCTTCTCCATGTTCAATGAGTCATGTAGGTGTTGCCTTTAGCAACGGGGCCTTCCTGTCAGTTTGAGGAGAGCTTTTGTCTTGCCAACAATATGAGTTATCTGAGGGTTCCCATGGGGCCCTTTGGGCCAACAACTCAATTAGATGTAACCCATTCCGAGAACTGGAAGCTTCATTTGGTGAAAGCATAACCACACTTTTAAAGGACTCTGAGCCAGGTTTCTCTAACTGGGCAAGAAGGCAGGGGTGGCCATCTTCCCAGACATTATGGAACTCAAGAGACTGTGAGTGAATTCAGCACTGTTACGGCTTGGATATGCAATGTCCTCATAGTCCCCAGGAGGTTATGAGACCTGTAAGAGGTCACTAGGGCAGGCAGTTTTCAACTTCCTCCATCTCTACTTTAACATTCCATGTATGTAACAAGCAGCAAGCTCCAATCCCAAGGCCAGAGCTCCAACTACTACACAGAACTGCAGTGAAGTGAGTCCTTCTGAACCTGAGCTGATCCTCATTGGGGATTTGGGTACATGGATGAAAAGAGGAACTAAAACCACTGTGTGGCTCCTGGACATGCTGCAGTACCTGGCTGGTCTAGTTTCAGCATTGCTGTGTGATAAAACATCCTGAGAAACTTAGGGGAAAGAGGGTTTATTGCACCTATGATCCAGGTTACAGTCCATCTCAGCAGGAACTTGGCAACCACAGGAACTGGAAGCAGCTAGAAGCATCCAGTCAAGAAAAGAGAAAAACAAATGTACACAGGCGCATTCGCTTGTGCTCGGCGGTATTTCTCCACTTTTTTTTTCACAGTTCAGGATTGCCTGCCTAGGGATTGGTGCCACCCACAGTGGGTCAAATCTTCCCGAATTAAGATGGCCCTTCGTTGGCATGCCCACCCAATATAGACAACCCATCACTGAGACTGTCTTCCCAGGAATTCTAACTTGTGTCCGGCTGACATCACACTTACTAAAGTAGAGTTTATCAAGATTGCACTTCCCCGGACAGAGCAGAGCAATCAGAAAGCAAAGCAGAGCCCCCTCCCAGGGGCCTAAAAAGGAGCAGAAACAAAGGGCCATGGAAACACAGAGGAAATAAAGATAGCTCTTCCTCAGGGAACAGTGAGAGCTTCACAGAGATGAGCTATGCGATCACCGTCATCACATTCGCTGGTACTGATGGAATCTTACTATGGTGACCACTGTTCTAAATATTTCAAGTGCATTTTTATATGAATTTGTCTCATTTGTTGACCCAGAGGAAAGGAATAACTGAAAAAAATAGAAGTGAAGAAGAAAGGATATCCAAGGTGTCAGGAACAAGATGTGGCTTGAAAGAGGAGTTGGTACCTTAAACATCAGAAAAATAAATATGAAAGTCACTCAGCAGCCACTGAGGTTCCCCAAGAGCAATGTTGCTTCATGGGCCATTCAGTGGAGAACCGCTGAGACTTTCCTTCCGAGTACCATCATGGTTGAGTACCATTAGGGTTGAGTCTCGGAGCCAGCCAACATGGGGGGTACCGAGTTGGTAAATCCTGGCAAGTGGAATATGCGGTAATTTGCCAGGAACTGCATCACATGGGCAGACGGCAGGTCAGTCGGCAGGGCTTGAGCGTGAAGCACGTGGAAGAGAAAACAGGAGGACTACAGTGAGAGCGGCGCGCTTGATCAAAGCTGGAAAGACAGAAAATGACCGTACTTGAACAATGAGATCGTGAATCTGGTTTTAAAATCCTGAGTTTGAGACGGCACCGTGTAACCTCAGGAGGAGGTGCTTAGGAAATTTGTGTCCACTATGTGGGGATTTGACCGCCAACATGAAGTCTTCTGAGCAGAGGAGAAAGGGTGTCCAGTACTCAAACTTGGTTTTGTTGAGCTAAGCAGATAGCAATGTGTGTGTGTGGGGGGGGGAGTTCCAAGTAATAAAGGTTGGGCAGATCCACAGTCACAGGTGGTGGCAGGGGGGTGGGGGTGGGGGTGGGGGGTCCTGGTGGAAATGTGGAGGCACAGGCAGTAGCCACAGGGAGCTGCTCAGCCAGGGAGGACATTACTGCTGCCCAGCCAGGGAGGACATTACTGCTGCCCAGCCAGGGAGGACATTACTGCTGCTTCGCGTTCTTAAAGACGCCAGTGTTGGGTCTGGCTAGGTGTGTGGGCTGTGGAAGCAGGAAGCTAGACACTGACTACCTTAAACGGAAAACTGATCAGTACCTGAGGAACCTCTTGGGCAGTTCGGGATTAATGAATGAACTAACCATAGAGTCCAGGGTATGAACCAGGGCCTCTGAAATCCACAGGCCTTCCCTGGTGGCATGGCTATCTAGAGAACTCAGCAAATCTGCTTCTCCCAAGAAGGAAGGAAATTAGATTGGTCTATTGGAAGCTGTGCCTCCTCCCTCTAGCAAAGCTAAACCTCAGGGAGAAGGGATCATGGGGGGAGTCAGCACCACCCTGCAAATGGTGTTCCGCTGCACTGTGGGAACTTGAGGGAAAGGTCGGAAGGCTGGTAAGTGGGAGACAGGAATGGCATAGCTCACCTCTGCTTCCAGCTCTGACCAAAACAGAGGCTGGATGGGGCTGGTGGGCAGTCGTCAGGATTGAGGGCAGGGCCTTCTTAGCTACCTCTGTAGCCTGGGAAGAGGTCTTGTGGGTTAAGGAATGGCTTGGGTTTGAGAGAAGGCTTAGCAGTTAAGAGGACTTGCTGCTTTTTCAGAGGTCCTGGGTTGGATTCTGAGCACCCATGGTGGCCACAGCCATCTGTAACAAGATGGCTGTGGCCAAGGGACATACAAGGGACTGGTTGTCCTGTGTGCTATTTATCCATCTGTTGTTCCTGTTCTGTTTTTGAGACAATCCCATGTGGCCTGATCTGGCCTCAAACTCACCTGTAGTTAAGGATGACTTTGAACTCCTGTCTCCGCACCTTCTACTGTCCAAGTGCTGGGATTACAGGTGTATATTACCACACAAGATTTACAAAGCGGAATTTACAAGGTGTGGAATTTGGGGGTTCCTGCAAGCACTCTACCAACTGAGTCACATCTACAAACCAACAACAAAACTCTTGAAAGAGAAAAGAAATGGGTTTGCAAGACTTGCCTGTAACAGAAACGAAAGGATAACCTTGGCTGAGAAAACCGTGAGTAGGTAAAAAAGTGGTGTGAGAGCTAGACAGACGTGGGGGGAGAACAGACGCAGCCACACAGAGGTGAAATTTCCAATGCCCAGGGCGGCACTGTCCCAGAGAGGCAGTGGCTCGGTGGTGCTTGCTGCCTGAACACAGAACTTTCCCAACTACAGGCAGTGATGATCCACCTTCATCCTATACTTGAGCCTAGGCTTAGACAGCAACTTCCTGAAGGGGCGGGGCTTAGATAGCTGCTTCCTGGTTGGGGCGGGGCCTAAGTAGCTGCTTCCTGGTTGGGGCTGGGCTTCTCCCACAAAGACTGGGGGGGGTTACAATTGGGTTCTGGGTCTAGTACCCCAGAGTAATTTCCTCAGAAGAATGAATGACTGCCACACACACATAAATATGTAAATGCAATTTAAGCATTAAAATATACAAATAAAGGATACTCCAGTTACGACATCAGCCTTACAAGCTTGATTAATGTGTGGGCCGTCAGGTACATGGTCTCTAGGTGGGTGAAGAAAATGACTTTCCTTGGCCCGCATGGGTCTATTCAGGTCCCATCACTCCCCTAAGAGGTGCATGAGTGATATTGATGCTTATTGTAACTTCTTTCCCTGTGGCTGGGAGAAAAATACCCTGGCAAAGCTACTCAAGGAGAAAGGGTTTACCTCAGCTCACAGTTCAAGGTTAAAACCAAGGAACCTAGTCAAGGGAGCAGGGACAGAGAGCAGCTGGTCACACAATGTCCACAATCAAGACACGGAGTAAATGCCAGGTTCAGCTGGCTCTCACCTTTCTATTTTGTTTGTTTTTTATCTTTTAGATCATAATATAATACAATCACGTTTCTCCCTTCCCCCTTCTCCCTACAACTCTCCATTACACCCCTCCTGCCTCTCCTTCAAATCCATAGCCTCATTTTTCATTAATTGTCATTGCAGGCATATGTATGTATACACACATACGTATCCTACCCAGTCCATATAATGTTACTTGCATGTATGTTTTCAGGTCTGACCATTTGGCCCTGGACAACTGATTGCTGTTCTCTTCCCTGGGGGAGACGAGACCAACTCTCTGCCCCCAGCTTTCCTCAGTTGTTATAGTTCTTGGGGAAGGGCTGAGGCCACGTGGGCTTTTCCTAATCCACTTTGGCATGTCCGCTGGTGCTCTCCTGGTTTACCTCACTTTTGGGGAATCATGTTAGTGAGACTTTATGAGTGTAGACACATTTTATACATTTCAGGATCTCTGCCTAGGACTAGCCCCACCCACACCTGGGAGGGGTCGCCCCACATCATTGCCATCACAAATAGTGGTGTCTCCTCTATTTATACTCTCGTATGATTGCAAAGTGCCTGTCTTTCTACCCTGCCCTCTTGAGTCGGAGAACAAACAGTTTTTATGATGCCTTCCCCATCACCGACACCAGAGATGCAAACACTGAACACAGCGGGCTGTAGAGAACGGAGACTCTGTGCCACATAGGGAGCTGCACATTTCATAGAGGGTCTCACGGATCACACAGCCTGTCTGCAGCCTGTGTTGTAATCCTTGGCTCTGTGCCTTTCAGCTCACCTGTCCCAGCAGTCATCCAGGGATCCAGGCTTAGGTCTGGCCCTGAGCCGCTGGTCCTTCTCAGCCATAGTTGTCCCTGCTCATGGCAGCAGAGAGAAGGATGACCAAGTTGACTCCAAACCGGGACGCAGCTGAGCTGGCTGCAGCCCTGAAGCCTGTGCCCCTCCCTTTCACACCCTTTCTGTGCCTTTCACATGGGCTGTGGAGGTTGAGTGTCCACTCTTGTGTGGGGCAGGAGCCCCAGGCTTGTCTTATTAAATCATGTGACGCACCCAGTCTCCCCTTTCCACATCCTCCCTCATCAGAATACGCAGTGTCTTCGTGCGCTGACGCACCCAAGGACAAATCTGCTAAAGTCACCTCGGTCCTGTTTTTCATAAGTTGCTAAAAAGTTCTTCAGAAAGATTAAGTCCCCTCTGAATCTGGTTAATATTGTTAGCATGACGGTGACAAGTATCTGTCCAAGTGAGCGTGCCCTGTGTGCCTTTAAACACCTGTTTCATGGAGCAGCCTGTCTGGCCCGATGAAAAGAGGGAAGGAACTAAGAAGCCCACTCTAGCAGATCCACTTGTCCTGTTCTGTCCGGGACTTCTCCAGTTTTAATTCTGAAAGTCCATCATCCATGAATCATCCCAGTCCTGAGCAAACGGAAGCAATCAACACACCACCTGTAAGGAAATAGCACAGTGAACTTCATCAAGATCGCACGAGCTGCTGTGATAGGCTCATAGCAGAGAACTCATCTAGCGTGTGAGGCGCCTAGGGTTTTTCCTCAGCACAGGGAAGAGTTAGGACGATGATCGGGTGCAATAACTGTCTTTCCCAAGACTTTCCACCCCCTAATCCTACTGGACACACACGTGTGCACACACAAACACATTCACGTGCATGCACACACACACACACACACACACACACACACACACACACACGTATACACTTGCAATGATAGTAAAGGAATCTTACTAAGTCCAGAAAGAGGACAAGCCTGCCATTAGCTACTACCTAACAATACCTTAGAACTTTAGACTCTGTCATGGTTTGGAAATGTCTTGTCCCCAAAGGAGTTCCATGCTGGAAGTTTCATCTTTATCATGGTGACATTAACATGGAAGAGCTTCTGGAAGGTAAACATGGGGTGCACTTGTATAATTGCAGCAGGAGAAACTGAGAATGCCGAGTTCAAGGTCAGTGTACCTAGCAAGGGTCTAGGGTTACCCAGCAAAGCTTTGAAAGAAAATAAAGAAGGAAGAAGGGAGAGAGGAAGGAAGTGGTAGGATTTAGCAAGGATAACCAATAAGGGCAGCAACCCCTGAGCTCATTCTTGCTGCCTCTTGGGTCTTTGGAGACTAGGGCAATCCTCCTGAGAGGTTTGTTATAAGTGGGGACCACCCCACACAGTTGCCTTGGTTCCCCACATGTGCATAGGACCCTTTCAGCCTCTCTGCTGCACTGTAACATACTCAGCAAGCCCTTGTCACCAGGACTGTGAGCCAGATAACCTTACCCTATGCATCCGCAGAAACACCCAGCATCCCACTGGAGCATCAGACAAAGACACTAAGGTTTGCAAAAACTTTCAAAAAATACTGGAACTATGTTGACATACCTTTGCTTTGCAAATCATGATTGCTTGCTCACTAAAAACAATCCAAGCTTCTACTGACAATGGCTAACCAACCCAGGCTAGTCCTGGGGTCTCATGAGGCTAAGGCAATGGCATTGTGAGTGTCCTGAAAAGTACCAGTTATCACTGGAAACTGCCCCTGAAAACCTTGTGGAAGGCTCTAGACTCAGCTACTATCATGTTCAAGCAAACCCCAATCCTCCAAGTAAGATTACAAGGCTGCATGCCGGATTCCTGGGATCTGGGCCACAACTTAGGGCCCTGTCGGTGTCTGAGTGCTGGGACCATGCTGATCTGGGTGACCTGTGCCACTGACTTGGGGCCATGGTGACATGCAGACCCAGGCTGCTGCTGAGGACCATGTCTGGGTCCATGGTCCTACCACAGAGGGGTTTGTGTGGAAGTCTATGACTCACGTCGTCACCAAGGGCCATGTGGATGCCTGGGGTCAGTGGCCTTCACTGCTACCCAGTGCCATAGTGATGCCCAGGCCAGAGCTGCAGCTGAGGTCCATGCATGGGTCCAGGGCCCTACTGCAGCCAGGGTCTGTATTACCATTGAAGGCCCTGTGAGATCTGAGATCTGGGGCCATATTAGTGTCTGAGGGCCATGCTGACGCTGGGTCCATGCCAACCCGAATAACCTTCACTGCCACCTGGTGCCATGGCGACATCCAGACCCCACCGCTGCTGAGAACCATGTCTGGGCCCATGGTCTTACTGAAGTCGGGGCCCATGTTGCTACCAAAGGTTACATGGAAGTGCCACCTGCAGCCTTTTTGGTGTCCAGGGCTGTGCCACCACCAGAGTCTGATCTGAGTGGCCTGTGCATCCTCCCGGAGTCAGGGTGTTGGTTGGGCCCAAGCCCATGCCAAAGGTTATGTCTGGGTCCGTGGTCCTGCTGAGCTGGGGTCAGTGTTGATGTCTATAGCCCATGTCACCTCAGGGGGCCTTAGGAACCATTTAGGATGAAGTCAGAGGGCCATGCTGAGTTGGCCCCACCCTACACCGGCCCTGGGTCACCTGCCCATGCCTCTCCATGGACACTGCAGCAAGAGAGCTAGCCCCACCCCTCACCGCGGCAGGGAAGAGCCGATCCTGATGGCATATGCACAGGGAAGCTAGTTCCACCTCTTACCTGAGGCCAAGCAACTCCAGTGGCCTGAACTGGCCTGTTCAACCACCAGCCAGGCCCACAGTGGGGCCTTGGGTTGGCCCACCCTAACGTCTACCCCATCTTGGACCTGTTGGAGCTCATGAAGGGACTGGTTCTGTGGAATGATACCCATGGGATCTCCGTGATTTTGGGGTGGCCATAGGATACTGAGAGGATTCAGTGGTGACTCATTGTAATGAACATTTGCAAGGAAAACTGTTGGGACAAAGGGTGCGCTGAGTGACAACATTGGGTCCCCAGTGCCACCAGGAGGAATGAGGAGGTGTTAGAGAGGCAAAAACAAGATGGAGGTGTGAAAGAAGCTTTTTCTTTTGTTTTTGTTTTCGTTTTGTTTGCTTGTTTTGTTTAATTTGATTTTTAAAAATTTTCTTTCGGTGGGCCCTGGAAAGCTGGGGGCACAATTGGCGAAGCAGGTTTAGGTCTTCATCTATGGAGGGTTTGGCGCCTGGGCATCTCAAGGATGCAGTGGCAGGAGCCTTGCGCACTCTCAGCACGGCCTGTGGCACACAGCAAATGCTTCATGAATGTTATCCCCCACACACACTGTCATTTCTTTAAAGGATGAAGGTGTCCTATAAATTCTAGTAACAGGATGCCAAAAGTTAAAATCTATTTTTCAAATCTAGAGTGCAGTTTTCTCAGGAGAATAATTACAGCATCTCAAGGCATATATCACAGTCTCAGGATGATATACACTGTAGGATGCCAGGCTCCACCGCCCTCCCAAGATTCTCCACGCCTTAGACACTGAGGCTTAGTAGAGGGGTGATTAATAATGCTGTGAGCTTTGCTGCCACCTTGTGGGAAACTGTATTCTTACAAACTAACTGATCTAAGGAGTGTTTCCTTAACCAGGTAGCTGTATCCAAGTGCTAATGACTCTCTGGTTAGAGGTGCCTTTTGAATACAAAAGGCAGCAGGTCCCATATGAGCTGCCCAGTTACAAACCAACACATACAGAGAGCATTCCTCTCGAGCTCCCAGGAATCCTGGTCACTGGAACAGGTCTGCTCGTCGACAGGTAACTTAGATAATTTGTGACAAGAAGCAACAAGTACAAGCGCATACTCAGCAAAACAAATAAATAAATCAGCCTAAGCAGCGGATCAATTTTCCCCCATTTTCAGTCATAATTTTTATCTTATTTCTGGAAAAAAAAATCTATGCAATGGCATACATTTTTCTTTTCTTTTCTTTTCTTTTCTTTTTTTTTTTCGGTCCAGAAAATGCAGTTTAGTGCAAGAATTTGTGAAACAATTATCTCCTC
>NC_022012.1:10326487-10331710 GCF_000317375.1 Microtus ochrogaster | reverse complement strand
TTTTTTGATTTTTCGAGACAGGGTTTCTCCTTAGCTTTAGGTTCCTGTCCTGGAACTAGCTCTTGTAGACCAGGCTGGCCTCAAACTCACAGAGATCTCCCGAGTGCTGGGATTAAAGGTGTGCGCCACTACTGCTCAGCCAATGGCATACATTTTAAGAAGGGGAATTCCTTCTCATGAAGAATGATGAGGCTTGGGTACTGGAGAGGTCAGTGACAGACATTCCGTGTCCTGAGCTCTCTGCCAGCTCCCCTGGATGCTGTGGTGTGTCATCAGGAAAGACCTTAGGGTAGACAGTGTAACAGTTACCTTTTCCATTGCTGTGTAAAATATCCTGAAAAAAAAATAGCAAGGAGGTTTGTTTTATCTCACAGTCCAAGGGTACAGTCCATTGTGGTGGGGCAGGAGCGCGAGGCCATGTTGCTTCCGCAGTTGGGAGATGCTGGCAATCAGCCCATTTTTCTCCTTTTCCTTCCGTCTGGGAGTCTGGCCTGTGGAGTGGAGCGGCTCACATCAGCCCAGACGTCCACTTGAACCCAATCATGATAATCCCTCGTAGCCCTGCCCAGAGCTAACCTAAATCAGATAATCCTTACGGGTGTTCTCGAGGCTTGGCTCTTCAGAGACTCTAGACCCTGTCAAGTTGACAACCAAGCAATATTAACCCTCACTGAAGGTAACAGCTCTGCATTTTTAAAACGTCTGTTCATTGAAGACTGGAAACTAGGTGATCCCAGGTCTCCGCAAAAGTCCAGCCTGGTAAACGTTGAGTTTACTGTGGTTACTTACAGGTGTGTGGGTAACACATGGACAGCCCCACCACCTGCAGGTTGCTGCTCAGCGTACGGGCAGCCACCTTACCAAAAAGTCCCACCCCAGTGGTTTATACTTCTGTGGTTTATACTTTCCTCTCTGAGGAAAGGGGACCAGTGAGGATGTCACTAATGTGACCCTTCTATCTCCCCCCACAGGAGAACCTTAACAGGCCCAATCTCATGACTGTCTCCCGCAGGTAGCCAATGCTGATCCTATTCAAGACAAGAAAAAAGCAAAAAGAGTTAGGCCAGTTATATACACCTACATAAATTAGTTTCCATGTTTTTGAAGTAATTATTTCAGCCCGTTGCCTGTCGCTCCGGGATACTACTAACGATCTTCCCTTTTCATTATTTCACATGTATGAGTGTTTGCCTTCTCTGTGTATGGGGACCACTGTGTGTCCGTGCCCATGGAGGCCTGGAGAAGGCTTTGGGTCCCCTGGGGCTGGGGTTACAAAGGGTTGTGAGCTGATACGTGGGTACTGAGAACTCAGCTGGGGTCCTCTGCAAGGGCAAGTGCTCTTAGCAGCTGAGCCTTTGCCCCAGTCCTGAAAAGCCCTTCCTTGATCCCTTGTTCTACAAAACACACCTTAATTTGTACAACAGGAAGCTCCCTTTCCAGAAGACTCTTTATACTCGCTCAATTGACCCCCAAATCCACACAGAGTAGTCTGCAGATTGGCACACACGCGCCACTCCCACCACGGTGTACCGATTTTGCTTGTCATGTTGCGATACATACCTGTGTAGACACGTAGGATTAAGGGACAGTGTGTTACATGTAAACAGAGCCAGCCTTCACCGCAAGACATGCCTTGATTTCCACAGTCCTATCTGATAGGTCTGATGTATTGATAATTCTCTTGTAGATGAGCAAACAGGAAGTTTAAAGAGGTAAACACCAATCTTGGGGCCAAGGCTCCCAAGTCAGCATGGCTGTCTTACAGTCTGAGTTTTCTGGTTGCTGGCTCCCTGGGAGGCACAGCAGTGGACAGGACTAACTAAAAGACCCCTGAGGAAGGAGCTCTGTGAAAGAGTTCCTCATTTCCTCCCAGGGGCCACGACCAGGATGTACCAGCATTCAAAGGAGAAGAGGGAGTTCCTGCTTCCTCTCAGTCAGGTGAGCCTGCCTGTGGTCAGTGGGAGGGTGGGCCAGCAGGAGTCCAGGAGAAATCAGCCTTGCAGGAACAGACCTGCAGCGTGACTGCTTTGCAGTTTGCTTTTCTAACCTGCAGTGCGCAGGCACGTTTACCAGGAGACTTCCTTGGGACAGCCCAAGGAAGGGGCCTCTGGGGAGGGTAGCTTTGCCTTTCTCCCCTGTCATTGCTCTCTCCAGCAGGAAGCTGGGATTCTAAGCAGGCATGGGCCCCAAGGGTCCTAATCCTGACAGTAGCCAGACTGTCCTCACGGTGGCAGTGCAGCCTAAACTAGCAGATGCAATGGTCTGCAGGCCTGCAGAGCCGCTGATGATTTAGAGGTCCTGCTAAAGTAGATCCCAGTGCCAGGCTGGGATTGCTGTGGTGAACTCGGGTTCGGCGGGACTCTATGATCTTCCTCTTTCAGCCATTACTCATCTGTTTCTGGGTCACTTTATAAGCTACTATTAAAAATAAATAAATCAAGCTTCTGTACGTAAGAGTTCGGGTACGGGGGTGGGGGTGGGGGGTGAAGATTTATCCTTGCTTTCAGTCATCTACTTTCTGCCGCAAGCCCTGGGATCTAAGTGCTGAGTGAGAGAGGTCACACGTCGCCATATTCAGTGCTGACCACAGTAGTGGAGGGGTGGAGGGACACGTAATGTAGGACAATGTCCTTCACGCTCATCTTATACACGCTTTTCATATTAAATGCCACCTCTGGCCCCTAGATTCGGCTATATACCAATATTCTGTGGGGCCTCAGATCCTTGCCTTTCCCTGTTGTGTTGTTGTTCCTCGATTAGCTTTGCCCTTTCCTGCTGCACATAACAAGCTCCCCTGGCAGGAGGTGCTTCTGTCCAGCACCCCATCACATCCCAGCATCCGTCATTAAAGTCTGACTTATGGTAGGAAATGTATACATGCTGCTGTATGAGGGAGAACAAGGATTCCATGATGCCTGTGACAGAAAACAAAATAGACAAAAAAAAAAGCAAACATTATGCCTGCATTCTTTTCTAAACCAAAGATAGACCTCAGTTTACCAAGATGAGTTGTAAGTCCACCCTGAGCTTTAAATCTCTGTTCATTCCCAGGAGCCATAACAAAGTCTGACAGTAGGTACAGCTGGGCAAGTGGGAGCCCAGCTCTGGTCTGTGATTGCCAGCTGGGCCACTGTGCTGCCAGACTAAAGCAGCACCTGTCCCCAGCATCCCTCAGGTCCCCAGCATCCCTCAGGTCCCCTGCATCTCTCAGATCCCCAGCATCCCTCAGGTCCCCAGCACTTCTCATCCCATGCCTGCCACGTCTTCCATTGCTCACAAGGAGTGCCTGAATGCTACGTGAAGCCAGAACACACAGGCACCTTGCCCTCCCTTGTCCCTGGAGAGACACCTACAGGCTGGCCACTCTGAGCTCAGCCCTTCCACTAGATCTCAGCACCCAAGCACCTCTGTAGGAGAAGAAGGGGGAAAACTTTTACTTTTTCCAGTGAACACTGATTGATTCGCGGCTTCAGAAAGAAAAGCACCAATTAACTCTCACAAGCTCTTCCTATTACTTAAGAAATGGATGTGTGTCTTTCAGAGCAAGCTTTCCAAAATGTCTCGTGTTGCTGTCTTCAGGTAACTAAACTGTAAGTCAATATAAAACTGTTACTTAGAAACTTAGGACATACTTTGAGTCTCAGAAAATGGTCATACACCACATAGTGACATTTTAATCAGTGACAGTCATTGGGTTGTGGTCCCTCACCATTATAACGGAGCTGTACTTGGGATTTCCAGTCTACGTTCTGTGAGCTCCCTGCAGTGAGTGCCACCTCAGATATCAGAGTGAAGTGGACTTTGGCTCACTTTACCAAGGGGTACAGTAAGACCCCCCTCAAGGACCAGTGTATGGACTCTACCACAGAGACCAAGTGTGTCGTGTAGGGGGGTTCTAGCATTTGGAGTAACGTAAGTGCAGTTCATGACCACAACTAACAGGCAGACAATTTGCACCCCACGGTTGGTCTCAAGG
This sequence comes from Microtus ochrogaster, assembly GCF_000317375.1. Classification (NCBI taxonomy): domain Eukaryota; kingdom Metazoa; phylum Chordata; class Mammalia; order Rodentia; family Cricetidae; genus Microtus; species Microtus ochrogaster. Next base: position 10,327,734 of record NC_022012.1, on the reverse strand, counting down.
TCAAATAACTGTGTCCCTGCTACATCCTGTGAGACTTAATGGAGACCTTGTCACTGAGATCTCCTTGGGAACAGAAGGACTATACAAACGCAGAGGGCAGTTATCACCAACTGGTGAATTCTGCATTTCTTAGCCAGAGAGCAGACATGACAAATGACTCATGGGGATATTCCAATTCTCTCATGATAGCTTTTGAGCTAAAAAGTTACCCTGTAGTGCTCTGTAAGTCTGCAAAATATTGCTGTCTTACAGAGGCACCCGTGCAGCAAGTACCACAGCTTTCTCCTTCATCTTTGCTTCAAATTCAATTCCGAGGTTTCAGAGTGTTTGGCCTGAAGCCAGTCATAAAGGCAGTAGACAAAGAAGCATCATGAGTTTCTTCCTTCTCAAATTCCATGATGTATCAAGACCCCAGTATGATAAGAGCAAATATCTGCTTCTGCCTGTCTTTCATTTGGCTACCATTTATTCAACACCTACTCTATGCCTGTGTCAGTCTCAATGTTTCTTATGTTAAAAATTTGTTGATGGGGTTTCTGTCCTGCCTGGTTTCCACAGTCGTTAAATCCCAAAGAAATTACACAGAGGTCTACATTAGTTATAAACTGGTTGGCCCATTAGCTCAGCCTTCTTATTAACTCTTATAACTTGTATTAGCCCATCATTCTTGTCTATGTTAGCCATGTGGCTCAGTACCTTATTCAGCAAAACAGTCACATCTTGCTTCTTCTGTGGCTGCACCAGGACTGCAGACCAAGCTTTCCTCTTCCCAGAATTCTCTCATTCTCATTTATCTGCCTCTACTTCCTGTCTGGTTGTCCCACCTATACTTCCTGCCTGGCTACTGACCAATCAGCATTTATTTAAAATATAATTGACAGAATACAGAATACAGACAATTGTCCCACACCAAAACATACATGTATTATTGTGATAACACATGGTATTTGATACTTTTAACTCACAGACCTCTCCCACCCTCTGCACAGAACACCTAAATACATCCTCAACACCCTAAATCCATCTTTCAGAGACCCAACTACAGAGTGGGGAGATGGCTCAGTGGTCGCAGCAAGTGTTGGGATCTAGGTGTAAATCCCCAGAACCAATGTAAAACTGAGCTTAACTATAGTCCAAGCACTGGGGGAATGCAGACAGGTAGAGTCTGAGAGTGTAAGAGAGTGTGCCAGGCGGTGGTGAGCCCTGGGGAATAGAGACAGGTAGAGTCTGAGACTGTAAGAGAGTGT
>NC_022012.1:10325766-10326312 GCF_000317375.1 Microtus ochrogaster | reverse complement strand
GCCCTGGGGAATAGAGAGAGGTAGAGTCTGAGACTGTTAGAGAGTGTGCCAGGCGGTGGTGAGCCCTGGGGAATAGAGACAGGTAGAGTCTGAGAGTGTAAGAGAGTGTGCCAGGAGGTGGTGAGCCCTGGGGAATAGAGACAGGAAGAGTCTGAGTGTGTAAGAGGCACATGTACCACCAGCACACAGGAGGTAGAGGCAGAGGCAGGCAGATCTCCTTGAGTTTGAGGCCAATGTGATCTCTAGAGCAATTCCAGGACAGCCAAGACTACACAAAGGAATCTTATCTTGAAAAAAAGTGAGTGTGAGAGAGAGAGACAGAGACAGAGACAGAGACAAAGAAAGAGAGATGAGTGGTGTCTAGGAATCCACTGGTCAATCAGCCTAAGTGAGTCTCTCTCTTTCACACACACACAGAGAGAGAGAGAGAGAGAGAGAGAGAGAGAGAGAGAGAGAGAGAGACAGAGACAGAGACAGAGAGACAGAGACAGAGAGAGAGACAGAGAGAGAGAGAGAGAGAGACAGAGACAGAGACAGAGACAGAGA
>NC_022012.1:10308988-10325666 GCF_000317375.1 Microtus ochrogaster | reverse complement strand
ACAGAGACAGAGAGAGAGACAGAGAGAGAGAGAGAGAGAGACAGAGACAGAGACAGAGACAGAGAGAGAGACAGAGAGAGAGAGAGAGAGAGAATTACATTGAGCCCCAGTCACTAGCTGCTCCTGCTTTCTCTGTTTCCTTGAATGCCTCACAGAGAATGCACCTCCACCTCTGTGTCAAGGTTCTCCACTGCTCCATGACCTGTTTGCTTGATATTCTTAGAAGGAAGGGCTCTGAAAAGCTGAGATAAAACCTTGAGAAACAGCACTGGGATAAAGGCAATAGAATAAAATCTCAGCGTGATACAGAATAGAAATGTTGATCTCACCAACAGCCTGCCCTGCTGTACCAGGAGGAACAGCCAGGTGTGAAAATGGGTAAGGCGGATGGGAGGTTTGAGGCTGCGTCTCTGCCGTTCAGACTCTGCATGCAGGGGAACGGCTTCACCAAAGGCGAAGAATCCTATTCACAGGGTCAATCTAGATGCTGGGAAATGAAGTCCTCCAGCACAATCAACTCAGATCACAGATCACACCATGGCCATCTGCTTTTTGATGCCTTGCTTAGGATTCTTCGCCTTTGGTGTTTATCACTAGATCTCCCATGCGGCTGGGGCTGCTCAGTGGGATGGATGTGCTACTCAGGTCTGTTTGGCAGGACCTCTGAGTTTGCAGCAGGGTTACTAAAGAGAGAAACTGCTACGGTCCAGTTGTGGAAAGTCACGAATTCTTAAGGAATATTAATTTTAATATTCTATCTTACCACATACGTGTGTGTTCTTATAAGTTGTGTAGGAAAGAAAAGAACATGCTCCCTGGCTGCCCCCAAGAATGTTCTGAGCAATTATTGCAAGAATGGGTTTGTTCTCAAAGCTAGCATGGCTGCCAAAAGTCACTCCCAAAAGTCAAGAAGGCCACCTTCAGAGCAAGCCCTTTGACCTTGGAAATTCCGGATTTCAGCACTGCCGTCCGACTGCTCCCTATAAATTGCCAGGTCTCAAGTGTTCTCTTACAGTCCCACAAATGATAAAATACCTCCCATAATGCTCCAGTTCACATACGGTTATTTTCATAGCAACATGGTTCCCAGCAGCAAAACCCTGAAACATCTGACTAACATCCATTAGGAGAAAGACACCTGAGTATTCACGTCGTGTGACCTCACCATTTCAGTCACAGAACAGAACAATTGGAAGGAGCGAGCTACGGTGAAAGCTATGGGCAAAGGGTAAAGTCAGCACTGTAGGGACAGGAAACGCAGCAGTTTGAGTGAGAAGTCTCTTCCAGAGACTGTGTATTTCAGTGCTTGGCCCCCATTGGTGGTGCTGTTCAGGGAAGTGATGGACCCTTTGGGAAGTGCAGCCTTTCTAGATGAAGCATCTTGGAGCCTCACCCCATTTCCAGGTGGCTCCCTCTGCATCCCATTTGTAGTTGAAGATGTGATCTTGCAGCTCTGGCTACCTGCTACCCCCCTCCACACACACACACACACACACACACACACACACAGACCTCTCAGGCCCTGCGCCTGTCATCATGGACTCTCCTTAGGGAAATGTAATCCCAAATAAACTCTGTCTTCCTTTGGTCATGGTTCCTTTTATTACAGCAACAGAACAGTGACCTGATGTACCACCAGACCACCATATACACTCATCTTTACAATCATAATGAAGAAGCTGAACACACAGCTCGTAAGAACACACACGTGTGTGGTCAGATATGATATTAGAAGTGATGACCCTAGGCTGGCAGTGTATGCAGTTAGCTTTGTGAGCTATCTACGATCAGTTCCTTTGTATTGTTAGTCAAGGACTATAATTAAAACTCTCTCAATCATAAACGAGGAAGAGCCCTCAAACAATAACATATCTGATTAGCGCCGTTAGTGTAGTTTCTTGATCTTTCAGTATAGTCCAGTTGTCTGTCTATCCAGGCGGACGTTGTCTACATTAGCCCATTTGACTCCAATCTGACTCCTTTTGAGCACACAGAGGGCTGAAAAGCAAAAACTGTAATTTTCAAGCTCCCTTCCAGCTAACACAAGTGATCAGGTGAAGCTGATCTGGAACTAGACCACACAGTAAGAAAGTGATGAGACCACATCATTTTGCTAATGGACAACAGCATCAGCAGAGAAGCCGTGGCCTCAAGAACGGACAGCTTCAGCATCTTGCACCAGCAGCTTCTCAAACACTGCGAACAACCGGGCAGCTGCTGCAGATAACCAGGTAGCCGCTGCAGATAACCAAGCAGCCACTGCAGATAACCAGGCAGCCACTGCTGGTAACCGGGGACCCACTGCAGACAACTGGGCACCCACTACAGACAATGAGGCAGCCACAGCAAATAACCAGGCAGCCACTGCGGATAACCAGGCAGTCACTGCCTGGGTGTGTTTGGTTCCAGAAGCTATTCTAGAATTTCTGCTAAGAAGACAATTCTCTGACTCCTACTAATGAAATAGACCTTAAAATACTCTTTAATAAATGCCCTGCTTTTACATTTTCTGAATAGATTCAATACTAGCTCATAAAATATCCTCAAGAGAATGTCTCCTCTTTCTTGACTAGAATAACTGAAAAAGAAAAGCAAATGACAATGGTTAGTCTCTTTCTTCCCTCCTTCTTTCCCTTTTTCTTTTTCTCCTCCTTCCCTCCTTTTTCTTTCTTCCTTCCTCTCTCCCTTCCTTCCTCTCTCCCTTCCTCCCTCCCTTCCTTCCTTCCCTCCTTCTTTCCTTCCTCCTTTTTCTTCCTTCCTTCTTTTTTCTTACTCTCTCTTTCTCCCTCCCTCCCTCCCTCCCTCCCTCCCTCCTTCCCTCCTTTCCTTCCTTCCCTCCTTCTTTCCTTCATATAAGCTTTATTTTGATCAGGAAAGACTCACAGGGGTGGGGATGGCTCACTAGGTAAGCATGCTTGCTCTGCAAGCGTGAAGGCTGAGTTTGATTCCCTGTGCCCATGGAAAAGCCAGTCACGGATGCATGTGCCTGTGACCCCAACACTGGGGTGGAGATAGGTGCCCAAGAGCTCACTAGCCAGGCAGCCTCGTCAAAATGGTGACCCTCTGGTTCAGTGAGAGACCCTATCGCAAAGCAATAAGGCAGGGTGATAAAGCAAGACACCTCACATCCTACTCTGGCCTCTGTGTTCATGTGGGCAGGTTGGTACAACTGTGTGCACACTCCCATGCAAGTAACACACATAAAAAAAAAAAAGAAAGAGGGGGGGAGGAGAGAAAGGAAGAACAGGATGTTCTCATGTTTCCGCGTAAATAGGACTGACCCATACATCCTGAAAGTGTGGCAGATAAAATGTCTGTACTTCAGGGTGCATCTTATCTGTGCCACATGGCAGATGTCTTAGCAATTCACATCATCATGCTCCTATGTATGTCCTACAGTGAAACCACAGTGTGTTTGAGTATTAAAATTCTACAGATGTTGAAAAATGTGCGACAGTGTGATAATTAAATAAACTCCAACTTGCTATTAATGTCACATCTTCCGAAAAGATCCCAGTCCATACTTATGAACCAGAAAGTCTTGTTACAGTCCCACAGTGGCAGGAAGTGTGTGTGACGTGGGTACTTACTTAGACAGGTCACCATCCAGCTAAAAGGATTCAGTGGGGTGTCTGTTCATCTTCAGAGAAAGGCTTAGTCTCCAGGCAGGAGTCCTGCCTGATTATGCCTTGTGACTCTTAACTGAGAGCTCCTCCACTGGAAGCTGCCTCGGCAAATGGCATTTCCTGGGGAGGAGCCTTCTGCTTCCCACATGCTGAATACAAGGCAAGATGACGACCAGGAGCGGGAGAAATTACAGGAACGTTATCACAGCTAGGCCGCTGCGTGCTGCTGGGGCCACTTCTCACGACTGCGTTTCCACTGTGAGTCAAACAGAGTCACAGTAAAACTTTATGTCTGGCCAAGACAGGAGGACTGGGAGTTCAAAGCCAGCCTGGCCTGCATATTAGCTTTGAGGCCAGCCTGAGTGACACAGACACCTTGAGAATGTATTTCTGGAAAGCATTAACTGTGTTAGGAAGACACATACTGAAGGGAACGGCACCATCCTGTGGGCTTGGTGACCTAGACCAAATAAAAAGGCTTGGGGTGGGGGAAGCCATCATTCACCTTCTACTACTTCCTGATTTCCTCAGATATGAGCAAAGGGCCTCAAGCTCTTGCTGCTGTCACTTCCCTGCTGGGATGATGTGTACCCTCCTCACTGTGAGCCAAACTAATCGTTCTCTTCAGCTGCTTCTTCTCTGGCATTTAGTCATGGCAATGGGAGAAAATAAACAGAAATACTAGTCAGCCACTGCAATCAACAGATAATTGTCTCCAAGTCTCGCTGTGACTCTGATGGGATATAGAAATCTTGGCTTCCCTGGGTCCCTTCCTCCAGTAGAAAAGTATTAGAAATTATGCTTCATAGCTGAATAGGTAAAGACATGTCCGTGGCCATGGCAGTACTGTGGGTCAAATGCACATGGAGATGCAGTGTTGCACCTGGTGGATGAGGGGACACTGGGAACCCCCAACATTTCTGGGACTAGGAGGAGGAACTCTTGTCAAGCATGCTGGAATTCCATTCCCTCTAAGAGGGTCTCTGTTTTCTTTAAGATTGGCTTTATGTTCTTTGAACTTCCTTTGTAAGCACAGGACAGATCTGCCAGCAGGCGCTTCCTGTTCTAAGCTGCCAGTCTCTACGTGGCTGTCATTCCCATCCCCAAATTGATATCTTTCACTTCCCTGTCTCCTTTAAGAAAGTCGGTGGCTTTGAATTGGTTCACCATAAGGATGCGAGCAGCTCTCAAAATGGAGAGTCTTTCCTCACAGCATCAACAGAGGAGGCTGGTCCGAAAAGAGATAGTGAATTCATCAGAAGAAACTACCAAGGAGCTGATGCAAACCTTCTGGGGAAAGGGCAAGACATGTGAGCAATTTATTCCACATAAACTCGACAAAGGGACTTGGCTCTGTTTCCCATGATCCTTCAGGAAGCCAGCTTCTCTGTGCATCCCATTCTGATGCCTGAAATGCTGAAAGGAAATAAGCAAAGCTCACTCAATGCTATTCGTGGATTGGATAAACAGTAAACATAAATACAATTCGTGGATTGGATAAACAGTAAACATAAATACAACTGCTTCTCTGGAATCCTCCGTTTAATAAAAATAATTGCAACCTTTACTTAGTTGAGCATGTTTTACTACTGACTTCAAATTGTATTCCATATTTTAACATCTCTTTCTACTTGGTCTTCGACAGATCAAGGAAATCAAAGGAGAGAGTTTCTTAATATTTGGGGGATCAGAAATTGTTATTAAATTTAAAACCAAACTTTTTTAAGAAGTCTGTGAGTCTTATGCCTACAAAAAGCACATACAGCAAAGCCAGGTGAGAACGTCACAGTGAGCAGTCGGTAAAGTCAGGAAGATCGCAGTTGGAAGGTAGAGCTGCGTCTCTAGGAACTCCAGTAATGCGGTTAAACCCGCTAGAGAGGAGAGAAAATGATGAACATTGGAGCAGAAAGAAGAGACTGAAAATGCACAAGGCCAATGAAACGCAGTGTTGTGCTCTTCAAAAATATGCAAAAGACTGACAAGCGCTAGCATGCCGCTCCAAACTGCATTCCTCTATATTTTTGCACATTTATGTATTTCTACATTTACCTTCACCTAAGTGCTTAGGACACGGCAGCATGAGTCACGGTAGGCATCTCCTGCCACCCTCCCCACGGAGGGCCCAGGGACCGACTGGCAGAATGACACCTGTCATGATTCATCTGAAACAACACATCTGCTTGCTTCAGACCTCAGAGAGCAGAGATTTATTACACATTAACGACTACTTCAAACATCGCAGATTAATGAGGCATGAGAGATTACTTCAGACTCCCAATGATCTCGGGAGTTTGGTAAACATAGCAAGCTTTTCAGTCAATGTAGAAAGGTCAGAGGGGCCGCAGCAGGCCTCATTTGTGGAAGGACTTGGTTCTGCCTCAGCTCCGGGACTGCCCTTTTACTTTGAGAGAGGATTCGAAAGATGGTTCAGGGCTACTGCACATGACCCTTATTTCAGGGATAGATGAAAGCTCCCCAGCCAGCCACCTTCAGGATTAGCTACCCAAAACTAATTTCTGTGGGGTTATCTGCAAGCATGAAGGCTGAAGGCCACCTGTCTACCCCTCAGGGACTCATTGTAAGTGCTGCACAGCAGAGTGCCCTAATCAGCCACCACTGTAAGCATCAGATGTGTGCACTGCAGGAAGCAAGACAGACGAAGAAATATAAAAACAGCATTCTTGCCTCAGATGCCAACTATTCAGGCAGCTGCCTACCAGAGGAGAGGCCAAGGCTCTTGGGGCATCCGTGGGGTCCCACTAGGGGAGGCATGGTGTGAGACTTTGCAGCTGGGCTCACACCTCTGCTGTGGACTTCTCACATCCAAGCACACAGCATTTTGCTGAGCTGCTTCTAGAAGCTTCATGAAGTTATTCATGGGCCCCCCAACTCTGCCTGAAAACATCCTTTTTTTTTGCTATCTGGATAAATCCCTCTTCAAAGCTCACTTCCAGTACAGTTTTCTCTTCCAGAGCTTTCCCTAACCTCTTTTAACACCTGAGTAAATCAGTCATAGACTCTCCCATGGTTCCGCAGCCTGCGTGCGTTCCCAGTAAGTGGATGAGCACTTTGTGTCTTCCTTCAATAATCCCTTGTCCGTGTATGTTCTCCCTATGCTGTGGAACCTGGTAAGATGCAAACACTTAGAAAACACAGTTCTAATGGATGCATGGATGAATTACCTGGAGATGACACTTAAGAGAGATGGGGAGACATGTAGTGGAGAGTTGGCTGAACTTTGAAACACCTTTTAAGTGATAAACTGAAGGGAAGTTTGGGAAGGAAAAATAGGAGAAAGAAAATCAAAAGCATTTGAGCTTAAAAAAAATCCAGAAATGAAGGCCTCCTTAACCTACCTTTCTGAGCTGTTTGCTGTAACCACATCTCGGCATCTCCAACAGTCTCTCTATGCATATAACACGTTGGCAAACATCCTAACAATTGATATTCTCCTTGACCATGCAGAAGACTGTCCCAGCTTCAAGTAAGCCATACATATCTATTCTGCGTTTGGCAATGGTCAAATAACAATAAAGAAGGCAGGCATCAGCCTTCCCTCCTATGGATTCTGTGGAATAGGACACAAAAGAGCAACTGAAACCTTAAGGTGTTAGTAAGTGATTAAAAGACGGATGAAGGGCACACCGCAACATTGCCGTGGATGTTCTCAGCTGAGACGTGACCAGATGAATACAATCTGGGGCGATTACGCTGGCAGCAAGAGAGTTGGAGAAAGATATACAGACCACAGCAAGTACACTCTCTCACAAAAGCTGAAACCAGCAATCAATTTAAAATAAAATATCTTAGTCTGTGGTCTGACGATCCCTTTGGAAAGTGTAGAGATAAACATCAGGATTTTTTAAACCTCAAATTCATCCTTTATGAGCTTTTATGTGTGTGATTTGTTTGTCTCACAGAGAATTTCAGTCTTCATCCACCTCCCAGCGGAGCATGGGGCATCGTGTTTTCGAATCATGGTAAAAGGTAATTTTATCTCACAGCTTGATGGGACGAAGAGATACTCATACGGCTGCTGGCTATTATTTCTGGCTATGAACGCCTGCGACAGTGTTGGCTAACAGGTTAGCACTTGAACCAGTGGAATGAACGAAGAAGAGCCACTGACCAGTGTGAGCCGGTGTCAGCCAAAGGGCTAAGGATGGGAGCAGAACAAAAGGGTAGAAGAGGAAGAGAGTCACCTTCTTCTTGCACTAGGACATTCATTTTCCTCTCCCTAGGAGTCAGTGCTCGTGATTCTCAGCCCTCCTGAATATCTGGGACTGGGGCGGGGACTCATTTCACCAGCCCACCACACTCCAGCCAGGAGGGGGACTTAGACTCCAGACCGTGAACTCCCCCAACCCCCCACTCCATAATTGTGTGATCTGGTCCTATGTGAATTCCTCTGTATCTGCAGAGTATGAGTCTCGTTTCCATGGAGATCCAAAGATCTTCACTAACTTCAGAGTTAGGAACACTGCTCAAACATTATCTCACAAGTTTTAAAACTTTCAAGAGCCACTTACCCTCTTATAAGGTGATAATAGAATGCCTTTTCTCTTTGGGTCTACAGGGTATAAAAATCAACACTCTAAGGAAGGAATGGGCAGGGTTTTGAGCCTGGCTGATGAGGGGGCAGCAAAGCAAAGGACTAGAAGAAGAAGGACTGCTGGATTTCTGGCACAAAGACTGAACAAGTGAAGGCTTCCAGCAGGATATAAAGGACCAATGGGAGTCCCTCTGCATTGCTTGTCTGGGAAGGAGCTTAAGACATAGCAGATTAGAGATTTGCCTTACGAGTGTGGGGACATTTAGATCATGTCACTGGTTATTAAAATATCGCACCTCATTTTCATCCTGCCATTAATGGCAGGTGTTGGCAGGCTATGGACGAAAAGAGGGCCGAGAAGAAAGGCGCAGAACGGGACTGGGCAAGAACAGTTTCTAAGGGAGCCCCAGCCTCTAACCACAGCCTTGGGCATGGCTGGAAGAGGAAAGTCAGCCTGGACCTCCAGACCTCAGGGACTAGCAGCAAATCACATGACTGCAGACAGAAGCATCCTGGGAAGATTCAAAGAAGTAGCCAATAACCCCCTTACTTAAACCTGTGCACCTCCTGGAAGGGCCCAGGCATCCAGGGTGCATCTTAAGGTATTTACCTCAGCTCCTCAATTTTGCCCTTTTATGAACTGAGCACACTTAAATATTAGAAATACTTTTAGTTGACTGTACAGTCACATTCATTATGAGTCCTTCATTAATATTTTTATAAATATTTTAATTATTCAGAAATAGCAGAATTGTATTGCATTGTTTTACGCCACTTAAAATTTGGGGCTGTCAAATCATTTCTATTAGTCATTAGCATAATAATTGATTTCACAAAACAATGGGTCTCATTATGACACTCTCATGCATGTCTATCATCCGATTTGATGGTTTCTGATGCAGAGACTACAAAGCACAGATATGACCTGGTCGTTCTCAGCAGAGGCCTGCTGAGTCTCTGTGACAGCCGTGGGACTGAGAACACAGAGCTCTGTGAACACAAGCTCTTCCACAGCATTCCACAGCGTTTCTCTGCTGGCCAAACCCTAAAACCTAAAAATAAATCATAGCTATTTCCACTTATGACAAAATAAATTTTTAACTGTTTTCGGTAAGACTGGTCAGAAGTTCCATTTGAGAATCCCATCTCTGTGAGAAGTTGGGAAAATGAAAGGATACTAAAACGTATTTTTCTGTTGATATTCTCAAGCTCCCTGGTAGCTGTGGTGTCAAGATCTAGCTGTAGGCAGTGGCAATAAAACAACAACAGATAAATTCTAGTCGGGCCAGCAAATGCCACCTGACTGAAAGCCAGGTAGATAGCACTCACAATCAGGAAGGCTTAGTAACTGTTCTAATGTCACAGACTAGCGAGTGTGGGAGTTTGAAACTAACCCTTCCCACCTGTGAGAGTTTAGGATCCATATGCCCTTCCCCCGTAAGCTGGGTAATGGCTTCATTCTGTCCAGTTCTCCCTCTGCTCCAGGACAAACCAGTGACTGTCAAATCCTCTCCCTCTGCAGAGTGTCTTCACTGTGACATGTCTATCTCCAGCAGACAGGAGAGGCAAAAATACAAAAGTAAATCTAAGCTTAGCTTAAAAACCGGAGGGCAGTGGGTAAGGAAGGGGCTGTCACCAGGGCTAAGACAAGGTCACAGATGTGACCCTGAAAAATATTCAGCTTCCAGCTCCAAGGAGGTCAAGATGGTGTGGCAAGCATCATAAACGTCACGTGAGCATGGTTTTGGTCCTTACTCAATAAGCAAATGAGACATAACAATGTATTTGTTTAGGGGACATGTGTTAGTTAACTTTCCTTACTGCGGTGACCAAATCTCCAACAAGAAACTGCTTAGAGGAGGAGGGGCTTACTATAGAGTGACAGCTCCATACCTACAGCTAGAGCGGTACATCCCACGGCCGGGAAAGCATGTAGGCCGGAGCACGAGGCAGCTGGTCACGCGGGTATACAGTCAGAAGCAGAGAGCAGGCAAGAAACAGGCTGAGCTATCAAACCTCAAGGTCCACTTCCTCTAGCTAGTCTTCCCATCCTAAAGCTTCCGCAACATTCCAAAGCGGCACCCCCAGCTGGAGCCAGCCCAAGTGTTCCAAACATGAGCCTATGGGGACATTTATGTTCAAACCGCAACGGTAAGAAACAGAATTCACACAGAGCCAAGCCTGGCAGTATCCTGGGCACCAGCAGCTGCTGGAGCACTCTTTGAGTGATGACAGCGGCTGGACCCACTTCTGAGAATTGAGGCCATAACTCAGCCGCGCAAACAGTCACCTGATAAAAGCTTCCTTGAAGTCCTGTCGGAGAATGAATCTGAGAGATGTGCTGCTTTCTAACCTCGAGCTCCTTGGAGGCATCTCCCAGAACCAAACTGGGTCGTCATCTCTGAGTGAAGTTTTGGCTCTGATGGAAGCATTTAAGAAGCGTCACGTAAAATGACAAATACCTTTTATTTCACTGAGAGGAAAAGTTCATCACTTCGAGTAAACAATATCTGCTTCCTTTAATTATAAAGAGGATTTTGATGCCTGAAGAGCTTTTCAGCCTCATCTCAGCTGCCGGAAAACTCCCAGCTGCAGCCTAAGGTAGGAAGCTCAGAGCCAGTGAACTTCTAGTGTCAGAACTGTTTGTGGATCTACTGTTTCTAAACAGTTTTATTATCCTTTAAAATATGAGCTATTTAATATATCTTTGGTATTGTATGTTATTCTAGGGTATTTTTGGAATACTGGTTTAAACCATTTGAAGTTGTAATTTTTTTGAGACAGGAACTCACTATGTATCCCTGGCTGACCTGGAACTCTATATGTAGACCAGGCTAGCCTCAAACTCAGAGACCCATCTGCCTCTGCCTCCCGAGTACCAAGATTAAAGGTGTGTGTGACTACACCTGGCTCTTATAATTAGTTTTCATCTGCAAAATGGGCAGTTCTAAATAACTCAGGGTATGGATCAGAACTAAATGCCAGGTGAGTATATGGGCATGAGGAGTAGCCCCAGGGGCACCCCGCAAGGTTCTAGCTGCCAGAGCCCCCATGCTTCCGTGTCTTCTCCCTGCTACTGCTCACCTCTAAACGCTCAGTGGCCACTGCCATGCCTGCTTCCCTGCTTGTGACTCCATAGCATGCCTCTGACAGAATAGCTGTGCCTTCTCTATGAATTCTGGCCTCGTTCAGATTTCCATCCGCTGAACCCACACACAGGAGGGTTTAACAAGTGCTTGCCCAATGGGACGAATCATGCATCTGAGTCAGTGAATCAGAGTATATAATTCATGCTCAACTTTTTCTGCTTTGGCTCTGGCCACTGACTTTCCTAAAAATAATTGAATGGAGTTTCCTAACGACTTTTCATATTTTACTTCCTTCCCTCTATAATACTATGACCTTTGAATGACATACACTCTTCTTCTGTTCTCTTCAGGTGGCATTTACATTTCATCTGATCTCATTCCGGCCTGCTGCTGGCCCTTCAGCAGTGTATGACGACAGTCCTAAGGTCATCCTTGGATGCTCTCCAGATTTCTTTAATTAAGTGAAAGTTATGCTCAAAGGCTGTCCTTGACTCCAGTCCTCTCTGGCTTGGAACTATTTCTCTTCCTGAACCAACTCTCTACCCTGATTCTGTGGCAGATAACTTTGAGGTCAGTGTACCCCAGAGTTGTCCTTTGTCCCTTAGCAGTTATATTGCCTTAAGAATGTCTGGTTGTTGTTCCTGAGAACAATCTGGGCTTTATAAGCCCCTCTCTTCCACATGGAGGCAGAAGAAGGGGAAAGTTAACAACTCTCAAAATTGAATCTGCCTACAAACATGTGATGTCTTTTGAAAATGGAGGTCATGCTTTAGAGGGGTCTGAAGTGGTTGGTTGAAATTCTCTATGATACCAAGATATCCCTGATGCTGTTGGTCCTGGAGTACAGTTATAGCAGCAAGAATGTCTCTAGCAAGCTCTCATAGACCTCTGGACATCCTTAAGTGAGCCATCTGGGTCTCACAACAAAGGCAGAAATTCCAGCGTCAATCCTGGCCTTGGTTAGAGAACTTTTCTAATGGTTCTCTATCCCCTTTCACCCCTTCAGATGTGCTCTGCCGGTGAGGTCCTCAGGATCCTCACTGTGCCATCCTCACTGATGGGAAGTCATGAATTCAATACATTCAATTTCTTACTTCAACTGTCTGATATAAGCTAATTGAAACAGCCAAACTACATCAATAATGTGGCAATGGACAGCATGTTTTAGTGTGTTAATTTCTGTTTAAAAGCAAAAGCCTTAGCTTGCATTCTTTCTCTGCCATTCAATAGCTATTGATCTTCATAAATCAATTAGTGCCATTGGGAGCTGCATAAATGATCCTCAATATATATGTGTGTGTGTATGTGTGTGTGTGTGTGTGTGTGTGTGTGTGTGTGTGTGTGTATATATATATATATATATATATATATATATATATATATATATATATATATATATAATGTCTAAACCTAAAATGTTGTCTTTTATAGAGAAAGGGACTAGTGAACACCAGGATCCTGGCATGAGATCAGCTTGGGTTTTATGCATGACCCACAGTAATCATTGGGATCTTTACAAGAGGCGATGCTAATGGAGAAACAGATGGGAATGATGAAGCCTCAAGCCAGGTCAGCCTCCATAAGCTAGACGGCCAAGGAATGGTTTCCCACCTTCAGGATGCAGAGGAACAAGCCATGCCAATCTCTTTGATAGGATAATACATGGAAGGAACTGGAGGAAGAAAAAGGAAAGAGGGGAAAATTACATGTTTTAGTCAAGGTTCTCTAGAGGAACAGAACACACACACGTATATATAGAGAGAGAGAAAGAGAGAGGGGGCACCTTCATTAGAGTGACTAACAGGCTATGGTCCAGCTAGCCCATCTGTGACTGTCTACCAAAGGAAAGTCCAAGAAGTCCCTGGTTGTTCTGTTCGAGAGGCTGCCTGGTCAGTTGGTCTTCAGTGTATGCCAGAATCCTGAAGAAGTAGGCTCTACTATCAGTGAAGCACTGGACTTGCCGTTGGGAGCAAGAGCAGGCCAGCAAAGAGAAAAACCCTCTTCCATGTCCTTTACATAGGCTGCCAGCAGAAGGCGTGCCCAGCCCGTCACGTCAGTTAATACCAGGAGTCCAACTTCTTTTCATGCTCAACATTCCTCTCTTTCTAGCCTAATCCCTGCTTTCCTGAGAGAACACAGCCTTCAAATACCTACATCTTGTCCAGGACCCAGACTAGTACGTCTGTTCCTCTTACCAATGACAATAAAGAATCAGTGCATAATATAATAACAAATATATCTTCACGGTCACTCATTGGCTCAGGTGAAGCTGTGTCCTAAGGCGGCCCAGTTACATAGAAAACCGAGGTTCCTCACCGGCCACTTGTATGGCACAGAGTACCTGCCGGAAGTCTTGTAGTCATGCGGACAGGCAAGCTGAGGCTAGCACCACACTGTGTGTTGGCAGAGCTAGGACCGAGAGCCCTTCACATGGTGTAGCTTGAAGAGACTTCTTGTAAAGGAAAGAAAACGTCCTTATTACTCTAACCAATTAGAGTCGGAGGCATCAGCGACCTTTTGTACACTCCCTACACTGGCTCACAGTGCAAAGAAAAACACGCAATGACTCCAAGTGAAGGCCACTTGATTCTTCCCTGGGAGTGTAGGAGGTAGAAGCCAATTTCCAAGAATCAAATGGCTCCCCCATATGTTGGAAATGAGGGGGAAGGGGAATTCCTTAAAGGGAAACACCTCCGTGAGAAGATGGACAGAGGCTTTGAACAATAATCCCCAAAGCTCTTTCCTTCTGCGGCTCAGAGTAAGGCTGTGGTTAACAGTACCTGAGCTATTTTCAGATATTCAATTCGTGCACTGCCAAGGTTCACCATGATTGATTATTTCCTTTCCAAAGTTTTTAACCTATATTTTTATTAATTTATGAGGCTATTGAGTGTTTTCTGAAACCTGCAAATGTATTTTCTAGGAATATAGAAAATCAGAATGTGACCTTCTGAACTTCAGTTTTAATTACATAATGTCTTTATGGGAAACTGCAGTTTCCAGCCAGCAAGGCTCTTGGGTTTACTGTTTTGTTTTTAATACCATCCGTTTGGTGAATTATCTATGTAATCTGAGTATTTCTGAGAAGCTCAGATATCTTTAACATCTTAAAGAAATATGACCAAATTGTGGTGCCGCGCTGCCCCTAGCTGCCTGTGGCGTCAATGATAAAGAGGAAGGAACGGGGCAGGGGAGCGAATCATCTGTGCTCGGCTGGAGGGATGATTCGGGAGCCCTGAGTGCCTCTTCACCGTGCCCCCCCACACTTCACCAGCCTTTCATCATCTCGCTGGCTTACTGCAGAGCCACTGGAGTGGCTTCCTTTCAAACCTCCTGTCTTCCTTCAGTGCAGGCTTCACGCCGTTTCCACATAGATCTCCAAGATGCACTCGTCCAGTTGCTCATCTGCCTCACTCAAGAGCCTTCAGGGACCCTCCACTGCCAGCCGCAACCGATGACCCTGGGAACCCCGGTGTTCAAGGGCCTTGTCATGTGACCAAAATGCACTTTTCAGACTTTTGCCTGACTCTGCTCCTGCGTGCGCCCTACGACTCAAACAACCAGATTTCTATATTCTCCCAACTGACACTCTTCCCCACCCATCCGTGCCTGGCCCGCAGCCATCTTTACTCAGAGCTTAGCTTCCTCTCTCACACTGCACTCTACCTGTGTTTCCTCCTTTGTCCTTCAAAGCATATTTCGAGGTCAGGAGCTCGTTCCACACGCACCTGTTGGGCACTCATTGTCGACTGGGGGCAGAAGAGTCAACCAGGAAGAAACAGCAATGCCTCATTTCAGTGACTCCAGAAGAGAGAACATCCCTGTCGCTTGCAAACACTGGTGTGGGAGACTTCCAGCAAGAGGGGAAACTACAGCAGGGAGCTTTGGTGTAGGGCAGAAAGATCGCCAGTTCCACAGGCAGAGGACAAGCTGAGGGGAGCAAAGAGAGGGCAAAGAGAGGACGCATCACGGCTGGAGGGGCTCCGGCTAGCCTGGCTCAAGAAGATTCCCAAAGGCTGCAGACAAATGAGAAGACATTGGGCACAGCATGAGGAAGTCAATCATTGGATACCGGTGGGATTCTCACTAATGAAGTCAGCAAGAGTCTGCTCAACCTAGACTAAAAGGACTTAGACAGAAGCAAAGGCCAGGAATTCCAAGTGTCTGATTGTGGGTTGGAGAGATGACTCAGGTGTTAAGAGCACTTGCTGCTCCATTATGAGGACCAGAGTTCAAATCCCAGCACCTATAGCAGCAAAATGCCTGTAACCCCAGCTCGAAGGCACTCCACACCCTCTGCAGGCACCATCTCCCCTTCATGCATACACTCACACAGCACGAGCACAGATAAATAAAGCGAAAGGGCTGGATAAGAACATATTGTTCTTGCAAAGGGCCTGAGTTCTGTTTCCAGATCACATCTGCCTTTACCTGCAGCTTCAGCAGACTAAATGCAATTGGCATGTGCCTGCAGTCTCAGCACTGAGGAGACAGAGCCAAGACCGTCCCTGGGAAGTTAGCCAGTCTGACCAAACTGGCAAGTTCAGTGAGAGATCAAAAATAAGGGAAAAGGTGACTGAAGAAGACACCTGACATGGACTTCTGACTTCCTCATGTGCCTGCACACACACAAACACACATGTGCATGCATATACATGCATGCACACACAAAGCATACACACACACACCCATAAGTTACCTCCTGTGGTTAGATGAGTTTCTTGTACACTCTCGATAACAACTTTGCACAGCTGGTGAGAAAATGATCACACCTTGGTGAAGTGTGGTAAATACACTGGAAACAGGTGGCAGAAATCTGGACAAACTGAGCTGTTCTCATTCCATCACGGGGCCCTGGGCTTCCCTATGGATAAACAGGCAGCTGAGTTTTCTAAGCCAAGAGCCCAGCTGTGATGAGAGTGTTTCTTCAGGGTTGTAGCCACCCATACGTTACCCAGGCTCCTGTAAGTAACCCTCACCCATGCTCCTGAGTAACCCAGGCCACACAGCTGGACTTAGAATCATTTCTGTTGTTGGTGCCCGGTCTCAGCCAGTGGATGGCTTGTTCACAAAACGCTATGATAGAGAAATTAAGCATTTATGCCCTCTGAGTTTTCACTCAGAGAGAAATCATTACACTTGCTTCCCCTTCCCTTCCAAATGAATTCATGGGGACACTTGTATACCACTCCAATCAGTTTAACCCACGATGCCCAAGCAGAGGTATCATTCAGTATGGTGGGGAGCAGAGTTCCCAGTGCTGAGCCAAACTACCGAGGCACACAAAATGCAAGCAATGAAAGCAGCTTGGAAATGCATCATCCTGTCATAGGGTGGAATATTAGTCTTCTCTAGAGGAACAGAACAGACAGAATGAGTGTGTGTGCATGTGTGTGGTGTATACATATGTA
>NC_022012.1:10285331-10308572 GCF_000317375.1 Microtus ochrogaster | reverse complement strand
TGTGTGTGTGTGTGGTGTATACATATGTATGGGGTGTATTAGAGTGGCTGTGTGTGTGTGTGTGGTGTATACATATGTATGGAGTGTATTAGAGTGGTTGTGTGTGTGTGTGGTGTATACATATGTATATATGGGGTGTATTAGAGTGGCTGTGTGTGTGTGTGTGTGTGTGTGTGTGTGTGGTGTATACATATGTATGGGATATATTAGAGTAGCTTACAGACTGTGGTCCAAGGAGTTCAGCAATGGCGGTCTCCCAATGGAAAGTCAGAATCCAACTGTTGATCAGTCTACAAGGCTGGATGTCTTGGCTGGTCTTCAGTTTATGTCAGAATTCTGAAGAGAAGAAATAGGCTCTAAAGCCAGTGATGTGAGAACGAGGCCAGCAGGCAAAGAGCAAGCTTCTTTCTCCCCTGTCCTTTAGCCTGGAGTGGGGCGTGGCCCAGATTTAGGGTGGCTCTTCCTACCTCTAATGGTGTAGATTAAGGTGGTTCTTTATCAAATGATCCAGTTAACCAAAACTCTCATGGGTGTGCCCAGCATCTTGGGATTTCTAGTTAATTCTAGATGTATCAAGTGGACAGCCAGGAGTAGCCATGGCAGGTGGCGTACCTAACTGGAGTCATGTAACTACAATTTCTAAAGCGCCACAATTTATTTTATTACCACTCTTATATATTCCTTGTTTTAATAAGGACTTGGGCTCACTTTTTCTAGCCCAGATTTGATTGATACCCCCAATTAATTGTTGCCTATGTGTTCAGAAGCATACACAGAGATTCATCTTACATAATAAAACCTTAGCAGGCCAGAAATGGTCCAGTCCCATAGATGCATCAGGGTCCTAGCTCACAACATAACATTTGATTATGACTTGCTGCTCCTTGGAGTGATTCCCAAATTAAATCAAGGAGCTTCTTTTCAGTATCTAATCCTGTACATACCTGTCCAACAAAAGTGGCAATGCCCCTGCTCTGCACCAGGCCCTGGTCCCCCATTGCCTTGGCAGTGGGAGCTCAGAGTTCGCTATCTGACTGGGCTTGGAATGAGGGGGTATTCCTAGTGTACCCCAAATAGGAAGACTGCAGAAGGAAGGCAGAAATGAGTTGCTTTGGTACCTTTGAGGGTCGGCTTGTCTGTATTTGTGATCTGGATGCATTGGCGGTGGAAACTAGTTCCTGTGGACCAGGCTGAGCAAGGGCCCTTTTCGCTGCCGCTGTGTCTTTTGTTTTTGGTTTCTCCTCAAGGGAACTGATAACTATGTGGGTCAATAACTGGGCAAATTTAAACCCCAATTTACTTCACCAAGGTCGATCAGCTTCAAGGAGGCCAGTTCATGGGATCTCACATTCAAGTTTATGAAAAAAAAATACCCAGTTGACCTTGAAAACTTGTTTCTTAGTGTCCTGTGGGTGGAAGATGGAGTATTTGAACAAAATGTCTGCATCAGAGGCTCCAAAAGGCATCCACACTGCAGTTGGCTGGGTGAGGAGACTTGAAGCTTCATTTTGTATTGTTTCCATGGGCTTTTGTTCCTCTCTGTGCTGAGGACGGCAGGCAGCATGGTGAAAGACAGACACTCTTCCTCTCTAACCAATCAAAACATGCCCTTTCCTCTCCCAAACTCTATCCTTACCCCTGACATTCCTGAAGATGTATAAATGGAACATTTCAGCAGGGTTATACAAATATCGAGGGGGAGAGGTTCTCCCTCACTGCAGCAAACTCAAACTATGAGGCCTGTTCTATTAAACTCTGATCTCTTCACACAAGAAAAAACAACTTGATAAAGGTTAATGCTTCCTTAATATTTATACACTTGACTGATGTCGGAAAAGCATTTTAAAATTCTGAATCTTGAATTAATATGGCAATGTGCAAAGATGGCCTGTAATCCATTAGTACACACTTCAACACATTAATACCAAGCAAGGAATGGATTGTCCTGGTCCTTGCAAGCTTCCAAGCTTCATCTTTGCCCATTATCTAGAACTTGAGGGTTTTGACATTGGTATCCAGAGATGCTCCCAACGCGTTTCTAGCAGACCAGAAATAAATCAATTACTCCCTCCACCTGCTAGGTATAATATATTACCTCAAGAAACATGCTTACCCAGCAGACGTGGAGCATATGTTCATCTCCTCTGGAGCAGACTCTGAGCACCAGGCTGCCATAGTGTGAATCAATTGTGACATGATCTTAGTAATTTGGGGACAGCATCTGCCACACTGCACCTGGCACCGTGTCTCCCTTCCACAGTGAGTCAGCAGGTGATTAACTGTCCCTGCCACTCACGTCAATTTGAAATAGTGCCTGGATAGCCCCACATGGACTGTCAACAGTTCCGGAAGCAGATGGGAGTCTAACCGTGTCGAGGATTTCTTAAGTTCATCCTCTGCTTGTGCCTGGTCCTCGGGAATAGTATTTATTTTAATCATCTCCTCTCCTGGGACTCCAAACACCAGTCTCTTTAATTGACAGGTGCACACTATCCAAAACAGGAATTTAACTGCCAAATTTATTTGACTCTTCCTTCAGATATTTGTTCCCTTACTCTTTAAAAAGAATCCCCAAATATGCAGAAGATATTTGGATATCATAGGATATTCAGAGAGCCCCTGGGCACGGAAACTTTTGTAAGGAGCACTACACAGGAGTCTGTGCTGACACCATCGACAGGACTGAGTATATTTCAGAGGAATAAGGATGCTTGTGCTTCTGGGGACCAATAGACTGCGTTCATTATTGATCTATGACCCAACTATCTCCAGCCACTGTATAGTGTAAGCATTTAAGTGTGTGTGTGCCTGACTTCCCCCACTCCCTCTCTCAGGGCTCAGATAGTCCAGGCTGGCCAATGATGACCTTGAACTTCTAATCCTCCTGCCTCCTCCTCCCAGTGCTAAGATTGCAGACAGGCACTACCATACTCATTTGGTTGGAACGCGGGGCTTCATGCAGGCTAGGCAAGCATTGTGCCAATGAAAGCACATCTCCAGTCCTTGCTTCCTGTCTTCAGCAGTGGCAGCCTTGCCTGCAGCCTCATCCCAGCCTTTCTGTTTCTCCCTCCAGTGCTATCTCAGGGAAACTTCACATTTATCCTATTATGTATTTTATCCACTCTAAAGTAATAAAACACTGAGCTTCAAATAAATACCCTGCTGTTCGCACAACTGACTGTTTTCTGGTCTTTGCAGCTGACCTCTTTTAGACAGAAAGAGATAGACAGACTTCTGTGGAATACATGGTGCCTTTCTGTGTCTCCTTTCACCAGCCCACTGCCTGAAACACAAGCTTGATGGCACAGGCTACGGCTTTTAAGCCCACCAAATAAGAGTAAAACTCATTATCCAAACTCTTTGCCTAAATTATACAAGCTTTATTTTCTGTCAGACAGGGCTCTCTCCCTAAAGCAGGGTATGAGAAAGTAGTATTGAACAAGGAGAAGGTAGGGTTTATAGCCCCAAAATTACAAGACTAGGGGTTTCCAAGGATTGGGGTATTTCCAGAAATTTTGGTTACACAGGAACTTGGCTGAACATTTTAACAGGATGGAGGCTAGGATATAGGGTGCGGAACATGTCAAATTCCAGAAAATGGGTCAAGACCCAGTCAAATTTAAGTTTTACAGAAACCAGGAATGAATTTATTTTGACCTCGTAACAAGATGGCTTCCAATCTTAAGATGGCACCAGACTGGTCCATCACAGCCATGTCAATGGCTAAAGGGTTTATGGTCATGTCTTGTAGGAGGTCCTTCTGTATTTGTGTTGCTTTCATTGGTTAATAAGGAAACTGCTTTGAGCCTGGTGATAGGGCAGAATTTAGGTAGGCAGGGAGACAGAACTGAATTCTGGGAGGAAGAAGCAGAGTCAGAAAGCCACAATGGTGACTCCAGGTCAGACATGCTAAATCTTTCCTGGTAAGCTACAACCTCATGATGAACACAGATTAATAGAAATGGTTAAATAAAGATGTGAGAATTAGGCAATAAGAGGCTAGAGAAAATGGGCCAGGCAGAGATTTAATTAACACAATTTCTGTGTGATTATTTCGGGTGTAAGCTAGCCAGGCGGCCAGGCCAAACAAAGGGCCCTGCTCCCTGTAACAATGCCTAACATCCTGAGCATAACCCCAAGACTGACATAATGAAAAAAATAAAACTACTTCTGAAAGTTGTCCTCAGACCTCCACAGGCTTGCTATGACACACATGTGCCGTCACACACTAATTTATGCATACATACATACATTATACATTAATACATACATGCACACATAAATGTTATAACATTTTTTAAGCTCTGGGATCACGCATGTCTGCTGTTTGGACTGCTAATGGTTGGGATAATTTGCCACCCAGCCTGTCCTAAGTATTACAAACACATGTCACTCTGCTGTTTTCTCCTCTCTACTTTTATAAAACTATGAACAGTGTGATATAACAAATATCTATATATGAACATCATCATGATCTCATGACTCATTCTGGAAAGCCCATTCCTAAAACTGCTATTGTGGGTCTTCTGCATTTTTAATTTATAGCCACTGAGTGGGAGCTGGAGATGAGCATTTGCTGCTCTTGCAGAGGACCTGTGTTCAGTTTCCAGCACCCAAATGGTAGCTCACTACCATCTGTAACAAGTTCCAGGGGTTGCCCCCTCTAGCCTCTTCAGAAACCGGGCATGCAAGTGTACACATACATCAGACAGACAGATAAACATTCATACACATAAAACAAAAATAGATTTAAAATGAAAACATTTGGAAGGGATGCTTGTGGAAGTTAGCAGGCCCTAGATCCCCTGGAGGAGAGGTTATGAGCCACCCGACATGGTGCTGGGAACTGAACTCAGGACCTCTGCAAGAGCAAGTCTTCATCATGAGCCATCTCTTCATCTCCTGCATTTTTTGTGGGGGAGGGGGAAGTTTGAGACAGGGTTTCTCTGTAGCTTTGGAGCCTGTCCTGTAACTCACTCTGTAGACCAGGCTGGCCTTGAACTCACAGAGATCTGCCTGTCTCTGCCTCTGAGTGCTGGGATTAAAGATATGCACCACCACCACCACCACCCAGCCCCAGCCGCTGATTTTTTTCTAAGGCTGGGACTTATTAGGTGTCTCCGGCCAGTCTATAAGTCACAAGCATCCACTTCTCCTTCCCAGTTACAAGAAGAAGCCACCATTCCTGCCCATGCTAACTTTAAGTCTTATATTCTTCTCCATTTTCCCCAACCCTGTGAGAGAAAGCCACCCTCCACTTTGAGTTTTATTCTTTAACTCCCAAGGAAGAGTTAACACTGAGAATCTTTTTTTTGCATATTTATGAATTGACAAAGTATTTTCTTTATTTCAGATTAATTTCTCTTTGTGTCCTCTCCTCTCTTACAGTTCACAGTACACAAATCTGCAGTTTAAATGGATGACTGATTCAGTAAGCGATGTTCAGATATGCAGTGTGTCTACCGAACCCTGTGCCACCAACTTTAATTGGGGAAAGCATTTCATTAATTTAATTATCTTTTCCCTTCCCACTTTTCACTTCTTCAATTACAACTTGAGTGTTCTCTAAGATCTTTATCTTTAAAAAAATGGCTCAGATTAATCTTCTTCTAAAAGTAGGCATGGACTAGAATAATCATAAAGCAATTAACAACCAGGACATCATTAATGATGCTAGTATTAGATATTGGGGATCTAAACATAGACAGTGCACTGTGTACATAACTGACCCAATGTAATCTTTGCTGCAGTCCTGGAAATACTGTCCCTACCATGGAAATGAGAAAAAGTATTTTTTGAAAAGCCAAGTGTGTTAGCTCTGTCAGACAACTGCTAAGGTACAAGTTGGGATCCAGACTCCAGTCTGGATCAGTTCACAGTTCACATTCTCCTCAGAGCTCTCGGCTGACTTTCTCAGTCCTGAACTGCTTACGTCATTGACTTCTCGTACTGGAAAGTGAGGACTCTCCATAAACAGTTTCCCCAATTTAAATAACTCAAATACTTTTTTTTTAAGGGAGGGCAGTTTCTTACTCCTGCGTTTATGTTTTCAGAAACTCTTAGAAGAAAAACAGCTTGAATAAGAAAAAATGATATTTTCATTTCCTTTATGGTTACAATCTCAATACAGCCATTGATGGGTTAATGTCCTGTCCCAGTTCATTTTTGGTTACTGCAACAAAAACACTGGAGGCTGGAAACTTCATAAAGAAAAGGGTTTTCAGCCAGGCAGTGGTGGTGCATGCCTTGAATTCCAGCACTTGGGAGGCAGAGGCAGGCAGATCTCTGTGAGTTCAAGGCCAGCCTGGTCTACAAGAGCAAGTTTCAAAACAGGTTCCAGAGCTATGGAGAAACCCTGTCTCAAAAAAGCAAAAGAGGGGGAGGGAGTTCTTTTGACTAATGGTTTAGGAGACTGAGAAAACTTGGTGACCAGCTGGTCCTTGGGGGACTCATAATGTATCATATCACGACAGATGGTACCACCCTTGATAGGAATGTGAGAGAGAAGCCACAAGTGTGGCAGACAAGGTCAAACTTTAAAACGGTCTGCTCCAGTCCTGGGTTGCAGTCCCATGAGACAAACATAAATCCTTCCATGGATGGTGTGGTGGTTTGAAACAAAAGGCTCGCCAAAGGGAATAGAACCATTACGAGGTGTGGCCTTGTTGGAGGAAGGGTGTCACTCTCAGGGTGGACATTAAGTTCTCCTTTGCTCAAGCTTCCTTTAATGTGACTCTCAACTGGCTTCCTGTTGACTGCAAGATGTAGCAGTCTCAGCTCCAGCATCACGTTCACCTGCGCCACCATGCTCCCGTCATTATAATAATGGACTGAACCTCTGTAACTGTAAGCAAGCCACCCCAATTAGATGTTTTCTTTGTAAGTGCTGCCATGGTCATGGTGTCTCTTCACAACAATAAAAAAAAAAAAGTAAGACAGACGGTGCCCTGTGACCCACTGACCCACCACCTCTTTCTGCAGTCACACTGGGGAAAGCTTCCAGCCCTTACAAAATAGATGACTTGTAAGTCGACATATAGCTCAGAATCAGAAAGTGCAGTTGAAACATTTAACTATAAAGGGAGAAATAGTAAGATGCAGAAAATCTCCCTGTGATCAGTCTCTACGGTGGAGGATTTATGTCAAGCTGTGAAAATTCTCAGTCGAGTCAGAAATAAAACTGAATAATGAATCTTAACACAACACCATATAGACAAGACGGATCGCTTCTTCAAAAAGCAATTTGCAAACTTTCAGAGATAATTTGTGCTTCAGGAAGTTGAGGTCACTACGGACTGGAGATGACACCTTACATGTCCCATCAGAATGATGTAAAATGACTTCTTTTAGAGAAAACTCCTCTTACTGTCAAAAATTATTTCTGAACAGAACGACAGCATAATGGAACTCAGATGTGGGAGTAGCCGGTACCATGTGTGAGGACTGCTCAAGTTAGATTCCATGTACAAGAATTTCCTTACTTCTTTTTTTCAGAGATCCACTCAGAGTTTTCATAAATTCAGTCCAGGAACCAGGCAAAGGAAAAATTCTATCTTCTGTTTTCCTATTGACTGTGGTAAACCTGTGGTCCCTCAGTGCAGGTTTCAGGTGCATCCTAGAATAATGTTTTCCTATTTGGGAAACAGCCTGTCTGCTGCAGCAGTTGTGCTGCGTGAACCAGAAACAAAACAAGAAACAGAAAGCCACCCAACAGTACAAGCCTACTAGGGGTGAGTGACAGCCCACGTTTCCCTTCAGCCACATGAAAATTGAAAGTAACTCTGGAATGAACAAAACACTGGTATCTCTCTAGAGCAGATACCGCTTTGCTTCCTAGTACAGCGTGTTTATCCATCCATGCTTGTTTTCAGGACTTGTCAGTGTCTCTCTCAGCTCCACTCAGTTAACCACTGCTGTAGGCTAGCAAAAGCCTTGGAACTCAGATACACAGAGAGAGTCTCAACTCATGGAAGATTTCTCAATAAAATTAAATAATAACATATGAAAATAATATTAACATTGCTTTATATTGCAAAATTATACATTATGCATTCACATATTGGTTGGTGTTGTTTTTATTTCTAAGATTGGATAACTCAGTGTAGCTGAGACTAGTCTTGAACTTGCTATGTTGCTGAGAATAAACCTTAAATTCCTGATTGTTTCAGAATATTTGATTACAATGTGTGAAGATGTGTTGTTGTGATTGGTGTAATAAAGAGCTGAGTGGTCAATAGTTAACCAGGAGAGAATAGGAGGGACTTCTAGGCAGAGAGGATTTGGCGGGGGAGGAAGAAAGGTAAATTCACCAGCAAGACACAGGAGAAACAGGACATGCAATATGGAGATGCACTAATGAGTCATATGGTAGAAGAGAGATTTAAAAATATGGGTTAGTTTAAGTTATAAAAGCTAGTTGGGGAAAATCTAAACTAAAGGACAGTCTTTTATAATTAATAAGTCTCCGTGTTATTGTTTGTGAGCTGGAAGTCCAAAGAAAAGTCTGATGACATGTGGATTTGGCACCCCACGTTGGGTGCCAAATGATGTTTCTCTGTCAGCTTAGCGGATGCACATGAGTCTACCAATATTTTGATTATCATCTATGGCCCCATGGCCCCACAGTCAGCACACTTGAGGCTGCTCAGATCATGGCCTGGCCAGGCTTCCAGTTCTGTGACCCCAACTCTGCCATAGCAAGCATATGTAAGTTTAAATTAAGTCTTTATCATTTTATTTACCAACAAAGACTTGGAGGTCAGATATGGGGTGAAAATTGCTAGATCAAGAAAAGCCAAGAAGTAACCACTTGGCCTTGCATTTTGGCCAAAGACCTAACAAGAAAAGCATCTCTTCCCTCAACCCAGAACCAAAAGGAAGCTCAAATTCTAGTCCCCTCCCTTTCCTTCCTGGATGTCTTCACTATTCACATTGCTGGCTTCTCTATAGCTAATTCTGGTCAGCTAGTTTCTGGCTCTGCCCTCCCACGCAATTCAAGGTAAACTTTATTGACAATCTGGAGCATCACTGTGTTATGAAAATATCCCACGGCACCTGGTCTTCTGCGTCCACCATCCAAGAACTGGGGTTTAGATGTGTGCCCCTCCATCCTGCTTTCTAAATGTAGCCTAAAGACATAGCTCCTTTGTGTAAACTACTGTGCTGTGTTCCTTAGTCTTTCTCTAACATTATTCATAGCAAATAGTTTTTACTCATGTCTTATTTAATCTATTTCTTTTTTTCTCCCCAGTTTAAAAAACAAGAACCTAAGAAAATTTAAAAGATATTTGCATGTGGGAGCTGAAGAGATGGCTCAGTGGTTAAGAGTGATGACTGCTCTTCCAGAAGACCCCAGTTCAATTCCCAGCACCCACATGGCAACTCACAACTGTCTGTAACTCCATTTCTAGGGGACCCAACACCCTCACAGACAAACATGGAGGCAAAACAGCAATGCACATAAAATAGAAATAAATTTAAAAAAAGATATTTGCATGTAACTTGATTTGGAAAAGAAGTAAGATTAATGTAGAAAGGACCTTCTATTTTTAGTAGCAGACTTACGTAGATACTCCTCAAAAAGTCTTCAAATTAAAACAAAAAAAGATTCTTAAAATGGTAAAAATTGTGAGTTGGAATGAAAGAAGGGAATGCAAAGATGTTAAAGCCTAGGTAAAGGCAGAAGCACCAACAAGGGGCAAATCCATGAAGTAGCTCATGCCTGGAATTTCTGCTCTGTGCTGATTTCAGTAGAAGATTCTCCACAAAACCAAGGTGGCAAAAGACTCTCTCTGTGATAGACAAGCAAACAGCGAACTTAGTATGTGTAGATTTAAACACATTTAGGAAGTTGAGAGAGCTGAGGGCAGAATACACATGGTGAAGCAAGACCTTCACAGTAGTCATGTGTGAAATGCCCTGCTGAAAGAGGAAGAAGGAAAGGGGCCTGATGTAGCCATCTTTGCCTCATCACCATACTCCAAAAGGCTGCCCCACTTTCATTTCTGTTGCCGTGAAAGTAACCTGACAAGAAGCAACTGAAGGGGGATTAATCTGAGAGTTTAATTTGGATCATGATTCCAAGTTACTGTCCATCACCGCAGTGAATTCAAGGTGGGAGGCTCAGAAGTCACATCATATCCACAGTCAAGAACAGAGGATGAATGCATTTATGCTCACTCATTTGCAGCTCTGTTTCTCTACTCTTATTACATAATTCAGGAGGCCCTGTCTAGGTAATGGTGCTCCCTACAGTAGACCATGTCTTCCCACATCAATTTGCTTATGTAGGACAATCTCCCACAGACACACACACAGACCAACCCAATGTAGACAATCCATCATGAGACTCTCAGGTGATTTTGGTTTCAAGTTGACAAAGAAAATCAACACAAAAGCTAAAGGTCAGATTAACTGCTGAGATTTAATTGATTAATTGTGCCCTTAGGTGAAAGTCAATAATTCCATTAGTATATTAAATTAACATTTTTGTATGTACTACTACAGCTTCCCAAGTAAATACAGCAACAATCAGAACTTGCTCTTCCACTAGTGAAATCAGGATTCACAGAAAAGCTAAAGAAAGCCCGAATTACCTATGTGCATGTATGTGCAGTTTGATTAGGAATGGCCTCCGTAGGCTCATATGTTTGAATACTTGGTCACTATGGAGTGGCACTACTTGGCAGGGATTAGGAGGTATAGCCTTGTTGAAGGAAGTATATCACTGCATGGTGGGCTTTGAGGTTTCAAATGCTCAAGTCCAGGGCTAGTCTCTCTCACTATCTCTGTAAACGGAGACTGCTCATTTGTTCCCAGTCAGCCAGACCCATATAATTATACAGAAACTATATTAATTATAACACTGATTGGCCTCTTAGCTCAGGCTTTTTATTAACTAACTCTTATATCTTAAATTAACCCATTTATATTAATCAAAGTATCACCATGAAGTTGTGGTCTAACGGTAAGGTTCCAGTGTCCTTCTCCTTTGGCAGCTTCATGGAGTCTCTCTGACTCTGCCTAGTCTATATATCTCTGTTTGTATTTCCTGCCTGGCTTTAATCTGCCATATTATTGTCCAAAACAGCTTTATTCATCAACCAATAAAAGCAACACATATACAGAAGGACATCCCACATCATCTCCCATTTTCTGTCTAATTAAAATGGTAGGTTTTAACTTTAACATAGTAAAATTACATATACAAAATAGGTATCAAGCAAGAATTACAGTTACAATATTTAGTCTATTTGTATTAGGCAAAAAAATCAAAGAAAATATTCTATCGTTTGTCTTATCTTTATGAGTCTAAAGTTTCTTATCTAATTTATCTTTTATTATAACTAAGGAAAACTATATCTGTTTTCAACTCCATCAAAGACCCCAGAAGGATATAATATTTATTACTTAAGTAAACAGAAAGTCCATTGTAAGCAACTTCCAAAGTTCCAGAAATGACAGAGGCATCTTGCTGCCTGGACAGTCACCCAAAGTTCTTCTATATCATTGGGGCATCCATATTCAGTCTATGGGCCCATAGTATCCAGCAGACTTTTCTGTGAAACAGGAAATTTGAAAGACTGTTTTGCCTATATCGGCAGTTTGTCAGTCACTTTTTTTGTATGTTCTGCAGAATGTCTGGCAGTTTCTTCTGTGAAGCAGGAACTCTGAAGGACCATTCTATCTTTTAGAAAGTTCTGCAGTCACTTTTATATGGGTCTTGCATGTCCAGCTTATACAGCATACTATCAAGCAGTCCAAACAAAAGTAGTTTCTTGCCCAAATGGCTAGCCTTGTCACATTGAAGGCAAATTTCATAATGAATTTCTTCAATGCCCATCAACCTCTCTGAAGTAATTGGTGCTGCCAAAAGCAGACATGTCTCACTTTCAAGAAAAGTCTAAATTCTTAAATAATTTAAATGCTATATTCTGTAAGTCTTTGAAAGGTTTGAAGATTATCTATCTAACTGAAATATAGCCCTATGCATCTAGAAAACCTAACTAACATGACTACAAGTTTGACTATCATAAATTAATATCTATTAATCTGCAATTTTTCATTATAAATGAGTTGTATAAACATAATACCTTAAACAAGATTAGAAGCATACATACATACAACAAAATTGACCTTTAATTTGTATCAATAAACTAAAGTCCATACCAATGTAAAGTATTTATCTCTATATCATATCCCCTTATCTTTTTTATTTTAGGAATTGACTGTGTCTGCTCTGTTTCCATCTGTTGTTGGACGAAGGTTCTATGGTGATATTTAAGATAATCATCAGTCTGACTACAGGGAAAGGCCAGTTCAGGAACCCTCTCCTCTATTGTTTAGGGGCTTAGCTGGACAGTGTGCCTGAGATAATGGGAGCTCACCAACTCTAACTGGACTGGGAGTGAATGAGCATGGGATCAAACTAGTCCCTCTGAATGTGGATGACAGTTGGGGAAGACTGAGGGGCCACTGACAGTGGCACTATAATTTGTCTCTACTGCATGTACTGGCTTTTGGGGATCCTATAACCTGCTCAACCTAGTAGGGAGGGCCTTGGACTTTCCACAGGGCAGGGTGCCTTGTCCTCTCTTAGGATTGGAGGGGGTGGGATGGGAGGGTGTATGGAGGGAATGGGAGGAGGGGAGGGAGTGGGAATTTGGATTGGTATTTTTTAAGTAATAAAATAAAATATTAAAAGAAAAAGAAATTGACTGTGACCATTAAATACTTATAACCAACCCCTTTTAAATGAAAACAAACATTTATAAATAATCATTTTTGGGAATTTGGGCATTGTTTTCAAGACTACTTCCTGCTGATTGTTGGGTGATGTATTCTTAGGGTTTATAGAGGCCTTTCAGGGGTCTTGTTCCATCAAACCACATTAGCCTAGAAGGAATCCACAGACTCTCATTTCCTGTGGAAACAGAAACAGAATCTCTTTTCCAAAGTAACATATCCTTAGATTCCATTTTGAAGTCAAGATACCTTCATGCTGATTCAACTTAGCAGCCCCCAGAATCAAATGTCTCTCTGCAGTCAGAAAATTCAAAGAAAACACAATAATATACATAATCCAGGCTCTCTGTGTATATTCCATCTTTACATAGTTTATTTTTCTTTACCTCTTTAATCTATGTCTTTCTGTACTCTTTTATGTTACTTTTGCTGTCTCTTAAAGACTTTGGTTTTTTTTAAAAAAAAACCTATTTCTTTTTAAACATAGTGTGTCTCATTTAGAGGGCTTTTATGTCTGAATCTGTCCTATTGTGTATCTGAAATTCTTTTCTGACAAGGAGCATTTTAAAATGAAAAGCAATGTGGTTGTGGCAGCCCTGGATGCTGGCTCCACCTCTCTCAGCCTTTCAATACAGCAGAGATATGTTTACCACCAGATCTGGGACTGCTGGGTGGGTGTGATGCTCACCACCTCAATTCTGGGAAGCACCCATGCAGCACATAAACCCTTTTTGTCTGAGTGAAAGCTAAATCTGCCATGCAGCATGCTGTGTGGCCTGGAAATGTCTCCATGTATGGAAGTGGGAATCCATCATGCTTTCCTGCCTGTGTGTGCCTAGCCGACCCAATACAGCTGCTTTCCCAGGTGGGGATGCT
Organism: Microtus ochrogaster; assembly: GCF_000317375.1. Taxonomy (NCBI): domain Eukaryota; kingdom Metazoa; phylum Chordata; class Mammalia; order Rodentia; family Cricetidae; genus Microtus; species Microtus ochrogaster. The sequence continues at coordinate 10,294,952 of NC_022012.1, read as the reverse complement.
CTGAGTGGCAGGCATGCTTTCAGCTACTTTCCTCCTAAACCCAAGTGGGTGTACAAGCACCCAGACCCAAAGTGTGTGGCTGGCCATGCAGGTTAGCCTCCAATATATGGGTGCCATTTTGTAGTAAAAGACTGCTCATTCATTTCCCAGCTGCCCAGACTTGAAACTATATTAATTACAGAAACTATATTAATTACAACAGTGCTTGACCAATGACTCTAGCATATTCTAGCTAGTTTTTACATCTTGGATTAACCCATTTCTAACAATCTGTGTATTGCCACAAGACTGTGGCCTCTAGTAAGTTTCCTAAGGTTCCAGCATGCCCTTCTCCTTTGGCAGCTACATGGCGTCTCCCTGACTCTGCCTACTCTCTTTGTTTATCTCTGTTAGGATTTCCTGCCTGGCTTCACTCTGCTAAGCCATTGACTAAAATAGCTTTATTCATCAACCAATAAAAACAACACATACACAGAAGGATATCCCATATCAGAGTCTCCTCAAGATAATAAACAGAGTGTACCAGAGAAAGACAACTGATGCCTTCTGGCCCTCACAACATGCATCATGTGTCCCCACATATACAGATACACTCTCACTGACACAGACACAAATAAATAAATCTTTTAAGAAATTTTTTTTTACCATGAATTGATTCTTTGTGGATTTTATATCATGCTTTCCTATCCAACCATTTCCCCACCCCCTTGCAACCTCCCTTCATCCTTGTGACTTCCCCCTAAACAAAACCAAACTGAAAGAAAAACCAAAGACCAAACATAGCAAGCAAACAAAACAAAACAAACAAAAAAAGGGGGAAAGACTCCCATCATGGAAGCTGTAGTGTGGCCCGTTGAGTTGCACAGTTTACCCTTTAGTCAATTCGTCTTTACTTGTAAGTGTTCATTGCCAGAGCCATTGGTCTGACTTGAGGTCTCTGGTTTCTGCTACCCCACCAATAACAGGTCCATCCCCTTCACGTGCTCCAACAGTTCATAGACAAGGTGGATGTTAGGATGGGCCAACTCACAGCCCTGGTTCTAGACCTGGGTGCTAACTGGCTTGGTCAGCCCGCCAGGTTTCCCCCATGGTCACTCCCTGGTGAGCTCTCCAGCACTGCCTCAGCCAGCTCACCTGGTACAGCCTGCAGCAAGGAGCCGGGGCCAGTGCTCCTGTTCTCGGGTTTTCAGATCCAGCTCACTCACATTTAAACCCCCAGGGCCAGCTCTACTGTTTGTCCAGCATAGGGCCTCTCTTTTGCTTGCTGTAGGGGACATACAAGGGAGGGGTGAGGTCAGCTCTCCTGCTCTCATGCCCTCAGGGCTGACTTATCTGTGCCTCCCAACAACAGGCTCAGCTCTAGTGTGCTGCCCAGACAGGGTACACACCTGAGGTAAGGGGTGGAACCACCTTTCCGAAGTGTGTACGGGGGGAAGCTCTTTCTTGAGAGGTGGGTCCAGCCCTCCAGCTACAATATCCAGTGAGGAGCAGGGCCAACTGTCCCAGCGCCAGTGAAGGGTGGGGCTGGCTCAGCATGGCTCCAGTGATCCCCTGTGCTAACATGGCCCTTGAACATCATCACAGACCCAGGTCCAGCAGGGTCACAGACCCAGACATGACCCTGGGCATGCTCAGACCCAAATTTCACCATGGCCCATAAGTAAATCTTTTATAAAGAGATAGGGATGATATATATGAGAATCTCTGTATATATTTACCTAAGAGGCAAATACAAGACACATATTTCCTTCCTCTGTCAGCCTAGAAACAATGAGACTCAACTAGCTCTCAGTGCCAAGACATCAGCTTCCAATTCCAGTCTTAACTAAAGATACTATGTCCTAAAACAGCTCTCTGTAGAACTAGGATTGTACATAATAGACAAGAGGGGCCTGGAGTGGCTTACACTTCAGGACACACTAAAGTCAACCAAAATGAGCAATAAAGGCCCAAACAAAACCAAAATTTGCACAGTGATGAAGGGTCCTGAATGGCACAGGACCCTTGTGAAAGTGCTCTCGATGGTGAAAGCTGGCAAAATCAAGGGGCAATATATGGTAGCCCCAGGTTACAAGTCAAAATACATGGCAAATATTCACAATTCTAAACTGATGAAAAATAAAACAAAAACAAGTGGGAGACACAGTCTCTGTGCAAAAAGACTTTCAAATAACCTAGAGAGAAGTTCTGTCGTGGATCAGAGGAAGCATGATTCTGTACTTGGGTCTTGTGTGACTGTCATCTAACAGCGTGGTGTAGAAAAGGGAAGGGTAACAATGTGGGGAGACAGTGCCTCAACCAGACAGCCGGGTCAGGGAGACATGGGCCTGTGCACAATGTGATTAACAGGCCAGATAACTTCCATGACCTTCTTCCAGAAGAACAGGAAAACAAACTCTAAAAAGGGGAATTTTACAAGAACCACAGCATGCTTTGAAATTGCCAAGACGGTCAAGCTCACTGAAAGCAAAAAGTCTGGAGACTGACAGCTGAGAGGCAGTGAAAAGGGCAAGGTGATGTGTGCTTAGTGTCCTGTGTGCATTGCAGCAAGTATATTAGGTACAAATGAAAAAATATGAGTTAAGAATAGAATTTATTTAGTTTTTAAAAATCAGTTTGGGAGCCGGGCGGTGGTGGTGCACGCCTTTAATCCCAGCACTCGGGAGGCAGAGGCAGGGGGATCTCTGTGAGTTCGAGACCAGCCTGGTCTACAGAGTTAGTTCCAGGACAGGCTCCAAAGCCACAGAGAAACCCTGTCTCGAAAAACCAAAAAATAAAAATAAAAAAAAATCAGTTTGGGTTTGTTAATTAGAACAAATAGATTTTGCCAATGTAATGTGTTAACACTTGGAGTTACTGGAGGTGAGAACATGGTAACTCTCTGTTCACAGATTTTTCTTTTGTAAGTGCAAAACTACTCTGAGAAAGTTAATTTCTTTAAAACAGCAGTGTGGAAGAGTATTAGTTAATGACATGTTACATTCTTTTATGCTGTGGAACATTTGTTTAATGATGCAAAGATGTGCTGCGTTTTTAATGTTGCATTTGTTTAACTCTGTGAAGCTGTGTTGCTTTGCCTGCCTAAAACACCTGATGGTCTAATCCGGAGCTGAACGGCCAATAGCTAAGCAAGATAAAGATAGGCTGGGCTGCCATGCAGAGAGAATAAAACAGGATGAGAGAGAGAATAAAAGAGAGAGGAGGAGAGAGAAAAGGGAAGGAGAAGAGGACACCAGTGGCCAGCCACCTCTCAGCAGCTCCGGCTAGAACCACATGCCCCTGACTTGGACTCTCCTTTGAACTTGGAGCCTTCCTAACAGCACATCTTTCAAAAACATCACTCTAGAAGATTCAGTGATCAGTACATTTTAAGGCAAACTTAAGCTTTTGCAGGTGTTTCTTTTTAAGGAGGGGAGCTGAGTCTTCATTTTAGTTGGGTCTTAAAAATTACTCTGAAAAATAAGTCTTTGTTCCTATTGTTGAATTGAATGGGGGGGCAGGGCTATCTACATATATACAACTTCCTAAAGTCCATTATAGTATATTCCTGTCAGGCTTTGAAAGCTCGTCCCACATCCATTCTTCCAAAAATAGGAAATCAGCCATGGCCTCTACAAGACCTAGACTCCTATATATACGGCCTCCTGGGTATTCGAAACCCTAATTTCTGGGACGATTTTGAAGAGCACTGAATCTGATGTCGATGGTCTCAGTTCACATCTCCCTCTCTCTTTAACCGGATGTATCCTCCAATGATGCCTTTATTCCTAGCCTGGGTTTGCTCGTGTGCATACAAACTTTGAACATTGCTTGTTGCATGTGTCTCACTGCACCCCGAGACTTGGCCAGTAGTGAAGAGCTGTAAGTGGGTACAGTCTCGGGCATCTCAAACCTTAAATACATTTCCTTTCTGCCCTTCCTGCTCACTTTCATCCGGTGGCTCAGCTGGCAAAGGCACCTGCTCCCAAGCCCGAGGATCTGAATTTCATCCCCAGGAACCAAAAGGAGGGAGGAAAGAATGAGTCCCACACGTACTGCTCTGACATCTACAGTGAGCCATCCATGTGTCACCCCCCCCCACACACACACACCAACAATAAGAATAAATAGCAGAGGATGGTGGCCCGTGTCTTTAATCCCAACACTCAGGAGGCAGAAGCAGGCAGATCTCTGTGTTCGAGGCCAGCCTGGTCCACAGAGACTGGTTCCAGGGCAGCCAGGGCTACACAGAGAAACCCTGTCTCAAAACAGTAAACTTAAATCAATAATGCAATAATGACTGCATTTCTTGTCGGGAAAAAATTCAACATAGGCAAGCATGAAGGATGTGACGAGCATCTCAGAACAGCAAAGTTTCCAGGGAAAGATGAAATAACCACACTTCACTGGGTCCCTGTCACAGCCTTGCAACACTAATCAGAACTAGCATCCTGAGTTACTCCACACGGCTCATCTGAGAACCACACAGACGTGGACGGAGGACTGTGGGTTGGATTAAAACTGACAGCCGTGTTAAGTAGCAAAGTGGCATGGAATGACGAAAGGAGAATGCAAATGAGAGATTTTAAGAACCAGCGATCAATCTACTGGACGTGTTGAGAAACAATTATGTTTCTGAAATAAGTCCAGCAACATTCCCCAGTTCAAGTGCTCACAAAGTTTACTTGCTCTCACACCTGTGTGTGTAGGCGTGTGTTTTGTATAACAGTAAGTGTACCAGTGCATATGTGTGTGTGTGTTGTGTGCTTGTGTGTGTGTGTGTACACGTGCGCGCGCGTGTGCGTATTCTATGCCATATATATACCCGGTACGTACAGCCATTTCCTCGTGAAATCAACAAGGTCAGACTGAGATTCTGTCATCAATTATTGTTGGAATGTGGCTGAAAAGGGAAAGAATTTGGAATCAGTTGCCGTTGGCCAGGGATGGTTCCTCTCCTTAGAAGCTACTCCCTTGTCCCCAATACATTCTGATCCACCTAACTGGCAGTTTTCCAAGGACGCCTGGCACTGTGAAGAGAGAGGTTCAAAATGGTGCCAATACGGTGATGGTGGAGAGAGCCTCGCAGATTCCCAGTTGAAAGTCACTTCGGTGAATTGAAAGCGTCTTTGCCTGGAGTTCTTTCTTTCCAGCGCCTGGTTTAGCCTGGGAGGGAGTCAAAGCCCCGGGTTAGGAACCCCAGTCTGCTGTGGTCCTGGGGCCCACGGGCTCTCTGGTTGGGCAGCATCCTCCCGCGCTTCTCTCGCGCCTCCGGGGACCTGGGGCGAGCCGGGATGGGCGGGTCCCAGGAGGCGTCGGACCGGGACCTACGCGCTAGTGCTGGGGGAGTTCCCGCTGTAGAGAAACCGATGGGTGAGAGTCGGGTCGCGTCTCCATGGCAACCCAGTGGGGCCTAGCAGCGCAGGGAGACCGCAGGGAGGGCGCAGCGGGCTGGACCTGCGGCCCAGGACTGCTCGGACCTTTCCAGAGAGCAGCGCAGGTAACCGACTGGCTCCGTGGACGGGGCCCGGACCCTCCTCTCCATCCAGCTGGCGCGGGACGGCAGGGTCCACGTGCTGGGCAAACTAAGAGACAAGCTTCCAGCAGAACCATGGCCTTTGCCTCGGTTTCCCTCTTTTATCTGTCTGTACTTCCTGATCTAGTTTTGCCTCCTACCACCTCGCATTTCTGCCTCACTGGGGCAGTTCCTGTGGTGTGAATGGAGATTCTTTCTCCCTCCTTCCATCCCTCCCTTCCTTCCTCTTCTTCCTCTTCCAATTCCTTTTCCCCTCCCCCTTTGTTTCTTCCTTTTCCCTTTTTCTCTTCCCTCCTCTCCCACTTCTCCTTTCCCTCTTCCTCCTCTCCTCTTTCCCCCCACTCATCCCTTCTCAGGTGTCTAATTGGTTCATACGCATACGATTTTTAGGAGGGTTTAAATTGATTTTAACACTTTATTAATTTACATTATGTTAGTCCACAGCTCAAGCAAGCGCACATGTGTGTTTTTATGTGCATGTGTGTATGTGTGTGTGTCTGTATGTCTATGTGTGTCTGTCTGTGTGTGTACATGTGTGTGTGTCTATCTGTGTGTCTCTGTGTCTGTGTCTGTGTGATGGGGGGAGTCTGTGTGTGTCTGTGTGTGTGTCTCTCTGTGAGCATCTGTGTCTGCGTGTGTGTGTGTTGTGTATGTGTGTGTGTGTCTGTGTGTGTCTCTCTGTGAGCATCTGTGTCTGCGTGTGTGTGTGTTGTGTATGTGTGTGTAGGCATATAGCTGCAGGTGCTCTCACAGGGCAGAAGAGGCATCAGAGTGCCCTGGGACTGGAGTTAGAGGTGCTTTTGAGCCCCCTGACCAGTTCTGGGGCCCTCTATGCACTCTAAACACTCTGCATCCCGACTGCGGGACCACCTCTCTAGCCCCGTTCCTAGATGTTCTGTCCTAAATTTCCTGCTGTATTCACACTTCTTAAAGGTCTAGAAAAGCCAATGAAAGAATACATCCTCTCAAGGCAAAGCATAGGAGCTCCATTAAGATGGACATTGGGGCTCCAGACAGCATTCCTCTTAGCAGGAATTATGAACTGAACACTCCACAAGGCAACTGACACCGAGCTGCCACTGTGCTAATGATGAGTGCATGCTGCTTCCAGCCAGTACCACGTATCTCAAGCCAAGGGCTGAGCCGGTATTCCTATCTGTGTGGGGCCTTCAAGCCAATGAAGGCCTACCCCCTTCTGTGCTGGTATAAGCAAGTCTCCATACTCATAAAACCCTATACTAAATAATGACTTACCAACAGCAAGAACTTCATCTTATATTAATATATGTAAACACTTTATAAATCTAAATAATTTCCCCTCACAGATTAAAACTCAAGACGAACAAGCCAGATGTAGATGGTTTTTGGCATGGAGAACCAAGCCCATACCACAGCAGGGTAAGTGTGCAGAAACTTCTCTTTGCTGAGTTCATCTTTGTGCCCAAAACTCCTTGGTGGAGCACAAGTTTTGAAATGAATTGTTCCAAGAAGGATGCGCTGATTGCCTTTGGTAAGTAGACTGAGGGGAATTTCAAATAGCATCTGGGGAATCTATTTACATGAGTCTTCCTGATGCTGAAAGGCTGGCTCTACCCGGGAAGAGAGCATCCTCAGTAATGCTGTTGGATCACAGGTGCAGACCCAGGCGGGCCTCCTCAGCACTCACGGGTCCCCAGCACAGCACTTCCTGTTCACAGGTGCAGACCCAGGTCCCCAGCACAGCACTTCCTGTTCACAGGTACAGACCCAGGTCCCCAGCACACTTCCTGTTCACAGGTACAGACCCAGGCGGGCCTCCCCAGCACTCACAGGTCCCCAGCACAGCACTTCTTGGCCAGCTTGCTTCTTTCCTGCTGTAGTGAGTGTCTCTCTGCTCCTGTTCTGAAGACTTATCATAGCTGGATGGTGGTTGAGCATGCCTTAAATCCCAGCACTCGGGAGGCAGAGGCAGGGGGATCTCTGTGAGTTCGAGGCCAGCCTGGTCTACAAGAGCTAGTTCCAGGACAGGAACCAAAAGCTACGGAGAAACCCTGTCTCGAAAATCAAAACAAAAAAAACAAAAAAAAACAAAAAACCGACAGTGAAGACTTATCGTGTTTTCTCAACATATAAACACAGCCCACAATACACGTATTTCCACAGAGTAGCGAGAATGAGATATTTTAGTTAAGGAACAGAGATTGGAAAACATTCAGTGTGATAGAAAGGGAACCAAATTCCTTTTCCCAACTCTCTGTCCTAAATCTTCTCGGGGAATAAGCGCCATGAAGATTTCTCTATCCATCTGGCCACTGGTGGGGCTCAAGTTGGGGGAGCAGCAGGTACTTCAGAGCCCAGTCTTGACTGTGACTGCTGTTGAGTCAAAAGCTCCAGGTGTCTCACTTGCAGTGGCCTGCTCAGGCTGTGGCTCTGACACGGGAAAGAAGAGTGAAGAAGCGTGAACAATGGTGACTCTATCTGGAGCCCTGCTTCCTCTGACAGCCCTTATTCTCAATGAGAAAACGGAACACATTGCAGTATAACTGGAGTTCCCGAAACACGCACACCACACACAAAATGCGAAACCTTAAATAACAAGAATGCTCATCTCTGTGTCAGACTGGAGGGTCATCTCTAGCCCCAAAGTGATTGCTTCCGCTCCAGTCATTGTGACTATTGTCTCCCATCATGGCAGTGTTCTTAATAAAGGGGAAGGAAGGCCAGGAAGACTTTCCTTCAGGAGTCCGGACTTAGGATAGCTCGGCTTATAACCACTTGTATGCCTGAGCAAAGCTATAAACATTCGGTAGGAACCATCCTCAGATTTCAACTCTGGATCTTTTGTGCAGACTAGAGATCTGTAGATTCACTCTGGCAATGCCAGTGAGCTCACTCTCAGTTAGCCACACAATGGTGAGGCCAGACCAGCACCCCACCCCAGAACACTGAGTGGCTGAGCTGGTCAGCATATTTTCAGTGCTTTCTCAGCCTGTGGTATTTTCAGTATATGATGGCCCTGTCCTGCCGTAGCCAACTCCACTGAAAGTTGGAGGCATCTGAAAGGGTGAAGAATGACCAATGCTGCATTCCCAGCAGACTCTGCCCCACTGAACCCCAGAGAGATGAACAGAACACTGGTCAATGAAGGATGTGGGGTCTGAATGGAAATACATCTGGCTCCAAAACCTGAATTCTTTCTCCACTGGAAATGGATTACATTGAGGTGTGAGAGGCAGCCTGCCTAGAGTCCACATCACTGTCGGGTCAGAAGGAGCATGCGTGGGGTCCCTGGTGTGACTGTATGTAAAAATACAGTAAGACAGACTGGGGGCCTCAAGCCTGGGGCTGGCAGGTGGCTTCAGCCCTGCAGATCTGAAGGCGTGGCTGGTTCTCTGCATGCATTCTTTGGAAACAAAGTAGGCTGTACTGAGTTTTAAGCGCTGAAGTGCAAAGGTTATTTAAAAACAGACTTGGTCTTTAGAGAACTTAGGCGTTATTGGAGAGAGTTGGACTTGTTTGGGTACAGGATAGTTACAGAGCAGAAGTTAACGAGCACCCCACAGTTGCCCTGAAAGACTGTTACTCACCTTGGTAGGCGTGTGGCCAGACACTGTATACTGTGGTCTCCAGAGCACAGAGACCACAGACTCTCATGGTGTTAAGGAACCGGTAAATGTGGCTCATTCTCCAGGGATTTGTTAGCGAATTCATAAACATGTTCCTCTGGTGTTACTTGAAGCAGCCTGTTTTCAACAAATTCTTAGCACCTACTGTGAGCTTACATAGCTCTAAAACCAGATACACATGCAAGTATATATCAAACACTGATAGGAAAAAGAAAGTATGTGTGCAGTACAAAAATTCACTTGGTTCTATACGTTACCAAAACCAAAATCTAGTTGTGTTGGTGCCCACCCAGTCTTCTACTCCAAAAGGCAGCCGCTTTCAATGATTTCGGCAGGGTTCCCTCCCAAGCCTTTGGTGTCTAACCCAGCATCTTCAAATAACATGCTTAGTCCTTTGGTGTCTAACCCAGCATCTTCAAATAACGTGCTTAGTCCTTTGGTGTCTAACCCAACATCTTCAAATAACGTGCTTAGTCCTTTGGTGTCTAATCCAGCATCTTC
>NC_022012.1:10282090-10285175 GCF_000317375.1 Microtus ochrogaster | reverse complement strand
CTCCCTCTCTCTCTCTCTCTCTCTCTCTCTCTCTCACACACACACACACACACACACACAACACACACACACATACTTTTTCTCCCCTGTCCCCCAATTAACCATGATTTTGGTAGCATCCATAATCACTATATGTCTTCATAATAGTCTTCTTATAAGCCGCATCCATCTTGAAGGCTGACTGACATCATTTTCCCTTTCTGTTCAAAATTTTTTCCTTCCTGGAGTTAGTGATCCTGACATCACAAACTTTTGGAGTCTTCTTTCTCCACAGTTCTTTAAAGGGGGTAGGGGTGGGATTTCATCTGTAAATAAAGATGTAAACTTCATTTTAAAATAAATTTCTTTTAAGCGATCTTTAAAAAGATGCCTCGATCTTTGGACGTGCCCACCTTCTCCATCCTGTGAATTGCTTTCCTTGGCCCCTGAGCTCACTTCTTTCTCAGTCCAGGACCACCCATGGTATGGTACTGTCCCTACTTGGGGTGCTTCTTCCTTCTAAAAAGTCCCTTACAGGCATGCCCAGAAGCCTGTCTCCCAGGTGAGTCTAGATCGGCAAGTTCACAGTCACTATTAACTGTTACAACTTGCTACTTGACTCCCACAATTTTCACCTTTGTAGACTTTTTAGATTAAAATGTGCATTTGCTTCATTTTAGTAGGACTTGAGAAAGAAGCAAGCTCTATAGATTCATCCATCTTTACCCAAAGCCTGCTTTTCCTCTGCTGAGCCTCTCATAGTCTCTGCGTTCTTTGACTGACCCCTCAGCCACTCATCTCTTTCACAGTCTAATAAAGGGATCTAAACATCAGAATGCCACTGCGCACACCAGTAAACTCTTCTCATCTTCCAGAGAACCGACAACGATTGAGTCTTTAAGAGCAGCTTCCTGCCTGAATCCCCAAAGCCCTTCCTGACCCCGCTTCCCCTGTGTGTCTTCTTAACACTCAAGGGCCCTTCCCTGGGAGACACAGAATCACAGGTACGCTTGCTCGTTTTGTGGTGGGTTAAGTACACTTTTATCATTGGTAAAAGGAAATTCCGATTGTTTTGATCTAAGCCCCTAGAGCGGGACCATAATGAGCTTCAACGGTACATTCTTTCTGCACACTGAGAATTCTTTCTGACTGACTTCCGTGACTCTTTGGGACTTCTGGCTGGCCCAGACCTTCCTGTTCACCCCACATGGCTCTTCCCATGCCTGATCCTCACCAGAACAGGCACACTTAACGGGTTCCTCTAATTTCTTGTGTCTTCGGATAAAGAAATGAGAAAGAGATGGGCATGGGGCATCCTGGTGTGCGGTGTGAGGTGGATGCTGAAGTGTTAGCTGGAGGCCAGTTATGCACGGGATCAGTGACTGTGAACGAAAGAAAACTCTGGAGGAGGAAGGAGAGAAGGGGAGGAGATTCCCTTGGAAGACAGATTAGGTTACTAAAAATGTTAGAGAAAGATTGGCAGTGTCACCACACAAAACACACTTGCCTGCACTTTTTATTTATTTTTTTTATTGAGAAAAGGAAAAAAAAGAATCCGCCTCCTCCCAGCCTCCCATTTCCCTCCCCCTCCTCCCACCCTTCTCCCCCTCTCCCAAACTCCTCTCCCCCTCCCTCTCCAGTCCATAGAGCAGTCAGGGTTCTCTGCCCTGTGGAAAGTCCAAGGTCCGCCCCCCTCCGTCCATGTCTAGGAAGGTGAACATCCAAACTGGCTAGGCTCCCACAGAGCCAGAACATGAAGTAGGGTCAAAACCCCGTGCCATTGTCCTTGGCTTCTCATCAGCCCTCATTGTTCGCCACGTTCAGAGAGTCCGGTTTTATCCCATGCTTTCTCAGTCACAGTCCAGCTGGCCTTGGTGAGCTAATAGTATACAATGGAAGAAAGAAAGCATCTTCAACAAATGGTGCTGGCATAACTGGATGTCAACCTGTAGAAGAATGAAAATAGACCCTTATCTATCACTATGCACAAAACTCAAGTCCAAATGGATTAAAGACCTCAATATCAGCCCGAACACACTGAACCTGATAGAAGAGAAAGTGGGAAGTACCCTACAACAGATGGGCGCAGGAGATCGCTTCCTATGTATAACCCCAGCAGCACAGACATTAAGGGCAACTTTGAATAAATGGGACCTACTAAAACTGAGAAGCTTCTGTAAAGCAAAGGACACTGTCACTAAGACAAAAAGGCAACCTACTGACTGGGAGAAGATCTTCACCAACCCCGCAACAGACAAAGGTCTGATCTCCAAAATATATAGAGAACTCAGGAAACTAGACTTTAAAATGCTAATTAACCCAATTAAAAAATGGGGCACTGAACTGAACAGAGAATTCTCAACAGAAGAAGTTCAAATGGCCTGCACTTTTTATAGGATGCCATTGGGCATATTAGCCACTGGTTACATTAAAGGGGAAAGGGGCCTGAGTGTGTAGACCTAACTGTGTACACTGGCACCAGGCACACCTAATATGACCTGGTGTTATTCGGTGCATAATTTTTTGACATGTTGGAACCATCTAGAACAGCTGAGAGTCTCTAGTTGGTGTGGTTGGCACAGGAGGGTGAGCGCTGCTCCCAGTGTTCTGCCTCTGAAGAGAGGAATGACCTCTTTGGATAGCAGCTAAGACAAAGTCGGGCCCTCTCTCCACCAAAGCCAAGAAGCACAAAGAAAAAAAAAGAAAGCTAGAAACAGAGCCAGGAAAGAATTCAGGCAGTGGTGACCAAGGCCTCACAGGGACTGGACCTAAACCAGCGACAGCGACAGCGACATCTTCTCTCGTCCCACCTCACTGACTGGAAGAGCATGGGTAGTCGGGAGCAATGTCAAAGACACAAAGAGTCACAGTACACCATACGCAGAGGGCTGAAAGAGGAGGAGCTAAGAGTTCAGAATTGGGAGGAAGCAGAACGGCCTGAGAAAATGATGAGATCCAGAACAACCATGGGTACGTGGGACACACAGCCAGGGGTACATGGGACACACAGACAGGGGTACGTGGGACACACAGACGGGGGTACATGGGACACACAGCCAAGGGTACGTGGGACACACAACCAGGGGTACGTGGGACACACAGACGG
>NC_022012.1:10276778-10281990 GCF_000317375.1 Microtus ochrogaster | reverse complement strand
ACGGGGGTACATGGGACACACAGCCAAGGGTACGTGGGACACACAACCAGGGGTACGTGGGACACACAGACGGGGGTACATGGGACACACAGCCAGGGGTACATGAGACACACAGTCAGGAGTACCTGGGACACACAGGGGTATGTGGGACACACAGCCAGGGGTACGTGAGACACACAGCCAGGGGTACGTGGGACACACAGCCAGGGGTACGTGGGACACACAGCCAGGGGTACGTGGGATACACAGCCAGGGGTACGTGGGACACACAGACAGGGGTACGTGGGACACACAGACAGGGGTACGTGGGACACACAGACAGGGGTACGTGGGACACACAGTCAGGGGTACGTGGGACACACAGCCATGTGGCAGCAGTTTCTGCTCAGAGTCCTCTGAGGGTCACACCTGAGACTCACTATTTTCACCTTCTCACACTGCGGAGACTAGGCTATGCCTTAAAGTTATCAGGGATTGTTGCTGTTGACCATACAAACACATGGTGCAGCTGTCTCTGAGCTCTTCTTGCTAAGCCACTGCATGAGGAGTGACTGTGTACAAATGACAGCACCTGGGAGCCAGAATAGAGCTGTGAACTCTGCCCATGCAAATGCCTCCACTCATCACGGACATCAGATTCTCCACACGTCGCTCTCCACACAGCTCAGAACATGAGGTGGGGCTGGAAGTTTGGTTCAGTGGTGGAGCCCTTGCCCGCAGGTGTAAGGTTCTGGGATCAAACCCTTGTACTGCAAAGGAAAAGAGATCTAAGCTAGACTATGAGTCATGACTGGTGCTGTTGACCAGTGACCTAGGAATGTCAGACCTCACTCCAAGCCAGTCTCGGGGGAGACATACCTGCATTTAGCATGGCAGAACCAGGTGAGGCACTGATGCCCCCTCCTCAACGGTGTTAGTGGAACCATGTGCAGGAACCATCATTCGGGATACCATGAAAACTTTGTCAGTATGCGAGAATGAAAGCATGGATATTGGGGAAGCTATTGTCTTTTTTCTGTTGCTATAGCAACATGTTCAAAGCTGGATAGTTTATAAGCAACAGAGCTCAGTTTTGGAGACTGGAAGTCTAAGAGCAGACAACCTCACTCGGCTGTCTGCTGATGGCATCACACAGGGGTGTGCCAAAGAAAAGGAAGCTGGGGAGGCCCAGGGGCCAGTATTCCTCTCTTCAAGACTCAGCCCCACAAGACTTACAGATTCCTGCAAGAACTAAATCACCGGTGCCAAACTGTCTCCCATGAGGCCAGACCCTGAGGATCCCACCCCTCTGCTTCAGCAAACTAGAAACCACACTCGCCAGCCTTCAGGAGACACACTCCAACCACACACTGGCAAGAGCAGCTGGCAGATGAGGGGTGATGAACACACTGGCAAGAGCAGCTGGCAGATGAGGGGTGATGACCCTTGGTCAGGTTTGATCACTGGGTATGATGAGAGGGCAGGATTTCAGGAACGGACCGGAGGTGGCACCAGCAGTACTTGCTGGTCCGAAGGAGAGTTTACTCCTGGCAGCTGGGAGCAGTTGTGCCCTGTAAAGATGCAGAGCAGACTGGAACGGGAGCTGGTTTCAGCACGGAAGGTCAGGTAGTCTGTTCGCACCTGAAATGTCTTCAGAGTCCCCAACATCCTGTGGAATTGCTAATAATGGACAGGATTGCACTGGATGCCTGGAATTCAGGACTTGAGACGGCAGAAACTTCCAGAAGTTAGTTAGCACAAGCTAGCAAGAAAAGTTCATGGGACATTTCCAAAGTTCAGAAAGCAGAATATTCCTTTAAGGTTTTATTTCTTTAAGTCTAGTATCGTTGCTTACCTGGCTCTTCCCATCAAGGTCTAGTGAAACATCCGGCCATGTTGCCAGGTATGAAAGGCAGAAGGCCTATTCTCAGGCCACTAGTTTTGCCATCTTATCACGTGGGGGCGTGTCCTGAGATGGCTCATTTACCTCATCTACTGCATATGAAGACAAACATTCATTCTGGGTTTCCTCGAAGCTTCCATGGATCAGTTTGTGCGGGAAGTATGTGTGTTCCTTTGTAGCTACAGAGCTTCCCCTGGAAAAGAGGCCAGCACCTTCCAGCTTACACTCCCCTCCCAGCTTGCTTCCCTCCCCGTGTGTTCCCCTCCCTGTCTGCCCCCTCCCTGTCTGTTCACTGAAAGGCTTCTCACTCATGATGTGAAAAGCTGTTACAGAGCATATCTGTGATGTGTCCATTTTAACATATCATCCCCCTTTCAGAGGAGAAAACAGGTGATGTTTAGGTTTTCATGTCAATAAAGATGCTGGAATATCATAGAACTTTTCATCTCTGTTAGGGGCTCCCATTCACCATTAGATCAAAGGCTTTAGAAGATCCTTATTCATGCACCACTTCTTTTGAACGAGGGTGTGTGACACCTCCTCTAAAATTCTTGCAAGTGCCAAGGAGGATTAGACAGGACATGACCCTCCATCACAGGCAGGCCGTGACTGGACAGGACATGAGCCTCCATCACACACAGGTCGTGAAAATAGGCTTTGACTACTGCTAACTCAGCAAACACTCAGGACTACAGCAAATGTGTTTAGATGGCAAGGAATGGGCCTGGGGGAATGCATGTCCGTGGCTGAGTAATTGATTTTGAGGTAGAGAACAATGAAGCTATGACCTGTCGAATTGCAGAGACCAGCACTTCATCATTCTGCTGAGGAGGCGCCGCGCTGACTACTGTAAACTCACAGGAGTTGGTCAGGCGAGTGCTGGTCACCTCTAGAACCCCTCTGCCTACATCTGTGTCTCCATGTGCTGTAGTGTCTGATGTGAGCACCTTTGAAAGGTCGAATTGCATGCAATAGCCTGGTAACTCAGGGAAAAGAGTCCATAATTTATTTCAGAATAAGTTTTCTTAAGAGACTTTGAAAAAAACAAGGTCTACTAAGCTTTCTAACCTGCCTTGGAAACTCATTTTCTTATGATTCCACATCTCCTAAAGGAACATGCTATTTCCCTGTCTCCTCCTTCCCATGCTGACATTCATATCTATGTGATGAGCTGTTGTTGTCTCTCTTCTCCCAAGCTCTAGACCCATGCTTGGTGATTCCTCACTACCTCCCCAGTGCAACAATGATGTGATTATTACTAATTTGCTTTGTCCCCTTCCAGAGCTGCCTTGGTTTAGAGAATGTGGCAAGGCTCATGTTGTTTACTTGTCTTTTTTAAAACCAGACCGTGAAAACATTTGACTCAAGCCTGTAATCCCAGGGTTCAGGAGGCTGAGACAAAATGGTTGCTATCTTTTGAGGCCAGCCTGAGCTACGTCCTGAGTTCTGGGCCAGCCTGAGCAACAGAGTGAGACACAGTCAAACAAATAACAACACAAAGTAAACCAAACAGAAGCCTGTGTTTCAAAGCTCTTTGAGAGGAGAATCCACCAGCTGCTGTATTGCCCTGTCTCTTCTGGATATTTTCATGTGTCTTCTATGGTCTCCATTTTATTTCTTCCATTTTATTTCACTGTAGATGAAGTTTCTGTCCCTCCCAGTCCTGCAGCCATGCAGTCCCAAAGAAACACATAGAGGCTTATATTAATTATAAACTGTTTGGCTTATTGCTCAGGCTTATTACTAACTCTTACAACTTAAATTAACCCATAATTCCTATCTACATTTGGCCATGTGGCTTGGTGCCTTTTCTCAGTGAGGCAGTCTCATGTTGCTTTCTTTGCATCTGGCTGGTGACAGCATCTCCACCTTTTCTTTAACCAGAATTCTCCTAGTCTGGTCACCCCACCTATACTTCCTGCCTGGCTACTAGCCAATCAGTGTTTTATTAAACCAATACAAGTGACAAATCTTTACAAGGTACAAGAGCATTATCCCACAGCATTTCACAAATGACATTTTTATATATTCAGAAAGTACAATAGGGTTTTAATCATGTACACACAAGGTAGAGTGAGCAAGGCCAGGAGATTAGTGTTGTCACCTCAGACTTCTATCATTTCTTACCAGCAAATGCACTGATTAGCCTGTCCTAAACACTCCGAGATGTGTGGTGTTTACCATTGATCATATTCACTGTGCTGCACCATAGAGCACCAGTCCTGCCACCAGTCCTGTGTCTCTTTCTCATCCTCTCTCCCTCCACCCAGTCTGGTAATAATCAAGCTGTCAGCATCAGTTCCAAGACTACGGGAGTGGATGGTGGTGTCAGGGTCCTGGAGAAGTCCCACAAAAGACCACCATCCACATATGTAATCAGCAAGAGCGTTTTATTATCCCAGCATGCTGGGTTGTGGCCACACACAGAAACAAGATGGTGAAAGACCCCGCAAGGGACCTGTGGGCTCCTTTGCAGCAGAAGAGGAGTTCCTAGGACAGTTAGGTTATGTTAGATATGATTGGCTTAAGAAAGTGACTATCATACTATTGCTTTCTAATTGGTCAGGGCTAATCAGGGGCTGGTCAGGAATACAGTGATCCATTTTTGGGCAGGACTGGACAAGTCCCAGGCCTTGTCCTTGAGCTACTGACTGTGGCTTAGGCCTAGCCTGGTACTGTATGTACCAGGCCTCATTCTTGTTGCTAGGGTGTTGAGGATTGTCCATTGTTTGTGGCTCTTTCACAGGAAACTGAAACTGAGGTCTGATCTCTGAGAGAAGACCTAGCACCCTGTTATGACATTTGCTTGGTCCTCTCAGTGGGTGTCTGTCTGTCTGTCTGTGAGGATGCACTTCATAAATGTCCTCTTTCTCCATTCTTGCTGTCACAGATGTCAGGACTTCATAGGTTTTTATGGCTGAATAGTATTCCACTGTGTGTCTCTGTCACGTTCTCTCTGCCGTCTGCTGGGCTGGGAGATGTTTGGTTTGAGTCTGTGTCCTAGCTTTTGGAAATAGTAATAAATTTGGGTTGTGGGTGCCTTTCCAACATGCAGATTTAATTCATTTCAGGTATAAAATCCGCAGTGGGATTGTTGGATCACATTGTAGTTCTACTCTGATTTTTAGAAACTTGCATGATGGCTACATTAGACATTCCTGCCCACACTGCACAAAAGTTCCTCTTATTGTTTCCTATCACTTGGTCTTTTTCTTTTCATACTAGCCATCCTCACGGTAGTGACACCCCAAGTAGACATTCTCACTGTGTGATACCCCAAGTAGACATTCTCACTGTGTGACACCCCAAGTAGACATTCTCACTGTGTGA
>NC_022012.1:10271359-10276678 GCF_000317375.1 Microtus ochrogaster | reverse complement strand
ACCCCAAGTAGACATTCTCACTGTGTGACACCCCAAGTAGACATTCTCACTGTGTGAAACCCCATAGACATTCTCACTGCATGACCCCCCAATAGACTTTCTCACTGTGTGACACCCCAATAGACATTCTCACTGTAGTGAGACTCCAGATTAACAAAGAAATCTTGAGCAGAAAGAACAAGTCCGGAATCACTGTACCTCAACCACACTAAAGCTCAGTCACCCAGGCAGCATGGCTTCAGCATAAAGACAGACTCACCCTCATCCAGCCTTAATATGAGGGTTTGTGTCTAGTCTTACTGTAATTTGTTATGCCATGTTTGGCTGCTATCCCTTGGAGGCCTGCTCTTCTTTTTAAGGGAAAGGGAGGAGGAGTGGATCTGGGGGAGAAAGGAATGGAGGGAGTGGAGGCTGCAGCCAAGATGTAATGTATGAGAGAATAAAATGAAAGCGAAAGAAGAGGGACACAAAGATCAATGAAGCAGAAAAAGCCCAGAAATGACCTCATGAATTTACAACCAATTGAATGTTTACAAGTTGCTAGAAACACGGGGAAAGGGAAACCTTTTCAATAAACTGCTCACCAGAGACAAACAGCAACTCAAAAAGGATTAAAGTCTGGAAGGCAAGACCCCTAACTAGAAAACCACCAGGAAAAGGCTAGGAAAAAGTTTGAGGACCTTGATTTTGGCAGTGAATTTTTTTTTATATGGAGAACCCTGGAAACACAAAAGCAAAAACTAACAGATGAGATTCCACTAACCTAAAAAGTTTCTTGCTAGCGAATGAAGCAATCGACAGATCCCAGATGACAAGCAACAGAATACAAGCAACCAGTAGACCACACGTAACAGCCAACGGAATACGCAGGTCTGACAAGAGGTTAATATCCAGAGTACACAAGAACGATGTAATACGGAAACTCAGGCAGGAGGGCTGAAGAACTGGCTTGGGCCCACACCTTTAGTCTGCACAGCTCCCTCCTGCACCTCGCTGCTCCCACCATCGTGACGTCATCAGCCGTTTTCTTCCCTCTTCCTCTCCAGATGTCATATCCCGACATTTAATCTCAGACTACGTACGCCATCACCATGCAGGCCTTTGTGCCCTCTCCCTCTGGCCTCTCATGTCAAAGGCTTAAAGCTGAAGGGTCTGGCCCGACCCCAGAGCCCTCTCTTGTGAGCTGTCCCCACAGATGAACCTGAAGTTAAAGACTGGGTTTGCATGCCTTAGGCAGACACAGCCCACCCAGCATCCAAATCTGATGACTCTGAGAGCTGCTTTTTATTCCAGTTTGGCTCCTCAATCAACTCTTCTAAAACTGAGATACGACTCCTACTTAGGGGATGTGGAAAGAGTCCGTGAGAGGAAGCAAAGAGAAATCCTTAATATAGCGTAGCTGGGGAGTGACCGAAGGGAGAAGCGAGGATATAAAGAACTCCCATGCCCAACTACATGAAGGAGACTAAAGCACCACTTTTTGCTTCTATTTTAAACTTTGCTCAAACTACAACTTTCAAATCACACTCCTTTTCTCACCAAATGCACATCTTCATGCCTTTCTACTGTGCTTGTAGCGCTTCTCTCTCTCCCTCTCCCTCTCCCTCTCCCTCTCCCTCTCCCTCTCTCTCTTTCTCTTGGACATACACGTATATGTGTGTGTGCGCATGTGTGTGCATGCATGTGTGTGCGTGTATGGGTGTCTGTGCATATGCGTGTGTGTGTTCATGTGGGGTGTATGGTCATGTGTGTGTGCTGTGTGTGCGTGCCTGTGCACATGTATGTGTGCAGATGTGTGTACGGGTGTGTGTGTGTGTGCGTGTGTGTGTGTGTGTGTGTGAGAGCAGCAAGCATTAGCCATACCACAGCCTAGACTGTACACTGTCCTGAAAAATTTTCTCTGACAAACATGCCAGTCTCTTGCCTTTGAATTCCACCTCTCTTGAGTTCTCAGGACAGGAATAGAACATAGCCCTATTCTTTACAGAATATAGCCAAGCTGTCAATAGAAACAAGCTTGACCTCCACTGCTGACGTCTCTCTTAGCATTCTGTTCTTCTACCCCCTCTAGAAAGGCCCATTAAAGTCTGCTTACAGCAATTCCATTCTGTGAAACAGATCCAAAGGCCCATGAACCACATGATCAGGTGGTCACAGCAACAACCTTACTCCTCAGTAGCCATTTTCAGTATAACTTATTTTTACACTTTCTGTGACAAAATATCTCAAAATCAGCCTAAAGATATGTCTTAATTATTATTATATTGTGTTGACAAAGCACCAGGGTGAAGGCAAGTTATAAAATAAAGTGTTTAATAGTGCTTATGGCTTCAGAGGGTCAGCATCCATGATAGCAGAACCAAAGCATGGTGGCAGGAACAGCTGGAAGATTACATCTTGATCTACGAGGAGGAGACAGAGAGCTAACAAGGGACAAGGGAAAGCTTGGACTCCTCAGAGCTCACCTTCCTGACACACTTCCTCCAACCACGAGTCTATTGGAGCCGTCGTCATTTGATCCACCAAAGAAAGAGCATTTACTTGGTCTCCTGACCTGAAGGGAGACAGTGTGGCTGGGTGTCTTGCATCTGTCTGTAGCTGGACAGTGTGGCTGGTGCACACTGGGCTTCCTTCATTTGCTTCCCCTTTTACTCAAGCTGCTCAACTGCTGTGTTTAAGGCAGATCTTCCTTCCTCAGTTAAACTTCTCTGATGGCACCCTCACAGATCCACCCACAGCTGGGTTTCTAGATGATTCTAGAGTCCAGTCAAGTGGATGGTGAAGACATCACACGTGAATTTGCAGATTCAAGACACCGTAGACGCGTGGGAAAGCTTTGTAGGAGAGGGAGCACTGGGTCTGCTGTGCTTGGGGGCTTTTGGCCCAGAGGGGTTAGAGAGAGGATAACTAGAAGGAAGGCATTCTGGGTGATTGGTTTGGGTATCTTTCTCTGGCTGTTTCTGAACTGGAAAGGGAGTAAAAATGAAGCCAACTAACCAAGTTATGCTGCCCTCTGGCGACACCTGCAGCCTCGGGGTTTGGCCTTCTGAGCTGGCTGGTGCGGAAGTTGCAGGACAAAGTCTGTTGTCACGTGGTCTGGCCACCAGTCCCTCGACTATCTGGACTCTGATACTGCAGGTTGAGAAGACAGGGTACATCCAGCACTGTAGCCTGCACGTTAATGACTCGGTATCGGGTGGCCGTGCTGTGTTGAAGATCCTGAATGACCTCAGGATCAAGTTAGGACTAGGGAGTGGGAAAGACGTCACTGTGAAAACAGAACTCTTCTTGTTAACACAATATCCTCTCAGAAAGTGGCAATTATTTGCTCAGGGGAGACCTCAGACCTACGCTGAGTAATGTCTTTGTGGTCATTTTGCAAAATAGATCACAAACTGCGGGAATCACATGATACTTTTGTTACGACCCAGAATCTTATCAAAGGCTACTGAATCTGGTCTATGCTGTATGTGATAGACGACCCTCAAGAGATGTTTGTGAACGGAGTGCACATGCTGGGCCAACAGAGGAGTTGGATGACTGTGATGTGGGAGTCCCCTCTGTGTGCTGCGAATATGCTTTATTACCATTGGCTAATCAAGAAGCTTCTTTGATCTACAGCAGGACAGAATAGAGCTAGGCAGGGGAAACTAAACTAAATGCAGGGAGAAAAAAGGCAGAGTCAGAGAGATGCCATGTAGTTGCCAAAGGAGGAGAAAGACACCGGAACCTTACCAGTAGGCCGCAGCCTCATGGTGATACAAAGACTACTAGAAATTGGTTAATTTAAGATGTAAAAGCTACCTAGAAATATGCCTGAACCGTTGGCCAAGCAGTGATGTAATTAATATAGTTTCTGTGTGATTATTTGGGTCTGGGCAACTGGGAAACCAAAGAACAGTCTCCGTTTACAGACCAGTGCATGTGATTTCTTCTGCCCTGCGAGTCTTGAATTCTAACTTACCATAGTCACAGCCAGGAAACAAGTCATTCGTTTATTAATTTGACAGTATCAGTGGGGTAGAGTCCTTGTTCTGCACTCTATGTTTTGAGCCCCACTAGCTTGTTGCACTCCTATATGCCAAAGAAATGTCAACAAAAGAGCTCTTCTATCCCTACAGAGGCGGACTGAGCACTTGCGGTGTCCTGGAGCACTTTCCTCACCAGGGAGCACCCACCCCATGGTGGAGCCTACCTCCATGCTAGGTTGCTCACCCTATGCTGGTGCACTCCCTCCGTGCTGGAGCACTGCTCGGGGTTATGGGGAGGCAGTGATGAGCAAGATGATAGCTCTTTTCTTCTCAGAGCCGATACTAACAGAAATAAATGTTATTTACACTAAAGAGGAATGCAAGTAGTTATCAAAAAACATATGAAAATGAAAGGCCGTGGTTCTGTTCTTCTCAACAGCAGGACTCCAATTAAAAGTTAGTCATGCTCTCCATGGAAGAATTGGCACACTTCCTCTCCTTGGGTTTAAGTTTCCTGGGTTTTTTGTGGGTTTTGCTGTTGGTTTTATTTGGTTTTGTTTTGTTTGTTTTGTTCTGTTTTTTGAGACAAGGTATCTCTGTTTAACAGCCTTGGCAGTTCTGAAACTCACTCTGTAGACCAGGCTGGCCTTGAACTCACAAAGATCTACCTGTCTCTGTCTCTCAAGTGCTAGGATTAAAGATGTGCACCACCACTGCCTGGTGGGTTTAAGATCTAAGTAAAGATTGACAAAGTCTTTGGGCCTTACTCCAGGACTACCAAGAAAGACTTCAGAATGACACTTTATACTTAGCCCCTCTCTAATGATGTCAAGGCTGGTCAGTGTCCTTCTGGATAAACTAAAGAGACAGCTTTTCTCAGATGGTGTTGGGCGATTCTGGAAACACAGGATTTGGGGGCTTATTGTGGTCAGTACCATAGATTTTAAGATGATACACAGGACTCCACGAATGGGAAGCTGAGGCCTGTTTCTGACCCTTCTACAGATGAGCTATGTAACTGTGAACATGACTGATGTCTCAGTGTGTCTCTGTCAAACCTCCTTGAGTTATGACAGACGTCTGTGTGTCTATTTTCACTTGTTGGATCCCTAAGTGCTTAGCACTTGTTCAGAATTTCCATATCCACTAGAATTAGCATATTCTAAAAGGATGGAGTTTGTTTTGTTTTGTTTTGTTTTTTTGGTTTTCCAAGTCAGGGTTTCTCTGTGGTTTTGGAGCCTGTCCTGGAACTAGCTCTTGTAGACCAGGCTGGTCTCGAACTCACAGAGATCCGCCTGCCTCTGCCTACCGAGTGCTGGGATTAAAGGCGTGCGCCACCACCGCCTGG
>NC_022012.1:10269593-10271259 GCF_000317375.1 Microtus ochrogaster | reverse complement strand
AGCTCTTGTAGACCAGGCTGGTCTCGAACTCACAGAGATCCGCCTGCCTCTGCCTCCCGAGTGCTGGGATTAAAGGCGTGCGCCACCACCGCCTGGATAAGGATGGAGTTTGTTAGATTTGGTTTGGTTCCATTTTTTTGTGGGGTGTGTGTACGTTTGCGTGTGTGTGTATGTGTGTGTGTGTGTGTGTGTGTGTGTAAGTGGAGGGACTGGTTGTTTTATTTTGTTTGTTTGTTTTGAGATTTTGCTTTTCATTTTTTTAGGGGAGTGTTTTTGGGGTTTTTTGAGATAAGTATCTGGAAGTCACTATACAGTCTGACTGACTGCCTGAGCAATATTTTCTGCTTTCTTAGTACTGGTTATAGGTAGGCCACAAGGTTTTATTTGTTTTGGATAATATATATGCACTGTGCTGGTTAGTCTTATGTCAACTTAACACAAGCTAGAGTTATCTGAAAGGAAGCAACATGAATTGAGAGATACCTCCATAAGATCTGACTGTAAGGCATTTTCTTAATTAGTGATTGATAGAAAGGGCCCAGCCAGTGTTGCCATCCCTGGTCTAGTGGTCCTGGGTTTTTATTGAGCAAGCCAGATTGAGCAAGGCAGATTGAGCAAGCCATGGAGAGCAAGCCAGTAAGTAGCACTCCTCCACGGCCTCCGCATCAGCTCCTGCCTCCAGGTTCCTGCCCTGTTTGAGCTCCTGTTCTGACTTCCTTCAGTGATGGACTCCAGTGTGGAAGTGTAAACAGGATAGACCCTTTCCTCCCCAGCTTGCTTTTGGGTCTGGTGTTTCATCGCAGCTATAGAAACCCTGACTGAGACAAACACTATTATCTCTGAAATGACCTTTGATATTTACTAGTAGTTAAACCCACAGCTTCGCAGCTTCTTAAACAGCTGAGCCATTTGAGGAAGTGACGAAGCTGCACAGTGATGCAGGAATCCTTCCCACCCCATCTTAGCTTTCTGAAACTGTCTCACTTTGTATATTCACCAGAGCATCTCCTTGTGAAGCAGAGCTCCAGGAACTGATGGAACAAATTGACATCATGGTGAGCAACAAGAAGCTGGACTGGGAAAGGAAGATGCGGGCTTTAGAGACACGGTTAGACCTCCGGGATCAAGAGTTGGCCAATGCACAGACTTGCTTGGACCAGAAAGGCCAGGAGGTACTGAGCACATGTCAGTAAAGAGTTCACACTCCAAACTCATTTGTCACTTACAACCCTGTCAGCACAGCTGGTGGTAAATGTGTGCTATCAAATAGACGCAGAGAGTAAGTCAGGCACTCACTGATGGAGATGCTCACTACATCAGTGCTGCCAGTAAATTAAGCAGACATTTAAGGTACATGCGAAGTAAGAGTGTTTGGGAACAAAGGTAAAAAACGCTTTCGTCTCCCTCCATGGAGATCAAAGCTGTCCTTGTTCAGTAGAGTTCAGGAGGGTTCGCTGCCTCTGGTCTGCTGGAAAACATTCTGGGAACAAGCATATCGAGAGTTAATTGCCAAAGGAGAGTGCATTTGGTAAAAGTGTGTGTGCGTGTGTGTTCTCCTGTGTGTGGGGGTGTTCTTGGGTGTGTGTTCTTGGGGGGGGTGTGCGTGGATGTGTGTGAGTGTGCATGGGTATGCATGTGTATGTATGGGTGTGCGTGTTCTCATACG
>NC_022012.1:10265020-10269281 GCF_000317375.1 Microtus ochrogaster | reverse complement strand
ATATGTGCATGTCTATGTATGGGTTGTGTGTTTTCATATGTGCATGGGTATGCATGGATGTGTATATATGGGTTGTGTGTTCTCATATGTGCATGGGTATGCATGTGTATGTATGGGTTGTATGTTCTCATATGTACATGGGTATACATGGATGTATGTGCATGTGTAGGTTCTCATGTGTGTGTGTGTTCTAGTGTGTGTGTGTTGTCCTGTGTGCAGGGGTGTGTGTGGGTGTGCAGTGTACACCCCCAGTGCCCACTTAGAAAGGCTTCTTCCACTCCCATGGCTGCTCACTGCCGAGCTGGTGCTCATGGGAGAATGTGAGACCCCGTAGACCTTGGGGTTGCAAAAAAGTATGTGCAGACCTACAGGTCTGGACTCTTCCGGGAGAGGCATAAAGGGAAAGTTCTCCAGTCAGGAATCACATGCCACAGAAGCGTCCATCAGCCACCTTCCGGCTGGTCCCCTGGTCCTGGAATATGCAAGGACCTGCAGTGGCAGAGATATGTAATAGATGTCTCATCTGCATTTAAACAGGATAATTCAAATCCTTAACAAACCCTCTTCAACATTTTTATTTTCTCGTTAATATGTTAGTTACTTTAAAATGCAACTATTATCCATAGACTGCCAAACTGGTAAGGGATGGAACCTAACTGAAAGAAAAATCTTTGTGTTACATTAGCAGAAGTTCTACACGAGTAACAATGGCACAGCCTCCCAAACAGATCATACAGGGTAAATTCTAAATCTTAATTTAAGATGCAACAGTGCTAACACACTTCCGTGCTGTCCTCGTACATGGCAGTGTACCAGGCTAGAGACGTGTGGTTTCTGAGAATGCAGTTATTAGCGGCTATTTTAAGAACTGCCAGACAAATATTTACTCTTGGCTCTGTGCAGCAGTTTAACATGGATTGCACTTTTCCTTTTTTAAAGGTAAGATTCAGAAAAAGCTAATTTAAAGTTTGTTCTTCATGCAGGTGGGCTTACTTCGACAGAAGTTGGACAGTCTAGAAAAATGTAATTTAGTAATGACTCAGAACTATGAAGGGCAGCTACAGACTCTCAAAGCTCAAGTAAGAGAACCTACTAAATGTACTGTCACATATTTGGATACACGTTCTGACCTGTACAATTTTCGTTTGTTTGTTTTTTTGTTTGTTTGTTTGTTTTGAGGCAGAGTTTCTCTGTAACTTTGGAGCAAGTCCTGGAACTAGCTCTTGTAGACCAGGCTGACCTTGAACTCACAGAGATCCTCCTGTCTCTGTCTCTGCTGAGATTAAAGGTGTGGTACCACCACCCTTCCGGCCACCTATAAAATTGTTAATTTTTTTTTAAAAAGTGTTTTGCACACAATGAAACATTCTTGTGTCTTCACTGCATATTTGTCTCTGGGTTTTAGCATCCTTTGTGTCCTGATTTGTCTCTCCTACTAGGCTGTCAACTCAGATACCATCTACACTGCCTTCACTCTGACAGGGGACCAGACAGAAAACTTTCTGTCTCTCCAGAAGACAGACATATTCTTAATGATTATCAGTTAAGAGACCCACAAAAAAAACCTCAAAATTATTTCCTATGGTTATTTCTGGGGATAGGGTTTCTTGCATAGCAGCCTAAAATATGGATGTTTGCTACTCTGAAGTAAGTGGTTGGAAGAACCAAGTTGGGCTACTGATGGGCTGTTCATAGAAGCCAGTGCCTCTGTACGTGCCATGAGAGGGTACCAATTGCTTTGTCCCCATCACTGAGCCCCCCACTAGGCTTGCCTCAAGTCTTGTCCCCTACCACAGACGTCTCACAGGCAGGAGTCACCTCAGCATCACGGCCCAGCAGCTGCTGAGGTCCCTAACCTAGTAAAGGAGTCAGTAGGGAATCTGCTGTGATTCGGAACTCTGCCCGCCAATGCTTCTTGAAAAGCAAAGCTTTTATATGTAGTAACCTAGTTAAAGGAGCCTGGAGCAGTCAATGCTCCTCCTTAAATATCTTTTTTAGAAAGGAGATTTAGGGGCTGGAGAGATGGCTCAGCGGTTAGGAGCACTGGCTGCTCTTCCGGAGGTCCTGAGTTCAATTCCCAGCAACCACATGGTGGCTCACAACCATCTGTACTGAGATCTGGCACCCTCCTCTGGCATGTGGGCATACATGGAGGCAGAATGTTGTATATATAATAAATAAATAAATCTTTTAAAAAAAAGAAAAGAAAGGGGATTTAGCCATTAAACATGGAAGAGGAAACATTTGAAGCCATTGCTTAACTGCTATTACAAAATGTTTTAGACTAACCAGGGCTACATCTTGCCTGCAATTCAGGCATGTGCCACTAGAAGGCAGCTTGTACTGTGAAACCGCATAGTTTTCTGAGCTGAGACTAGCCGCATTACAAATTTGAGGCAATCAATGTTGGCTTTTTTTCCTCCTACAAAGATAGCAACACAGGTCCAAATTCACTCTGACAGTTCAGTGTGGGGATGTCTGAATCTTCTGGAGAGGTAGATTATCTGTGTTCTGCTGCCCTCCTAAGCACAGTTGAAAGCCCTGGACGTTGTAAGACAACATATGAACTTGGTAGAAAGTGGGGAGAAGAGACAGGTTGCTGGGGGAGCTTGAGAGCCAGCACAGGGCACCAGTGATTCTCCTTGATTTGTTTTAGCATGTCACACAGTCCAGACACAATAGTGGATGCAGACAGACAAGCAGTAGGCAGAGCTGAAGGAAATCCTGTCATCTGTAGCAGAAAGACTATAAAGCAGGAAGCCTACCAACACAAAAACTCAAAAATAGCCAAGTGCCACAGAAAAATAACTATGACCCCAGTCCACCAACAAACACTGAGTAGAAAACCCAGATTTCTACCCTCTCCTGGATAGAACTCCACTCCCAGGCCCCCTGCCTGAGTGGTGTCAAGAAGACCAAATGTGGATAAGGAATATATTACTAGTGTCAAACCTCAGCCAGACCTCCCCAGTTCATGGAGCCTGGATTCTTAAACCGCTTTGTGGGTAGAGAATGAGGGGCCCCACCCCCACCCCCACCCACCGCTTCTGAGGGTGGTGTCAGAGGAAGCCTCGTAAAGCAGCAAGGTGAAGATTCACCCCATCCCGCCTCTGCTGACGTCTGTCTGAGAAGCAGTAGTGGGTACCCATGCCCTCCAGTCACAGGGCAGTCAGCATGACACTGTGAGGGTCCTCAAAATGCCCCTTCCTCTCAGCTACTATGAGGAGCACTTGCCCTCGGGACCTGACTTCCGCTGTGGCCAGCATTAGCATGACCTTCCCTCTTCCCTGCTGCAACAAAGTCAGAACGCATAGTTCTGAGACACAGTGTCCCCAAGTTTCCAGGTTCCTACAGGGAATCACTCACAATAGCAAAAACCAGATCGCAAGTGTAAATGAAGACCGGATCAACAGATGTCAGTGGCAGTATTAAGATAATCTCACTAGGACATTGAGATAGTGGTCATAAAGATGATTCAGTGAACATTTACAAACATGTTTGAAATTGCTAAAGATTATAATATTCTCACCAGGCAGTGGTGGCACACACCTTTAATTCCAGCAATCTGGAGGCAGAGGAAGGCAGATCTCCATGAGTTCAAAGCCATTCTGATTTACAGAGTGAGTTCTAGGAAAGACAATGATGCACAAAGAAACCCTGTCTCAAAACACACACATGCACACACACACATGCACACACACACACACACACTATTCTAACAAGCCCCAAAATTTGACCACAGAGTCACCAAGCTAAGTGAACTCAAACAAGATGAACTCAAAGAAATATAGAAAAGACACAAACAACCCCAGAAGCGTTTGAAAGAGGCAAGTCTCAGTGAAGGGAAAAGCAACTTGGGTAGCGGCCACCTCTTGTGTGAAGGAGCAGAAAGGTCACAAATGATGAGAGAACAGGACTGTCGATTCTGGGATTCTGTTCCAAAGAAAATATACTTCAGAAGTGACAGGAAAACGAAGGCACAATCAGAGGGAAACTCCAGCCTTTGTTAGCAGTCACGTTATCCTAACACAGTGGCTACCAGGGGTCTTCACAGGCACCAGAAAAACATCTGGAATAAAATCCTGGGTCCCTGGCCACAGACTTTCCTTCTGCTCTTGAGTTTTGCTAATTGTTTGATTAAAAAAAATGCCTAGTGTAATTTCCAGTGTGTGCATCAAAAATATGTTATATTTTTGTTTATAAAAGAGTTGGCACTCTTGGGAATATACCCAAGAGATGCCCTATCATATGACAAAAGCAT
>NC_022012.1:10260549-10264068 GCF_000317375.1 Microtus ochrogaster | reverse complement strand
CTTCATCTGGTGATGGATGGAGATAGAGACAGAGACCCACACTGGAGCACTGGACTGAGCTCCCAATGTCCCAATAAGGAGCAGAAGAAAGGAGAACATGAGCAAAGAAGTCAGGACCACGAGGGGCGCACCCACCCACTGAGACAATGGGGCTGATCTATTGGGAGCTCACCAAGGCCAAGTCAAGGACTGTGACTGAAAAAGCATAAGATAAAACCGGACTCTCTGAACATGGCGAACAATGAGGGCTGATGAGAAGCCAAGGACAATGGCACGGGGTTTGATCCTACTTCATGTTCTGGCTTTGTGGGAGCCTAGCCAGTTTGGTTGTTCACCTTCCTAGACTTGGACAGAGGGGGGCGGACCTTGGACTTCCCACAGGGCAGGGAACCCTGACTGCTCTATGGACTGGAGAGGGAGGGGGAGAGGAGTTTGGGGGAGGGGGAGAAAGGTGGGAGGAGGGGGAGGGAAACTGGAGGCTGGGAGGAGGCAGATACTTTTTTTTTCCTTTTCTCAATAAAAAAAAAAGAGTTGGGATGAAAAGAAAATAAGAATTCCACGTTTGAATTAAAGAAGTGTCAAATACCTGCAGACTACAGCAGGCTGTGCGCATACAATCTGATGCCTGGAGAAAAGTCTGGAAAAGATGTGGAGAGACACTCAAAACTATCCACAACTCACAGGGGAGCCTTAAAATCCCGTGAGCCACGGGACGACAAGAAAGTAAAACCAAAGCACAGGGTAGAGGAAGCCAGGAAACAAAACACAAGAAGCCACGCTTAAATCGAGCATATCCGTAATTATATTAAACAAAAAATGGCCCTAACCGTACAATTTAAAGAGTGCCAGATACATAAAAACAGGACCCAGCTCAATGAGCTGTTCAAGGAATTCCCTTCAAATATGATGATACAGGGAAGCCGAAAGAAAAAAAAAGCAGACAAAACTCCAGTATGCTATGCTTAAGAAACTAAAGACGAGTCAGTGGAAGAGATTAGCCCTTTGACAGACATGCAGAGACTGCTACCGAATGCACCAGAAGCTTGTGAGATAGACCCTGAGTCCGTCAGCAATGGCTTAGCAACCTCCATAGCCATCTCTGCACAGAAAGAGTCAATGTAAACAATGACCAGGGACTCTGATGTCTCCTCAGATGCTACAATATGAAGCTGTGGATGTACATGAAATACGAGCCACCTGTTACATCAACTGAGTTGTCAACACAAGATGGCATTGAGTAAAAGTGAGGAAAATGTGTGGGTTATTTCTGTTAAGCTGTTAGCTTTGCTGCCTACACACCCTTCAAACAAAACGGAACCAAACATTTACCAAGTGAGTCGTCAGCTCATGCCCAGCTCAGGAAGGCCCAGTTCCACTCACAGGAGCCATGCTCAGCCTCGGTGGCTGAGTTTTAATAGCAGGTGCCATCCTCACTAATCGGGACATTTAAGTTTTCCCGCACTTTCTAATCCTGACTTTCGTTTTTGAAAAGCTGCACGACAAAGGGTGGTTGGGAAGGCCAACTGGAAGTAACTGGTGCTATTTCCTGTCATTTACAGTTTTCTAAGCTAACCAATAACTTTGAAAAACTGAGGTTACACCAGATGAAGCAAAACCAAGTTCACCGAAAGGAAGCCTCCAGCAAAGAAGAAATACCCTTCGAGCTGAGCAGTTTGAACCAGAAACTGGAGGTAAGCACACATTCCCAGTTCTTGTGTTCTGAAGATGGTGTGCTGGAGAAGTGGGCGTGGTCTCCAGGTGCATGGCACCCGGAATGGCCTCTCAGGGCACCTTGTACTTCAGGCACTTTGTGAATTCAGAAATAACTATGATTTATAACACACACACGCACACACATACTGGGAGAGCTGAAATAAACGAAAGTACAAAGACTCTTGCCACTGTTGAGTGAAATTGAAGGGCACCCTGGGGTCACTTAAATCGAATACCTAATAAATCTTTTAATGTCCATTTAAGTATTAGGAGAGCCTCAAAAGTGTTTTCAGAATAGGGCCTGACATCCCAGCTTTTTTGTTTTTTTGTTTGGTTTTCTTTAAAGGCCTAATGCCACTCCATTTAAGTTCTCCTGTGTGGCTGAGAATTTCTAAGATCCATCTCTGGAAAGAGACCTTTCTTCTCACCCTTTTAATGTTATGGCTTTAGCTAACACAAACCAGATGTCATTCTTCCTGTGTAAGGGATGGTGTCTCCATGAGCTCCTGGCATCTGGTCTGTTGGGCTGCAGCATGGTCTAGGGGTCACTTTCTCCTTAACCTTTGTGCTACTCTATCCAGTTCCTGTCCTTCTCCTCAGGACCCAACCCCAGCCACCAGTCTCATTTTCTCCTACTCATGAACTCAGGACAATCCTGCATCTCCCAGGGACCAAGGTCAGAGACAGCACAGAGCTCTCAGGCCTTTCTCGTCCTTGTTGGTCTCCGTCTGGGTCTGTCTTTAGCCTCTCCTCCTGTCTCCTTGTCTTCAGACATCACCACCTTAGTCTGCTCTTTCTTTCTCACTCCTGCTTCAAAACATTTGTCAAAGCAGAGAGAATTGCAGTTTGAGATCCCAGCCTTGGAACTAGCAGCGGTGGTAGAAGGCCCACAGGTTCTATGCCTTGCGGGGTAAGATGGAGCTCCTCAGATACAAAGCCACTGTCACCCAGCTAAAGGCATTCAAGGAAATCCTGACACCTACTCCTAGCCTCTCACAGGGGGGACTACCTCTCAGGAGGTACTTAAACACAGACTCTGGAGAACTCTCCCCTTCTTGACATGAAAGTCAGACAGAATATCCATTGTCCTCTTGGTTGGTCCTTTGTGGGCTTCTGGTGGGGACCCACATTCAAATACATGTTTCTGACAACACTTCAGGAATATGTTTATAGTTACGCAAGAGTCTTGACTAAATACCGTGTAACTTGAAGGATTATAGGCATCCGACATAGCTGTTTTTCTTACGGCCATCTGGAAATAGCATGCAGGAGATAGCTTTCAAACAAGCACACACGATGCTATAGTAATAACATAGAGACAGTGTGCAGTGGGAGAACATCATGCTAATCACACAGATCACCCTTACCCTGCTCGCTGACTACTCTGGCATTTAGGCCGTGTTAGCCTCAGAAGTTCCATCTCTGGTCAGTGCATTAGGCCAGTGGGGCTGGGGGACCACTCGGTCAGTGAAGTGCCCATCTCACAAGCACGAGGACCTAAGCTCAAGCTCTCCCTAAGTCTAGAGGCTGGGCATGGTGGTGCACAGCTGTAATCCCAGCACCAAGGAGCCCGAAGCAGGTGGATCCCGGGCCCACTGACCAGTCGGCCTCATCTAATCACTACGTTCCAGGTCAAGAGAGACACAAAATCAAAACACAAAGGGGACAGCTCCGAGAAATACCGCCTGAGACTGCCCTCTGCCCTCCTAATGCACACACACACACACACACACACACACACACACCAGGAAAGTCTTTATAGTTGATATTGTAGGGGGATACACACACACACACACACACACACAC
>NC_022012.1:10257780-10260259 GCF_000317375.1 Microtus ochrogaster | reverse complement strand
ACACACACACACACACACCAGGAAAGTCTTTATAGTTGATATTGTAGGGGGATACACACACACACACACACTTTTATATTTAGATACATGCTGGCACATTTAGGGGTGAAAATGCATGCATTCAGAAAGTTCCCTTAAAAACTTCAAGAAATAAGAGCGAGAAATGAGAGAGACTGTTCGTGACTGTTAAGCTGTAAAGATTATGTGGTTTGGTTACTCTCCATTTTTATGTGAGTATGAAAAAAATCCTAATAAAGAGTTGAGGCCATTTTGTGATGTGTAGAATCGCTGACTCAGCACTGTTTCTCGGGGCTCAGAAGAAGGGCTCTTTTAAAACAACCACCACTAAAGACTACCCCAGTTATCACCAGAAACACTCGTTTTAATGACATAACCGACTGGCAACCTAGGTGGCTCAGGGAAGGCTTTGTAGTCTTAAGAATTCACTGTTGGGCTGGGTGACTTGCCCATTGCTGGCCTTCAGGGAGTCCCACATTGCTGACTACACCACGCTGACTGCCTAACCCTGATAGCTGTACCTTTAGTAGCAAAGGAATCTGGGCGGTTTGAGTACCCATGGTACGTCTGTGATGCTGGCTAGCCACCCTAGACCGCAGCCATGCCTATGTTAGCCCTTATGAGCTAACGTGAATGCTATTGCCTCCCCCTAAAGCATTCTAGGGACTATTTAAGATTATTTGTGGATGTTGAGTATGTGAAGATAAGTATATTTATGATCTAAAAAGTATTTTCTAAACTGGCCATGTGGGTCATACTGCTAATCTCAGCACTCGAGAGGTGAAGGCAGAAGGACTTGACAAGGCCAGCTTGGCTGAACAGTGAGACCCTATCTGAAACATTTAAAAAAACAAAGCATATTTGCTGTTTAAATCTTATTCCATTTTTGCTATTTTTCCCCAAAGACTTATTTTTAAACTAAAAAAATAATTAATTCATAAAGTTAGCATACAAAATAATAGGTTTCCTCATGACATCGTCATAAATATTAAAATCACATTCTCGAAATCTAATTTGTGTTGATTTGTAAATGTTTCCATCCTCTATTTAGAAGCTAATTTTGTAGATGTGTAACTGTTGCTGAAGACTCATTCTTAATTTTTACATCATCAAGTGTCAAATCAGTCCATACCTCTAAATGGACTGTCCCCATTGCCCTAGGAAATAGAGTTTGTCCTAAGGTGTGCTGTGCCTGCGTTTCCCCAGACGTGTTCTCTCCCCATTGCCCTAGGAAATAGAGTTTGTCCTAAGGTGTGCTGTGCCTGCGTTTCTCCAGACATGTTCTTTCCACTTGATTCAGATTGCCCTTAATTCCTACAATGTCTACTTCACTGCAGACCTCCTTCACTGATTAGAACTATGAAAAAAGCACTTAAATTCTTCCAAATATTCCTCAAAATCATTTCTGTGCAGGAAATATAAAAAGCTGTTTTTCTCATTCTAAGCAAGGTACAGTTTGCATCCTCAGAATCAACATGTTTCTTTACCAGAATAGCCCAGTCAGCCCCTCCAGCCATTTTCAAAACACCCTGGCCAAACACGCCATGTTCCAACTTGACATAGTAGAAAAAATATCCCCTTGGCTTTCCTGTGACAATCTTATTGTACTTGTGTACTGCAAAGGGCTTGTTTCTATGTGTGTGCTCCTCCTTTACTTTAGAAGAGGGGAAGGGGTTAGTCATGAAATAGGTCCAAACCAGGTGCTGCAAGCAGAGCTTAGAGCGTAAAGTCCTCCATGCTAGCTTTCTAAAGCCTGGACAGAAGACACACTGCAGTGCCCAGCGCAGCCAGAAGTGAGATGCAGGCTGTCTTCTCTGGCACCTCTGAAGCCGTGTCTGATGCTCACAGTGCTGTATTGCGCCATCATGCTCCACGCTGCATGCCTTGAGTGGGCACTGTGTAGCTAAGTGTGCTGTACCCAGCTAGTCCCACATTTTCCTCCCCATCTCACACATGTGAATGAAGGCCAAGATGTGTTCTCTGTTCCCCAAGTCAGTTGATTTTAGCTTCCCCCTATACACAATGCCTTTGAAAGCCAGAGGAAAATAAAGCCAACATTAGCTCAGGCTACTACAGCAGAATGCAGAGGCTTGGTAGCTTAGACAAAGGGCCAACAGGTTGAGATTCAAACAATGACCTCCTCTTGGTTCAACAGCAGGAAATAGGGGAATGGGAGGAAATTCTTATCTTTGATTGGGTGTGTGTGTTGAAGGCGTAAGTCACAAACAATGCCACAGCAGTTTGGAATTATGATTAATAGGGTGGTATTTATTTAAAGGGGAAAAAACTTACAGACCACCGTTAGCCCTCTGCGCAACCAGGAAGGGAGTCTAGTCACCGGCGGAGCAGGAAGTGAAGAGAGAGCGGAGAGGGAAGTAGCCACTTTTTTAAAGGGAGAGAGACCACGCCCCAATGGGCTGGTATCTCAGCGGCTATAGGCTGGAGGAGCGGAAGGACCTCC
>NC_022012.1:10219568-10248005 GCF_000317375.1 Microtus ochrogaster | reverse complement strand
GGAGAGGGAAGTAGCCACTTTTTTAAAGGGAGAGAGACCACGCCCCAATGGGCTGGTATCTCAGCGGCTATAGGCTGGAGGAGCGGAAGGACCTCCCGCAACAGTGTGTGTGTTCATGAGAATGCAAGCATGTGTAAAAGCCGGAAGTCAGAATCAGGGATCTTCCTCATCTCTTTTCTGTAAGTGGTAACTGCGCATTGGTTTCCCAGCTACCCAGACCTGAGTAATCACACAGGAACTATATTAATTACAACACTGTTTGGCCAATGGCTTAGGTGTCTTCCTAACTAGCTCTTATATCTTAAACTAACCCATTTCTATTCATCTGTGTGTCGCCATGAGGTTGTGGCTTACCAGTAAGGTTCTGGCATCCTTCTCCTTCATTAGTTACATGGCATCTCTGACTCTGCCTACTTTCTCTCTATATCTCTGCTCTGATTCCCACCTGGTTTCACTCTGATAAGCCATTGGCCAAAACAGCTTCTTTATTAACCAATGATTTTTAAAAAAACATATTCATTGCACACAGAGGGGAAATCCCACATCATTTTCCCTTTTCTATCTAAATAATAAGGTTTTAACTTTAACATAATAAAATTACATATAACAAAACAGGTATCAAGCAAGAATTGGGAAGGGATTCTAGACACAAAAGAATAGAGTTAAGCACGGCTTCTTGGTAGCAGCATTTTCTTGGGTGGGCTCTGTTTGCAAGAGGCAAGTGCATTTTCTTTAAGAGAGGCTTCCTGACTCAGTGTTAGCAGGAGAAACTGAGTGGCTCCTTTAAGAGATGACTTTCTGGTTAGTGCTGGTGGCACGAATAGCTCTGAAGGTCCTGCACTTAAATGGGATTTGTGAATATCTTGCTACTAGTTGCTTAATGGCAACATAGACCCGCTGTGTTCCTGGATCTGGGGCAGTGAGCATGGCTCACAGAGCTGGCAGTGAACATAACTCCACCATGTTGGACAGGGCAGAGCCAACAGGCAGAGCCTTGGAGTTGGTCCTAGATATTCCTACTTAGCATTTTTTTAAAAAGGTGCTCTTTGTCAGAAAATGATTATAGATACACAATAAGACAGATTCAGATGAAAAAGACATCTGAATAGGTCACAGTGTTGGATAATGTACATGGACTTGAGAGAGAAAGATGAAAGTATACATATGGTCATAGATTAAAGGAAAAAAGATAATAAAATAAATATTAAAAAGTAATAGAGTAAAAAAGTCATGTAAATATGGAAAATACATATAGAATCTGGTTTATGTATATTATTGTGTTTTCTTTGAATTGTTTGACTACAGAGAGACATTTGATTCTGAGGGCTGCTAAACTAAACCAAAATATATATTTTAAAGGTACCTTTACTTTAAAATTTGAGTCTAAGGATGTGTTGCTTTGGAAAAGAGGTTCTGCTTTTGTTTCCACAGAGAATGAGAACCTGTGGATTCCTTCCAGAATAATGCAGTTTGAAGGAACAAGGCCCCCGAAAGATCTTCATTTACATCTTTCTACTTAACTTTTCTGAGATAGGATCTCTCATTGAGACCCTATTTGGCTAGAATGGCTGGGCCAGTATCCTCATATCTCTGCCTTCCTAGCACTGGGTTATAGGTGGGCATAGGTGGGCAAGGATGCACTTTCCAGAAATTTATACAATGGCTGGGAAAACTCAGGTCCTTGGACTTGCACAGAGAATGCTGTACCAGCTGAGCTGTCTCACAGCGCTCTCTCTCTCTCTCTCTCTCTCTCTCTCTCTCTCTCCCTCCCTCCCTTCCTCACTCCCTCCCTCTCTCCCTTTTCCTCTTTCTTTCTCTTTCTTTTCTTCCCTCCTTTCTTTTTTCTTTTGTGTGTGTGTGGGTGCGTGTGATTTTTTGAGACAGAAGAATTTCTCTCTGTAGCCCTGGCTGTCCTGGAACTCACTCTCTAGATTAGGCTCATCTCAGACTAAGAAATCTGCCTGCCTCTGTGCTGGGATCAAAGGATTGTGCCACCATGCTCATCCTGACCCCTGATTTTCTTAATCTTTTATTACAAGGACACTAATTCAACCCACCCTGGCTCCAGGATCATAACTCAACAACCTCCCAGAGGCCCAACTTTCAATTTCAAAACAGTGAGCATAGGCTTCAACATACATGTTAAAAGATACACACTGAGTTTGTAGAACTTGATAAACGGACGTCTTCTAAAAGAACTATTTTATTTCTAATTATGGGGCTGCATACATGTGAATGCTGATGCTGCTGGTGGCCGATGCCCTGGGCCCAGATGGCCCTCAGCAAGAGTAGTACAGGCTCTTAATTGCTGAGCATCTCCTAGATCCACCTCTTAAGTGATGAAGGAAAATGTCCAGTGACTAAGTGTAGAGAATGAAGGGAAGGGAGACACACCCGAGAAGTGGATAGGTGCCAGCTGATGCCAATGGTGGTTTGACTCTCCCTCGTCAGCACTCGACCTCTGCCATGCAAGAGATCTAAGGTTTCAGTATGTTTCTATGTATGTTAAAAAAAATCCATAATTTCTTTTAAAAACACACAGGTTAAATACACCTATTCTGAAAATTTAACGTTCCCAAATGCTCCAGAATCCCAGGCTTTCGAGCGCAGACACAATGTCACAAGTAATATGGATGGCCACAACATGGGTATATTAAACAGGGTACATACCATCACCTTTTGTCAGAGTACACACAGGGTGTGTGAAGCAGACGAGTGTGTGTTTAGACTTGGATGGCATCAACAAGGCATCTCATTATAAGCATGCAAATAAACATCTGAAATAAAACTCCCTGGTCCAAGTGGTTCAGAGGCAGGACACAGAACCTGTAGCAATCAGTCAATGTGTAATCCTGTCATGTTCTTGTTTGCTATCCTAAAAGGTAAAGAATATACTTGCTTTTTTTTTCTCCAAATGAAGATGCATGAAGAAAAAAAGCCCTGTTCACTGTACTTTTAGTGAATAATCCCTTTCTGTTTGCTTATCTCTCCCTTCCCATTCCAAAGGAATTTAGAGCAAAGTCAAGGGAATGGGACAAACAGGAGATCCTCTACCAGACTCACCTTGTATCTTTGGATGCTCAACAAAAATTACTATCTGAAAAATGCAATCAATTTCAGGTAAACTATTGTCTAAATTGGAAATTATAATTAGAGATTAATTACTGCCATTCTTGTATTAGGTATAGAATCTACTTACTCATGGAAATGTGAACTGAGGGCCAGCAGCCATCGTGGGTCTGGTGACAGTTCAACTATGTGCATGAGCCCCTTGCGACCATGGTCTCAGGTTGTGGCCGAAAGTCTGCCGCTGTTACATCTTTAGACAGCATATGCCTTTATCCCTGTGTCAGCATTACAGCTTAGGTGGAAAGGTATCCTGGCAGCCAGGAGCCAAAGAGTACCACAAAGTCACACTGCACAACAATCCTCACACATGAGATTTGTTGGGAAGAAACACACAAACAGGGATGGCTGCCTCTGCTAGGGTGGGAAACAGCAGCGAACAGAACAGGATGCAGGGCTCATACAGAGTTCCTTGGGAAAGGGGTGAAGCTTTCCAGAATGGAGATTGGTGGGATTTGGTGTATAGAGATTGGGTTTATTACTCTGTAGGGGGAGGGGCCTGGGTGGCTCAAGACACTTAGACCCTGCAGTTGGGGTCCAAAGGCAGGAGGGTCATGAGTTTGAGACAAGCCTGCAGTATATAACAGGATTCTGACTCACAAACAACAACAGCAACAAAAACAAAACAAAGTATATGTGTATATGGTTTGTGTGACATGTCCTTACCCACGGTACAATATGTCTGTATGGTTTGTGTGACATGTCCTTACCCATGGTACAATATGTCTGTATGGTTTGTGTGACATGTCCTTACCCATGGTACAATATGTCTGTATGGTTTGTGTGACATGTCCTTACCCACGGTACAATATGTCTGTATGATTTGTCTGACATGTCCTTACCCACGGTAGGATGTCTCTATGGTTTGTCTAACCTGTCCTTACTCACCGGTAGGCTGGGCATGTCCTCATTTTACTTTCTCCTTCAGCATTTCCCCATGCTCAGTGCATTCTGCTGTGTCACTAGCTTGTCCTATTGATATGTAGATTTTACACATTAGGAATTACCAGTAGCAGTTATGTGTTGGCAACTGCTTTTCCCCATCAATCTGTTTCTGGTTTTTATTGCTTCATCATGATTATGCAGTTGAATTAACATTTTTCTTTTATTATAGCTTCTACATTTTCTTTCTTGATTAATACCAGACCCTTCCCTACTCCAAAATTATGCAAATACATTTTCTCCTCATATCATCTGAAATCGAGATTATAAACAAGCATAATGCTATACTGCACAAGCCAAGCTTAGTACTGACAGATATCTTTTCTAATTTCTTTACTTCTTAAATATGATATTCACTGCTTCGTTTACTTGATTATCATATTTCTCAGAAACAGGCACAAAATTACCAAACTCAGCTAAATGGTAAGAAGCAATGCCCAGAGGACAGCAGCCCTGAGATTCCTCGTCTGGTGTGCGAATCAGATCCTGGCTGTGAAGCCAGCCAGAGAGATGAGTTTATTATTGAAAAGTTAAAGTCGGCAGTGAGTGAAATAGCACTGAGCAGGAACAGGTTACAGGATGAAAACCAGAAGCTGCTACAAGAACTGAAGATGTACCAGAGGCAATGCCAGGTGAGGGTCTGCGCAGGTGAGGGTGTGTGCCAGAGGCGGTACCAGGCGAGGGTGTGCGCCAGGGGCGGTGCCAGGCCAGGGTCTGCGCCGGGGCGGTGCCAGGCCAGGGTCTGCGCCAGGGGCGGTGCCAGGTGAGGGTCTTTGCTTTTAGCTTCATTTCCAGCTATTGTTGATGAGCTGCACAGATGCTGGCTTGACAGGGATAAGGGCACTTATATACAGCTTCCTGCTGTACTGTCAACTCAGGTCAGAGCTCCCCTCCATAGTACTTCTCCCTGGAGTAAATGCAGTAATTTCATGGGTATGTTAGCCTCTGGAGTCTTTTAGTAGCACACTGGCAATGTGTATTTTTACCAGTGCAATGGAACAGCTCCCTGTCAATGGCATGGAGCTGCTCTAACTCTTCGTTTGGACCTCCGCATGGTAGTCCACTCCCATCATTGTAGCAAAGCACTCTGGGTAGACCATGATGATTAACTGATTCCTTTAGGCTCACGGTTTGGGAGTGGCCTGAGTACTTCAGGCCTGTGGTGGGGCAGAACATCACGGTAGGGTAGCAGGGTAAACTAAAACCTCATGGCCCACAAGCAAAGGGGAAGAAGGACAGACTGGGGTGTCCACTGGACCCCATCTCCCAAGGGTCCAACCACCTGGCCCATAGAAACTCTTTGGGCCTGTCAGTATCTGACCACCACACTTGGTCATAAGCCTCGGCAGAACAGTCTTCTGGAACTGAAGGTCTTGGTGACACCATCAGATCGATAGATTTGTAGATCTGTAACCAACTTGGTCTTCCTTAAGCCAACTTTTTCTTTCTATTTTTTGTAATTAGTAGGGGCATTGGCAACAGCACCTTCAGACCCAGCACTTGCTATCCCATCATCATCTCGTACTCGTGCGAATTCAGACACTTGAGACAGCCTCTCCAGCCTCTCTCTGCTTCTAACCCTCCTTTCCCACCTCTAAATGTTGTTTCTACCGCTTTCTTCATTCAGTTCACCGTCTCTCGGCTCCTCTCATCTCTCCCTGTCCTGAAGCTCACTACCTGGGTAGACCCCAGCTTCTGCTCTCCAGTTCTCAGGGTCATTTCCTAGTCCTGGGCCAGCTCCTCCGTCCCCACAGTACTGTCCTGAAACATGCACATCAACATCTGTCCTCCCCATGTCCTCTCCACTGTGTTTGGGAGGGGACAGAGCACATGGCTCCCACGTTCTCTCTTCCAGGATGTTTCTAAGAGACCTGCATCTCCCCCATCTTGAACTCCAGCTATGTCTGGTGAAAGATATTATTTTAACATTAACTTGACAGATGTAAACAAATAAACCAGATTGAACTGAAAACACTAGACACCGGAACCAGGCGTCCTCCAGACACAGGACAAGTGTGGTGGCATCTTCCCTGATTCTGTCATAGTCTAAGATGAGTCCTTCTCTTCCTGGAGCTTGGCCAGGCTCTCCCATCACTCAGCTTGCTACTTACCCACCTGCCTGTGAGAGCAATTCACACAGCTGCTGGCTCCAGCAGGATTCTCTCCTTCTCTGGGATCGGACATTGGTCCTACCTTCTGTTTAAAGACAACGAGAGCACACATTTCACTGCTGTCTTCACAGGTGGAGCCTGTACAGAGATCCCACAGAATGAATAGGCAGATTATTTTTCTAGATCCTTCCAAAATATTCTGCCCTGGGCTTCAGTTCACACTGCATGGACTGAAGAACTGTTTTGTCTCTTGTTGGGGGCTTTTTAGCTCTGCTCTCTGCAAGTCTGTTCCCCTCAGTGCTTGCTAAGTGGCTAGGGACAGACATGAGGATCCAAAGAGCTTTGCTCGCCAGAGTGTCTGGCTGAATAGTGAGCTCCAGGCTCAGCAACAACAAAACAAAACAAAACAAAAATAAATCTCCCTTTCTCAATAAAATAAAGCTAGGTGGAGAGCAAAAGTGATGCTCAGGGTCCACCTCCGTCCTCGTCACTCATGCATGTGCACTCCCACACCACAGGCAGGCAAGGCACGCGCACTCATGCACACACACGCACACACCAATTACATGTATTAAATAAGGCAAACTCTTTGGACCTTATTTGGAACATGCTCAAGAGGAAAAAGTATCTGTTTTTCTAGAAAATTTATTTTTGAGAATTGAAAAGCAAGTTGGCTCAAAAGTTCCAGTTTCTCTTTGGAAAAAGGCACCAAGACTCCTGTGCTTTCCTTTCTCCTGTTTCCTCCTCCCTCTTTCCTTCCCAGGTGTCACTTACGGCCTGTCCTTGCGCTTCCTGTTGAATGCTGAGAGCCCACTGCTTAGGTGTGTCAGCTGATTCGAAGGTTTAAAATCACTGCCCCTCTCAGAGCATTAGACAGTTCCTAACTAGCCAGATGGGCCTCGGGTTTGTTCTACAAAAATCTGCATTGTACCGAATAAGGATTAGTAGAGGTAAATAATACAAGAACCATAACGTGCAATTGCAAAAACAACGGCCCTCCCTTCTCAGTCACCTGACAGAATGCTCCACGTCTTGCGTGTAAATGCAGAAAGACAGCAATCCTTATCTAAGCTGCTGTCATTTAATGTGTTACAGTATTTCTGCTACCAGCTGTGTCTGCACCTCCTGGAGGCACGCACGTCATTCCTCTTTCTGCAACCTTGAGAGATGCCCCCCCACACACACACACCTCATGTTTATTTACATCCTACACGCCCTCTGCTTTTAAGTCTCCACTAGCAATTAATGACAAGATAAGTGACTCTGTCTTTCAAACATCTCTGCTGGGAAAGTTAACTTCTCATTTGCTTGTTAATGCATCACTGAGAGCTAGAGCAGCACCATCCAAAAGAAGTATAATCCAAGCATAGGTTTAACTGAAATTCTGGAGTGTTTGTTATTGTTCTTTGCTTTGCTTCATTGATTTGTTTTTTGAGAAAGGGTCTTGTGTAGCCCAGGCTGCCCTTAAACTCCCTATATAGCCTGAGGTGATCATGAGCTTTTCCTCCTCCACTTCCTGAACTGGGAGTTTGGGTGTACACCACCACACTCTGTTTCTGCTGTGCTAAGGACAGAAGCCAGGGCTTCGTGCACACTGGATAAAGCCCTGTACCAGCTGAGCCCCAGCCTTGGCTGAAATTGTCTTGTAGTCACATTAAAAACTAGAGAGAAATGAGTAAATTGATGTAAGTAGTATGTATATCAAATCATTGTCATCTAAGATGTAATCAAAATGTGAAAATTGTTACTGAGATATATTACAGCTTTTATACTAAGTCATCAAGAATCTGTGTATGTGTAACACCTACAACATACCTACATTTCACTGCTAGATGCCTGATCTATATTTGGTTTTCATAAAATGTCAAAATTAAAGGGAGCTTCCAGCACTCAGATTGTTCCAGACATGCTTGAAAATGTCCCAGTAGCGGTCATTTCCCCAGATGTTTGACACATGGACAAATAATTGATTTGACTTTCATGCAAAATTGTACCAATTTCAAAACGATCTCCTAGTTTTAAAAATCCATTAATTCTCATGTCGACTCAGGTTTATTGAACCAAAGCAAGAAGATAGAAGTTCTAGATTTGTCAGTATCAACAAATCCTCCTGATTGTTCTTACACCATTTGCATTATTCTGCCAGCTATAGTCTATTTTGCCTCTTTATCTGTCAAATCATTATTTCCAACTTGTTCAATGTCTGCCTTAATTTACCTTCTTGGACCTGTGGTGCAGGATCTTTGCACAGCGGGCTTCTCCTGGGTACTCATCACCACAGGGCATGCTTTCAAGAAACAGAGCAGACCACTCCCGTCACCCTGCCACCTCAGGTCACCAGCCTAGAGTGGGAACTGTCCCACTTCTCTCCCCCAAGAAAGACACGCCACTCTCTGTTTGCTACTCATGTTCCATGGTGGGAATTCCACAAAGTAGAGTGTCCAGGCTGTCCCTTCTTCACCTGCATAACATAGCAGGTGGCTTTTGCATTAAGGTAAATTGCTTTTTTACTGTAGAATTGTTTCACTCTTCTTTAATTTTTGAAATTTTAACTCTACCTGAAAAATCCCCACTTTTCAAAACAGAGAATATCTAAACTTATCTCATAAGACATCATTTTGAATGTGTTTTTCAACTCATTTCTGAGTCACCAGAAATGTGTGTGGCTAAGTATTGCAATCAGTTCCTTCCCAAACCCAGGTCCTTGGAAAAGAATTGTAACTGAAATCTTTTGTTTTAAGGAAACTTCCTAAGCACTCCCATCAGTAAAGAGGACTCATTGCTCATGACTGCCGAAAAGCAGAGTTAGCCCACAATGTGTACCGACTGATGGAAGGAAACTCAGAATGTGGTATAGCCACGAATGGGAGATAATTCAGCCATCAATAGGAACAAATGGAGTTCAGCGTGGTGAACCTGGGGAACTTGCCAGAGGAAAGAACCCAGCCACAGGAGCCACGCACTGCGTGGCTCCTCGGTTTCCTGCCAGCACTGTGCGGCAGCTCATCCCACAAGCCGTGCTCACGCCTGCAATGGGGTCATCTGCCCTGTCAGTGATGCCAAGGCCTATCTGTAACCCCACTTCCGATACCCCCTCCCTTCCCCAACACTCAGCCAGGCTCTGAAGCTCCCCATCCACCCAAATGCAGAGCCTC
This sequence comes from Microtus ochrogaster, assembly GCF_000317375.1. Classification (NCBI taxonomy): domain Eukaryota; kingdom Metazoa; phylum Chordata; class Mammalia; order Rodentia; family Cricetidae; genus Microtus; species Microtus ochrogaster. The sequence goes on along the minus strand of NC_022012.1, from coordinate 10,238,671 downwards.
CTCCGTCGGTTTGTTCTTCCCTCCTGCGCCAGGAGGAGGCTGGTGTCCTGCAGGTTCTCTCTCCCACGGGCTGAGGAGCCTCGGCCACTGCCCTTGCCCTTTCTCTCCCATCCACATCTCCACATCTCTGCTGCACTCCTGAACTGCGCAGGCCTTGCACAGACAGGCCCAGGGGGTCACTGCTATTCCTAGATACTTGAGCGAAGCTTGACTGTCATGGGCCGGAGAACACCAAGGCTCCTAACTCATGGCGTTGCCAGCTTTGGCGGGAAAACTGAGTGCCGGCTTTGGTCATGAGATTATCTGTCATTTACTTCCTGTTCATCATTAATCAGAAAGTAGCAGCATTGATTAGAGTTCACACTTTGTGCTTTATTCAAACTGCATGGCTTCAGGTTTGCACGGTGTCACCACTTTGAGGTGGCTTGGTCATTTGTTCTTTGTCTTTGTCCAGGCCCGTGAGCTCTCTGAGGATGACTAGCATCTGCCATACATCCTCAGAGTATGTAGGAGCTCACTGAGGACTTGTCCAGTGAGTGAAAGGAATTCTGTAAGACAGAGGGAGCAAAAGAGGAAACATGCCTTACTTAAAATTAAGTACATTGATTTGTAAGCATCAATTTTTAATTTTTAAATTATTTAAGAGTTTCATACATGTATATGGTGAATTTCAGCCATTTTCACCACCATTATCTTCTCCCAGAACCCACCTCCCCCACTGTATCCCTCCTCCTTCTGAACGGGTCCTTTCCCTACTGTCATGTGTGTGAATATGACTGCATTCAAGCATGTGTATGTGTGTATGTGAGTGTGTGTGTGAGCGTGTGTAAGTATGTATGAGAGAGAATGTGAGCGTGTGTAAGTGTGTGTATGAGAGAGAATTGTATGTGAGAGTGTGCAAGTGTGTGAGAGATTGTGTGAGTTTGTGTATTTGTGAGAGAGAAAATGTGTGTGAGAGAGTGTGTGTTTGTGAAAGGGTGTGAATATGAGTGTGAGTGTGTGAGCATATGTGCAAATGTGTGAATATTGTGCGAAAGACTGTATGTTTGTGTGCATGTGTGAGAATGTGTGTGTGCAATTATGTGTGTGGTATGTGCATGAGTGTGTGAGTGTATGAGTGACAGAGTGTCTGTGTGTATGTATGTGTGTGAGAGTGTGAAAGTGTAGTGTGTGTGTTTGTGTGTGTGTGTGTGTGTGTGTGTGAGTGGGGGAGGTGACCTTGTGGGTGTCACTAGGATTGCTTCCATGGGTGTGGACTTACATACTATAACATGGCACCTTCCCTGTGGCTACATCATGGAAGACAAGGACTTGCCTTTCCCCAGAAGCCATCACTACCCATAGCTTCCCTAGGAGGAGTGGGTCCTCAAGAGCCCTCTCTCCCCAGTGATGGGATGCTGACAGGCCCTGTCTTACACAGTTAGCCACAGCGGCCGTGAGCTCATGAGCACAGCCGCCAGGCCATGTGCACTACACATCATGTCAAACACTACTTGTCCACTGGTATTTCCAGAGCCTCCTATTTAGGGCTGAGCCCACGGTCACTTATTCTCAGCATTTTGACCATTCTGAGTTAACCACCGCACTCTGCAAAAAAAAAGAAGCTTCTCTGACCAAGGCCGAGAACACCACTGACTTATGGATATAAACAAATATTCAGAAGGCACTTTAACATGTTTGGTCAGCAAAGTAACAACAGCAGCTTCCCCCTGGGCCTTGTGATCTCCCCATCATCCCAGCTATGAGTTGCCTCCTGTGGAGCAAGCCCCAGATCCAATCAGAACGGGACTGGTTGTCTCCATAGCATCTGTGCCACTACTGCACCAGCAGGCACATGTTGCTTGGCATGTTGGTGCCATGCAGGGTCTCCCGCGGGGTAATACCACTGCCTAGTTGTCTCGCACAGCAGCCCGCATAGTATATTCTGACACTATGCAAGCTGCCCTGCAGGGAGGGAGCTATCGGCTTGATCTCCCCGGGTCTTACAACCAGTATGTCAGCGGTAGGATCTGATGGACCAAGAGCAATGGTGACGTCCTGTATTGTTTTGAGGGCTAGATGTTAGTTCTTAATGTATCATGCATTGTACTTCTAACATGAACGTCAAAAATTTTTAATGCAGGCCATGGAAGCAGGACTGTCAGAAGTGAAGAATGAGCTGCAGTCACGTGATGATCTTCTGAGGATTATAGAAATGGAAAGACTGCACTTGCACAGGGAGCTGCTGAAAATGGGAGAATTCCAGACTGCTCACGATAACAGGAAAAGGTACAGCTCTCACCTAAGAGTAACTTTCCCAAGGCAGGATGTGTGTGTGTGTGCATTCGAAGGCTTCATATTTGAACAAAGTTTATTTGAATTACCGTGCAGTCTTGAGGATATCAATAGAAAAAGAGTGTAGACCTGGTGTTTAATTATAAATTTGCAGGGAAATGAGATTTACTCTTTTATTGTCTCTGCCTTGGTCCCCTTAAGCCTGATGCTAAGCTTTCCTCTTGCTGAGGAAATAGTGTGGTAACTTTGCACTCCAGACCTGCAGCTCCACAGACAGAGTTAGTGCATGTCCTGGAGGCATGACTCGGTGCCTAGACAGCTTGCTACCCTTCCAGAGGACCTTAGGCCAGTTCCCAGCATCCAGGTCAGGTGGCTCATAAGCCCATAGCTGCAGCTCCAGGGGCCCTGGTGCCTCTGTCCTCTGAGGGCCCCTGTGCTCATGTGCACACACACATACATACACGTAATTTAAAAGTTTTTCTCCTTAAGAGCAGACATGTATTGTGGCTTTCACAGCCACCCAATGGAAGTCTTCTGAGAATTCTCGGTGCTTGAGGTTCTGAAGAGATGGTCTGATGTCTTTAACAATTCGCTGGTGTGGAACGAACTTCTCAGAATCAGCAAGCTAATGAAACGAATGATAGGGTTTTTAAAATCTGAATAGCTAAATGATCAAGGCTATTTTACCGGGAGATAATGGTTACTGCTTTTCGGGCAGTAATTACTTCTTCAAAGTTGTAGGATATAGGAACACGGAAAGATGCCTTAGTGGTTAAGGTCAGTGAGAAACATACATGTAGTGTGTACTATGATCATACGGAAGTGAATAGCATGTAGTGTGTACTGTGGTTGTGTGAGAAGCATGTTCACTTGTACATATGGGGGAGAAGACAACATTCACAGTAAAGCTGACAGCGGTCGGTTCTTCCAGAATCGTTATACATCAGTAACAATTACACTCACATGCTGTTGGCCTACATAAACTCAAATGTGGGGAGCGGGGATAACTATGATGGACAGAAAGATCAACCCAGCTTAGTTAGATACCTATATGTCAGGGAATGGGGAGGGGGCAGAAAGATCAGCCCATCTTAGACACCTGTACGCCAGGGAGGCCACTATGATTTTGTACCTTTTGAGTGAAGCTTTATTTCCAATTTTTAAATCAATTGCTTCTCCATGATTGCTCAGATTTGGAGTCGTGGTTTTATCGTGTGCTCTGTGTTTCTGATGTCACGGGAAGGCCAGCTTACACTCACAGCAGACTGCAGTGGCGACCTCGCCTAACTTCCTGGAGCTTCTGCTCGCCCCTCGCACACCATGCTCTACTTTGTATTTTAATGACTGGCTCCAGTTTCCCAGAGAGGGAAGTGGCCCTCACTAGCTGCCTTTCTCTGAGCATCAAGTGGGGCTATCCTCCTGGGAGTTCTCCTCCCTCACTGCCCCACCCCAGTATTGACAAGCGGCTGCTGTTCCATTTTATGTGCAAATAACCAAACACTGGGCACGCTTGAGTGCCTCCCTGGCCACACTGTCAGAGGTCATCATTCAGCGCTCTGGTGACGATGTGCTCTCCTGGACTCTGACGTATGTTTGTCTCACTACACCAGCACCCGATGTGCCAGTAGCTGAGTGTATTTCCAAGTCCCATGCTATTTTATTACAAGAGGAACTCTTTTCTTATTCAACATTCTACCTACAGGGAATGGAGAGCTGCCTTGGGGATTAAGAGCATTGGCTACTTTTACAGAGGTCTGGAGTTCAATTCCCAGCAAATCCATGGTAGCTTACAACCATGTATAACGGGATCCGATACCCTCTTCTGCAGACATGAACTGCAACAAAGAACTTGGGTGCATAAAATACATAAATAAATACTTTTTAAAAGTCTTATGTACATATGCAACCCTAGTAACCTGATTATTTTAATATATAATTGAAAGCCTGTTAACTGCTACCTTTTCTCCCATTTAAACCACTCCCATTCAAAAAAGAGAAATATTCTCAGGGCTGGAATTATTAGAATTTGCAATTTTTTAGCTATTAGTGTTGATAATATAGTGATCTGCCTCCACGCGGCCAGTGACATAGACTAACAATAAAATTAGCAATTCGCCAAGTTAAGCTTAAGTGTTGTCTATTTTATTTTTAACTTGTAGACTTGACTCGTCATATTCCCCTTCTACTAAAGAACCAGAAAGGAAAAGGAGAGAGTTGTTTGCAATGGTCTCAGATCAACCAAATCATGAAAAGGAATTAAACAAAGTAAGGAGTATGACGAGATCCATTCTTTCAGCTCTAAAGTCTCTGCATAAAATTGGCTTTAAAAATCTCCCTTCATGCTCCCTTCTTTCTTTTGCTGTATTTTCTCCAAAAGAAATGATCTACCAAGCGGATAATTCTGTTAGTCTGTGTGAACACAAATCTTGGGTTGTCTCCCAGCGGGCAGCTGCAGGTGAAATGTGGAAGTGCCTTGAGAGAGCCAGCCTGGTGCTCAGCATGGGGGGGACCTGGGGGACCTCATCTCAGACGGGGTGGTTAGTACTGTAGACATAATGAACAAACGTCTGTCTCTCCAGAGAGGGCACCGACTGTAGACCACAGGAAGGATTCCACTCAAGGCTCATTTAGTAAACCAGTGAGTTTATTAATGTCCTACGGCAGTGGGCGCATGTTTGCAGGGCCGTGTGTGATTCAGAGGCAGCTGGACCACTGAAAATGGCCCTGCAGGAGGGAAATGCATCAGAGAGGCTGCGGCCCTGGCTGTCTGGCAGCTCCACTGCAGTCTCCTGTCTAAGCAACTGTTAACTGCTGAAATTAGTGGTTGGACTTTGGGGATCTTACAACTTTCTGGGCGCCCTGGGCCTTACCTTGCAGGGGGTAGATAGTTGCCTAAGTCTTATGAGCTGTGTTTTCAGGGCCAGAGGGATTGTTTCAACTCAGAGGAAAGGGAAATGAAACTTCCAACACCTCGAGGTATCTATGATGGGGGTGAAATGAGCCAATATCTGTTGACATGCTTGTGGTTCTTACCATGTGCCAGGAACAAACTGTCCCAAGGATTAACAAAGCCTGTCACTCAGTCCTCGCAATCGTCTTTATACATGGGATCTATGTCAATCCTCTTTTTACATTAGAGGAGATTAAGACACAGAGAAGTTGAATACTCCCATGTTACACAGACAATAGGTGGCAGACCCAAGTTTCAAATGTAGACTACCTCACGACAGAGACTACATCCCTACCTCTGTCAAAAATCATGAGCTAATAATGCAACCTAATGCATAAACAAAGCCTGGCTCAGGGGAACACCTGACAGATGTGGCCTACTGTGGTTTGGGCCACACCCGCATTTCTAAGGGCCCAGCACAGACTGTGCGGGGCTAAAAAGCTAAGATGAGGAGGGTCTGGTCATGGTTCATACGGAACCTGTGTTCTTCATTCTCCTACAGCCTCCTTGTAATTCCACCAGCATCCATAAGAAATACATTGCAATGAAAGGTTTTGAATGGGACTGAAGAGATGGCTCAGAGGTTAAGAGCACTGACTGCTCTTCCAGAGGTCCTGAGTTCAATTCCCAGCAACCACATGGTGGCTCACAGCCATCTATAATGAGATCTGGTGCCCTTTTCTGGCAAGCATACATGGAAGGAATATTATATACATAATAATAAATAAATATTTTTTAAAAAGAACCAATTCTAAAAGAAAGAAAGAAAGAAAGAAAGAAAGAAAGAAAGAAAGAAAGAAAGAAAGAAAGAAAGAAAGATTTTGAATGGGTGTCGTAATTCGCACCATTAATCCTAACACTCATGAAGTTGAAGCAGGAGAATTGCAGCAAGTCTGAGGCCAGCCTAGGCTATACGTCAAGACCCTGTCTCTGTCCTCCATCCCCTCAGAAGACAGACCCTGGCAGAGCTCCTGAGAACTGAAGCAGGTCCAGCACAGAAAACAGAGCAGCTGCTGTTGCTGTCCTGTTCTGAACACTGATGCCACGCAATCCCATAAAACTGAGTTCACTGATTTTAAAAAGATAACTTTCAAAACCTGCTCTTTACTGATATGTCCAAAGACTGTGTCATGGTAGAAGGAGTGACTAACGCCATGTATAGTTAGACTCTCCTGGAGCTCAGAGATGTCCAAGCAATTCAGAGAGACAGAGTAAAATCAAGACTCCTTGGGGTCAGACTCTGAGGTAGAGAGAGGCCGAGGTACAAACCTTCCAGGCCCCTAGAGGCTGCAGCGCTGCCATGCAGGGCCTTAGGAACCAGCTGCAGCTCCCAGAAATATCTACAAAGAACATTTCCATTCCATTGCAATGACACTAACAAGTGCCATGCACTATGAGTCTTGTGAGTGGTTTTTCTTTTGTGAGTCCAGAGCTGTTTTTCGTTACTTATTTTATGATACAAATCACATTAAAAAAGAAGCCATGTTATTGGAAGCACAGATAAATCAATCTCATTTAGAAAAAGGCTCTGTGGAAGAGCATGTTGTTTTAATATCTAACAACTATAAACTAATAAAAAATCTTAATCGTCTTTCAGAATAGCATATTCATTTTCTTAATTTTCTGAGTTTCATTTTGAAGAGGACCATGCTAAAATACACCACAGGGACATAAACAGTAAATTCCAGACCATCAAGCTGCAGAACAGTCAGCTGCCTCACCAAATAAACTATAAGGATGGAAACTAGAGAGGGATGAATCAGAGAGATGCAGAGGGAGTGAGCAAGACGGCCGAGCAGACCGAGGGCCTTCCTGCCAAGCCTGATGACCTGAGTTCTGTCGCCCAGACTCATGGTAGGAAGAGTGAGCCAACCCTTGTGAGTTCTCAGAACCTCCACATGTACACCATGGCATTCACGTGAACACACAAGCAAATGTAATTTAAAGAGAACCATCACTCTCTGTGAATTCGAGGCCAGCCTGGTCTACAGAGTTCCAGAACAGGCTCCCAAGTTACAGAGAAACCCTATCTCAAAAACACAAAAAGAGAGAGAGATCGAGATCCATCACATATACTGGGGTTAGGTCCCATCACTGAGACTCTTGCTTTGGGAAGCTGCACAACATGCCCCTGGTTCATGTTTGCTGAGTGGCAAAGTTAAGATCATGTGATTTCTAAGTCACATGTCTAATCTTAGTAATCAGAGCAGGATCAGAGAAGAGTGGGTGGTGCCTAGCCTAGGACGCAGCACATTGGCCTCTGGACCCATGTGACCCCCTGCATTAGGCCTTCTTTCCCTGGGTGTCAGTCCTAAACCCTGGCCATCCCAGTGCACTACCCAGGACGGATGGGGCACAGGTTCTAGGAAGTGACTCCCATTTATGAGAACTGTAACTAGAACATGAGATTACGGGACTGGATGAGGAGACCAGCCAGACACAAAGAGAGCGCTTGGAAAAGGAGAGCCAGGTGGGCATAGTGAGATCCTAATTCAGTTTCACAAAAAGGGAAGAGCCCCTTCTTCCTATAGAGATACACACTGGATTTAAAAACGGAAATGTAAAAGAGTCACTTCTTCCTTCTAAGTGTCCGAGTATATTCATAGACGTCTGTGGATGCTCTTGATTTCCCACCCTGGCCTTCCTTCTTGGCGCACAGAGGATGAAAACACTCCAGGCTCCCTCAGTGAATGCAGTTCTCCAGCCCCACCCTTGGCTGCATTCCTTTCACCTGGCTTTCTGGCTTCCACCTACCCTTCAGGACTTTCCTGATGATGGCTCCTTTGGGAAGACCATCCTAACACCAGCTCCCTGCCCCCTGTAGTTCTCCCCCACCCCCCACCCCCGCCCCTGCACCTCCCAGCTGGGCTATGCACCCTCCAGGACACTTCTCAAACATCAGTTACCACCCTGTGCTATAAATACCTGTTTATCTTTCTCCCCTGTCCCTTATGCGGGAGAGGGATCTTTTCTTAATACCCTTGAAAGTGTGCCCCATCTGGATTAACTTCCTGAGGATTTCAGTTGGGACTTTGTTTTTGTTTGTTTGTTTGTTTTTAACTTTTGATGGTTTTGGGTTTTGGTTCTTTTCTCTTTTTTTACCCTTTGGTATGAAGTACTTTTAACATTTATATTTCATTGTTATGTCACATTTTATATTATGTGAGGTAAATCCTGATTTTCTTCTTCCTTAACCACTAATGTTAGAATTTCTTTTCCAAAAACCAGTCAACGTGTATAATTTAATAGTGAATTTCTTTGATTTAGCTGGCCTGACTAATCATTGACAAGTACTCTTGATTTATTTATGTCTAGACATTTTTCTTTGCTCAGAATGTTCCTGTGTGGTGAACATGAAGTACCTGTAATAGAGGTGGTTGTGCCAACTTGGTGGTAGCATATTTGCTCAGTAGAACGAAACTCACTGTTAACTTTATATTTGTGCAGAACACCTAAAACCACTTTTGCTGCTGTAGTTAGTGCAGTTAATTCATCTGCACATTTGTCTGTTAACCAGGCAGAACGGAGGAGATTTATCTAATGAGATGCATGTTTATACTTAAATAGCTTTTAAAAAGCAGGATTTCAGGGTTGAATTTTAAGAGCTCTGGATTCTTGTGCCAGATCATTTTCAGACCTCTGTAGAGAACTCACTACAAGGACTTTTATACTGTGGATGCTGATTGTGCTATGCTGTGGAGAAAACCAAAGCAGCTGTGAGCTCCAGCTTCATAGTGTAACAAGACTCGTTACACAGTAAGAGTCAGTAAACTTTCTACTCAACTAAAAGACAATACTTTTTTGAAGAAACCAAAATGTTTATATTTTATACTGCACTTTAATGTATAACCGGGTGCGAAAGAGCTGCCATGGCAGTGGGAATCGTGGTCCTTGGCTGGCCTAGATTGGAACCCAGGCTTGTGACTGGGGGTGCTCTTGCACAAAATGCCGCTTGATGCCCAAATTCCTGCCAGGTTTTCCTCTAACTCTTCCCCTTTTCAGTGGTTTTCTATTGAGAGGAAAATAGCAGTTTTTTATGTGCAGACTGTCTCATCTGTTTTCAGCCACTGTCGTTTTCCTTCGTTTGTATAGTTAAGTGTCTGTGTGGCATGAATGAAAGGCATTTCAGATCTGTGTTGCCAGCAGGTGAGCAGAGCCACGCCTGGCTTATCGGCTCTGGCGCTGTCCCCTAATGTCAGTTAATGGCCACAGAACGGGCAAGTGAGGGAGACGGTGGTGCGGAGGGAGCAAAGCAGGTGCTAGGTCTCTGCTGTTGTTTTGCTGCAGCAGAAAGTGCTTGATTGATGATGAGATGGGGATTTGTGTGTAATTCAGGCCAAAAATCAATAGTACTAATAAAAAGAGACTTAAAAATTGTTATAAATTAAGAAAATAATACGTTTGCTCATTTTGCCCCTTCACTGTTGTGATCTGTGAATGGTTAGGGGTTAACTGTGTGAAGTTTCTACCAAGAAAAGTGTTGATAACTATGGAGTGCACCGTGGAATCCTCTGTTTGGGTTATTTTAATATTAATTTGATTGGAGAAAGTTTTTTGTGTTTTTTGGTTTTTTTTAAACAGAAGCATTTTCAAGCATTCAGTGTGAGCCCCGTGTTGTGAGTTAAGGGGGCCACTGAGAGCCAGCCGACATCGAAGGATGACAATGTGAACATGTGCTGGACGATCTTGCAGCCACAATTCTAAATTCCCCTTCAGTTTTTTCATCCAAATCTAAACATATTTTGCTAATAAATATTTGCTTTCTCACTAAGAAGTTAACTTGTACCTGTAGAAATGGACACACTTTACACTTCAACTTTGTAGCCATTTAAACTAACCCTTTTTCAATAAAGGGTTATTGTTTAGATATTAAAAAAATAAAATAAGATAAATTGTTTACCTTTCTCCCCTGCCCCTTATGTGGGAGAGGGATCAGGCATAGTTTATCTCTGACTCCCATTGGTGAGAAGCAGTGAGCAATGCTGGGGGTGTGGCCAGGGCGGGAGCAACAGGAACAAAGAGCAGGGCATCTGAGAGGGTGAACTGGGCTGTTGCCCAGCAAGATTTGGAAAGTCAGTCGAGGGTGGAGACACTCCAAGGGTCGGGAGAGGCCAGTAAGACATTCTTACCAACACACTAAGCTTAGTATCTTCATGACTCTGAGACGCAGTGTGGGGTCACAGCTAGCACAGTGGGATTTACACTTGTCTCATTTAAAAACCTTAATTAAAACCGAGAACCGTGAGTTCCAGTCTCAAATCTGACACTTTTTGTATGATTTGAGCAAGTTGCTTGCCCTTCTTAGGGATCCTTTTTCTTTGTCTCCGTAAGAAGGTCCTGATGTCCAGACTTGGTCGTGTACACCATAATCCCAGAACTTCAGGGGCCAAGGCATGAGGATCCAAAGATAAAGGACAGTCTGAGCTGTGGAGGTAGACCCTGCCTCAAAAACAAAGCACAGGACTTAGTAACAGTTTCTGTCAAGTCTGTACCAAAGCGAGCAACACTTGGCACACTACAAGAAAGCAAAGGACTTTGGGGTTGGGAGGAAAATGAACTTTATGCGCTGCTTGTCGGTTGGCACGGGTCAGACAGGGACACCATGGGCTGCAGACATTCTAGGTAGGAAGACTGGGGGAGTCCAGCACAGGCTGCAGCTCCTCTGTGAGTGAGCGGGCTGGTCATGTCTCTGGTCACTCTCCCTGCAGATGAGAAGCCAGCTCTATCAGGAGGAAGACCGATGCTCCGAACAGGAACGCATGAGAAATGAGATCTCGGACCTCACCCAGGAACTCTACCAGAAGGAGATCACTATAGCAGCTGTCAGGAAGAAAGCTGCCCTTCTGGAAAGACAGCTAAAGATAGAGTTAGAAATAAAGGAAAAAATGTTAACAAAGCAACAGGTATGTGCTCAGGGCTCAGTGCCCATCCTCGCCCTCTCCTCAACTGTCAGGAGCCTTGGGTGCCCCCTAAAACCCTGGACCACTCCACAAAGTATCATCAAAAGAACATTAGGGACCTAAAGACAGCGCATGCAAGGCCAAGCAGTCCCACGCTGGCATTCTCCTGCAGCTGTCTCCCACATCACGTACACCCTGCTTCTTTCCGCAGTTGTTTTCGATAGGATTTTTCCACTAACACCCCCCGATATACACACACATTAATAGATTGCCATTTATGTCTTAAACATGGAGCCTACAGAATAAAATCGGCACGTATTAACTAAACGTCCACTCAGCACACAGGGCGTCCCCAGAGACCGCAGAGGTTGCAAGCTTCGACTGTTAGGATGCTACAAGGGATGCTCACGCCCACCCTCCTCCCCAGTTTATCCTTTAAACCTCCCTGCTCTCTTACAAATAATCAAATTCATAGCCTGCTTTTGACAGCACGGGCTGTATGGTCCTTCACTCTAAAACCAAGTGATTTTAGAGCATAAAACATGAGCCAAGACAGTCTCCACAGGAGCAGTTAAAAACAGGAAAAATTAGACCTCCATCCAGTCAATGGCCTTAGACTGACCAATTTGTGCCGTACCCAGGAAACCAGCGACTGCCAGGGCACCATGGGCAGGGCACTCTGCAGATGGCCAGAGCCGGCAGCCGCCATGAATGAGTCTCATTTCCGTTTTCATATTTCCATGTTTTCTAGATTTTTGTCAATGAGCATATATTCTAAAACTTATAAAAATAAATCTTTCAAAAGCAAGAGTTTTCTATAGAAATGAGCCTTAGATATACAAAAGAACAGGCCAGGAAGGGAAGCAAACATCCATCATTCCAATATTCAGGTAGAAATCAGGGAAAGAAAAAGGACACAAAATGAAGTCCTAGGCAGGCGAGGAAATGCGACCAAAACACCAGAAGGAACAAATTAAGCCACGTACTGCTTGCTGTAAAAGTTAATCGGGCATTGAAAATGCGTAATGAGCGATCTCTTGAAGAAGGGATTTTAAAATCCTGACCCTTCTGGTTACAGTTCCAATACGCGAGAAATGAAATTTTGGGCTTGGTAGGGGAAAAAAGTAAATCATTATTTAAGTTTTTTAAATCTAGCACTGCTCAAACAGGAAAAGTGGCCGGGAGAGGGAACAGGGGACCCTGACAGGCAACTCCCTTTTCGCTGCCACAGAAAGGATTTGAACCCACGGGACAGAGCTAATGAACAAGATGTCTAGTTCCACGAGTTTCACGTGTGCCTTTTGTCTACTAATCTTTCAGGTCTCGGATATGAGATACAAAGCTGTCCAAACAGAAAACACGCACCTGAAAGGAATGATGGGAGACTTAGACCCTGCTCGGTACCTGGTAATGCGCTGAATTCACTCCCCCAAACTGAACAGGAGGGGGTTGTCTGGTCGGGGCAGATCCCTCGGTGTGGCCACTGGGCATGCGCCCTCCAGCTGAGTGCTCCCTTGCAGCCATGGTTCGCCCAGGCCAGGATACTTGCTGTGGGCTCGGTTCTGACCACTTCCCAGACGTGCAGACCATGCAGTTTCTTGACTTTTAATTCTGAAACCCCATATCCTAGACGGCCCAACTTTAGTGCCAACCTTATGCTCAATGAAGCCTTCCCCACAAACCTGAGTCAAAACAATTAGGTCCGACCTTGCTTGGTTTGTGTTTGCCTCTGACTTGTTTTGTGGCTTGCCCCTTTCAACTGGATGACAAGGAGGAAGTTGGCATGACCAACAACTCAGGACTTCCGGTACAAAGCAAGTGTTCAGTGATTGTTAACTGAATACATGAATTAGCTCCTGGCACTATTTGGTCTCACAAACAGGTTAAATGGCCCCAAGCCTCCCATTTGTCTCCTGTGTATGATGTAGCAGTCCATGACTGGTTTTTGTGAAAAGAGCTTTTATTGGTTAAAATATTGAAATACTAGCATGCCTTGCTATCTTTTCTTTTACTCACTCAGAGAAAATCCTACTGTTGTTACTATTTTTTTTTTAACTGTTCAAGGAACAGAAAAGGTAAGATAGGAAAATTTGGGATCATAGTTGCTTAAGTTGCCTGTCCCTTTAGCCATAATGTGAGCCAGTGGGTTGGGGCCTCAGCCAGGCCCCTTCTAGAGTGAATGTTGTGTTTATTTCTATCTTGTTGTGCACCTGTTCTCACATGAGTCCGTATTCCAGCATCAAGACAGTAGAAGCAACTGGAAGCATTCTCCCTTCCTCCTTGAGCCTGGCTGTGGACCCTGTGACTGGAGCACAGCTGGATGAAAAGGGAAGCTTGCTGGTCTCCCTCTCTGCTTCATTAAAACCCTGCCTGTCATCTCTGCCTTTTCATTCCCAACATGGGACACACACGTGCTTGTCTCTGTCTATCCCAGGTCACCAGAGCCCTGCTGAGGGGCTTCACTCTGCTCCTGTAGGCTTTCGGCTTTGCTCATTCATATTATTTGATTTTCTAAGAACTGAACTGCACAAAGATATATAAAGCAGCGCTAATTATCACACCCTCCCCCCGCTCCACTTGGGCAGCAGAGGGCTCTGTGATGGCAAGCCAATGGTGGCCCCTGTAGCTTGTTCCTGAGCCTTCCCACAGAGAAGGTGGGGAGAGAGAGTCTCCTACAAAGTAGATGTGAAACTCAGGTGCTGCCCAGAGCTGATCTCGAGCTGTGCGTGCACAGCTGAACAAGTCAACAAGTCCTAGGAAAATGACTCTCACCGAAGCTGTCGGTAATTGTGAATGAACCACAGTGTGCATGCAGGTGGCTTCAGGGCATTTCTTACTTTTAGACTTCCCACCCCGTCTTCCACATTGTTTCCCATGTGTCAGACAGTATACATTAGTAGTATAATACTAAAATACAATACTACTCATTAGTATTTATCACTTTGTATATTTAGACACCTCTATGAACACACATACATGCTTATTTGGGGATCTTTATTATTAAAAAATTAGTGTCACAAGCATAGAGGAATGGCTCACAATTTAAGAGCATTTGCTGCTCCTGTATAGATAGCATCTGATTCAGTTCCCCACCCCTACACGGCAGCTCACAGCTACCTGCCAAGTCCAGTTCCAGGGTATCTGGCATCATCTTCTGCTCCCCTCAGGGCCCTGTACACACAAGATGCACAAACGTACACAAGAAATGCATAGAATTATTTTTGAAATATTAGGTTCACATAACTCTGCATGTCACAGTTCTGTGATTTGCCTTTCCACACCAACTGGCTCAAGCATATTCTGTCCTTTACAGTGGGTGGTTAATATTCCACAGTGCTGATATATCAAACCTTATAGACTGGTTTTCATAAGTATTTTAGCCCTAGTGTATTTGACTGTTTTCATATTCTCACCTGGAAAAATCGGTCAGTACAAAATCCCAACAGGTATGTCTTGGAGCAGCTCCCTTTGAGGAGGAACCATTGGCTCGCAAAATATGTGTGTCTTGATGTTAATGCCATTATCATTTTTCTCATTCATCGCTGTGCTTTTTCGCTGCCAGTACTATTACTACAGCAATTTTTTTCTACGGCAATTTGATTTTCATTTCCCTGCCATAGGTGGGGAAATCGTTTCCTGCACCTCTTGGCAGTTTATAACAATATGAATTAGATATACTTTGTAAATATTTTTGCTGATGTAAGTTTTTTCTTGTCAATTTATTGAAGCATTTTCAAAGTCTGTTTTCTGTAACTTTGTATTTTTGCCAAAGAAGTTTGACTTTGACTTACCAGAAACCACTCGCCTTGATGGATATACGTGGAGCTGCCATCTTTGGTGACAGGGTTTCCACATGTACCTGTGCCCTTCTGTACTTTTTCAGAGGTTTTATATTTTCCATCCAATTGTTCGATTCATTTAAATTGTACTTTGAAATGCAATGTGTAATAGCACAGTTAAAATTTTCATATAGACTAAGCTCAACGCACCAGGTTTCTCCTTGTAATTTCCTGTGGATTCTATCTGGAATTGAATTCGTTTTTGTATTAACTTGGAAGACAAAGCTTTCGTTATAATAAGATATAGAATGATTCCCATTCCCTTATAATACATTTCCCAATAATACAATTTTCTTTGAATAGCTCCTGTCTCCTTCCTTTAAACCATTTCCCAAGTTATTTACAATTCTTCTTGCTGTTATAAATAGAATATCTGCTTTAACCACATCAAGCAGCTAATTGCTAGCATAGAAGGAGGTCCACGGTACGTTATTCCTTCTAGAGCAGTGCCTCTCAACCTTCTTAGCGCTGTGACCATTTAATACAGTTCCTCACGTCGTGATGACCCCATCCATCAAATTATTTTCATTGCTACTTCATAATAGTAATCTTGCTGTTATGAATCATAATGCAAATATCTGGTATTTCCAATGGTCTAAACTGACCCCTGTGAAAGGGTCATTGGACCTCCAAAGGGACCATGACTCAGGGCTGAGGGTTGCTCTGCTAGAGGAACTTTGTTAGCACAGTGTAGCTCTCGGGCTCTCTCCTCTTCTCCAGAGCTCACGCCCATCCCTGTCATTGTCATGATGTCCTTACTAGGACCTCCAAGAAAATCTAAGTCGCAGCAGGACTCTCAAGCAAATTATCTAGTTTCTGACTATAAATGTGACACTTCTGGAGGTTTGTGGGGTGTGAATTGTTTTCAGTCCAGGATCCTGTGTCGTTCTTTCTGCCCTGTTATGAAATGCAGCTGCTAGCACTTGTCAGGGCCTTGTAACAGAGGTGACCCTTGAATTTGTCGACGTGTCAGACACATTTCCCAGTTTCTGTCCAAGGTGGGTTCCAGGGATAAATCTTCCTAGTTCTAAATTAACTTGATATCACAGAGTGTGTGCTTAGAAGAGCAGGACTCTGGGAGGAGGCTAGAAGTCCCAAGGGACGGTCCTCTCTATTCCCCCTCTTCTTCCCCCTTCTCCCCCCCCCCCGCTGGTCTGTGACAGTCTTTGGTGTCCCCAGCAGCACCCCAGCACTTTGTCTCAGTGTACTGTTGTCCCCATGTCTGCCTCACCCCATGATGCTCAGATCAGATTTCCCTTTTGCTGGGTGTTTACTTCAGGGCCACTGTCTCTGAGAAGAGACAAATAAGTTCTCAAATAAGGTCATATCATGAGGAAGTAGGGGTTAGGACTTCAAAAGGCTTTTGCAAGGAGTCACAGTTCAACCTATAATAGTCACAAGGGTGACACTTTATCTGAAGTGAGGTCTGTCCGTCACTCTCTGTGTGCCATGGTTACAGACGTGAACTACCGTGCCCAGTTCCCATTTCAGTTGCCTTTCTTACGCTTGGGCTTAGATAGTTGAACACATTTTCTTCCGTTTGTTTCAGTTATGACGCACAAGTTTATTTTACTGACATGTAAAAGCAATGGTTTTGTGGATACTATTACCTCATTTATTTTTAAAATTTTTAACTTTTATTTTTATTTTGTATGTGTCTTGGCTCCATCTATGTCTGTGGACCACATGTGTGTAGAGCTTGTGGAGGCCAGAATAGAATATCAGGTCCCCTGGAACTGGAGTTACAGATGATTTGAGCCACTATATGGTTGCTGGAACTTGAACCCGAGTCCTCTGGAAGATCAGCCCCTCTCTCTAGCCCCCTATTTAATTTATTATTGGAGTTTATCAATTTCTTATTCCTTGTTTATTTTATTCTGTTACTTCTCAAATGTTATGAAATGAAGAAAACTCTACTTCTATGTATTAAAATTCTGCAAGTACAAAAATTCATATTCAGATAATTATTTAAGCAATGATTAGAATATATAAATATAAAATTAAGTGATTAGAGCTGAAATTTCACCCTGGGTAGGAAGAAACAAAATATATACATATATACATCATTATTTTCAGCCTCCTGACATTTGTGATATTTGAGTAATTTTAAAATGACAGCTGTTTTATTTTCTTTTTTCTTTCTTTCTTATTTTTAGTCTGCATGTATGTTTATGTACCACATGCATGCATTCATGCATTGCCCACAGAGGTCAGAGGATGTCTGATCCCCTGGGACTGGAGTTAAGGATTAGGGATAGTTACAAATCACCATGTGCATGCTGGGAGCCAAACCCACATCCTCTGCAAGAGCAGCCCATGCCCTTAACCATGGAGCCACCTCTCCAGCTCCCACTCCATTTCCTTTCTAGACAGGAAATTACTGATCTTGAGATTGGTCCTAACTAAATAAATACAGACTTGAGAACATTTCTGATTGCCTAATTCTGAAGTAAGGTTGCCTAATCCTTCCGTTGAGGAGAAGAAAGTTGATCAAAGATGCCTGAGAAAGCCCTTTGCATGTCACTGCCTTGTGGGCAGCTTCCTCTGGCTGTGGAGAAAGATTAGCTGGGTCAGGGTGGCTAAGTTTCTCCAAGTCTCAGCGAGCTGCTTAGATGCCCTCCTCAGAGTCCTCATCCTCTGCCTCTCCTAGATTGTCGTAGTGTGCAAGAAAACAGTAAGGAGATGTAGCCTTTGGCACAAAACAAAACAAGAAAACATTTTAGTAGCTTATATGTGCGCATTGCATAAGTGGTTTTGTAAGCTGTTTTTCAGTGCTGACATCAATATGATGGTATGGTTGATTACCAATGTGCAGCTATTCAAACATGTAAGAAAGTGGGAGGACTTGGAGTGTTATTCTACGTGAACGGTTCTCAAAGCTTGGAAATGTAGGGACTTCAAAAAGAAATACCTAAGCTCCAATCATTTAATTTCCTAGGCCTGAATTCCAAACGTTTGGAGCTTCAAAAGTGATGGGCTAGCCAAGGCAAACGTTTGGAGCTTCAAAAGTGATGGGCTAGCCAAGGCAAACATTTGGTGCTAAGGTATTGCCCTTCTGATCCCAGAGAACTGTGGTCCCCTAGGCCACAATGCAGCTTGGGATGGTCAACTCACAGGATGGAAGGACAGAAGTGGACAAGAGATCATTGCACACAGCTTTCCCACAATTTGCTGTGTGAGAACAGAGACTATCCTTGTACAAAGCAGTACAAGAAGACCATAAGTACACACACATCACACACAGGCACACACCCCTTCCCTGGAAACTTCCTATAGTTTTAAACAAAAACAACCTGAGAAATCTCTAAGCCTGTTGTTGGCTTAAAGCCATTCATTTTGTGATTTAAATATGCTTTATTTTACAATCTGGGGCAGTGCATTTAATATCCCGGCAGCAAATCTCTGCCCTGAAATGACATTGCTCTAAATGTGGAGCGTTGGCTCTGTCTCAGCTGCAAGATCAACACAGCAAAATAGTCCAGAGTCCAGTTCCATGAACATCAGTCCAGCATGCAATCTGTCACATCACCTGGCAGTGGGCATGAATATTTTAATCAATATGTAATTGGAATAATTGGAATAATTTATTATTTTTACTGTTCTCACACTTTTATAGCAAAATTAACTCAAAATAAGCTAAAGAATTAAAGTGAAATAATGAAATCATAAAACAAATAGAAGAAAGTGAAAGTAAACATTTAATAGCTCTTTAAAAA
Organism: Microtus ochrogaster; assembly: GCF_000317375.1. Classification (NCBI taxonomy): domain Eukaryota; kingdom Metazoa; phylum Chordata; class Mammalia; order Rodentia; family Cricetidae; genus Microtus; species Microtus ochrogaster. Next base: position 10,219,992 of record NC_022012.1, on the reverse strand, counting down.
AAAGAAAATCGCAATGTGAGGCAAAGAGACAGGAGTTAAGGAAAGAGAATCCAAAGTCCTTTTCTAGACAAAACATGCCATGTACCACAATTAAAACCTCATAAATATATGTTTAAAAACCACACAAACCATATTTTCAACAACCAGAGAAATACTGTACTGCTGCCTCTAATGTTAAAAGATACTTTGATATTGGTAAGCAGAAACTCCAAAGTGGGAAAATCACCAAAGAATACAAAAGCAACTGAAAGTCTGTAGAGTAAAAATCACCAAGGAACATGAAAACCTATTCGACTTCAGTGATAAATGTTGTAGGAGCTGCAGGCTGTGTTCCTACCGCCCCAGCTCCTGGTCGCCTGGCTAGCTTATGCCCCGAAATAACAACACACAAACTGTATTCTTTTAAACACTGCTTGGCCCATTA
>NC_022012.1:10216844-10219318 GCF_000317375.1 Microtus ochrogaster | reverse complement strand
GAATTTATGAGATTTTTTTAAAGGATTTGTGTGTGTGTGTGTGTGTGTGTGTGTGTGTGTGTGTGTGTGTGTGTGTGTGCGTGCGTGTGTGTGAGCATGCCTCATGTGTTCACATGCCCTTAGAGACCAGAAAAGAGCATCAGCTCCCCTGCAGTTGCAGTTCCTGGTGGCTATGAGATGCCGAAGCTGGAACTGAATGCTGGTCCTTCAGAAGAGTAGCAAGTGTGGCCTCTGAGCCGTCCATCCCTCAGGCCTGAGTGTGCGAGAGAACTGAGTGGGATTAGCACTTCCCTTGAGCTACTCAGACACCTTCATTCAGTTTATTCTCGTGTTGTAAAGGAATTCCAGTGCAGGACTGTGTATGAGCAGCTACAGCACCACTATGAAACAGACTCAGTTGTCAAGATTTGGCACCTCTGTAATGCAGCTATTAAGAGTCTTCTAAAATATACTTTAATTAATTTATTTATATTAACACTTTACATTTAAAATGTTCAGGAGGAACAAAGAATTCACAAAAGCCATGTCATCTAGTTCAAATAAAAGGGGCTTCCCAACACATGAGTCCAAACATGTGTGAGGTCATTCAGTGGGGGTTTGTTTTACTCCCCAGATTATGGACTTCACTGACAAGGAGCAGTCACAGTACCCATCGATTAACAAGCTGGAATACGAGAATGAGAGGCTCCGAAGCAATCTTGCAAAGCTCCGTGTCAACGGGAAGGCAGCGTGGCCTACCCAGAGCAGCTTCGATGAAGCAGAAGCAAGTGCCTACCAGAGCCAGCTGAAGACGGAGACCGCTGGAGACAGGTATGCTAGCTTCGCCATAAACAGGCATCAGAAACGCCTTGTGGGAAATTCATCAGTAGTATAAATGACGGCTTCGTCGGCTGTTTACATTCTATCTGGTAGTGATAACACAGGAGTCTGGGCACTGTTTTGTAAGAAGCACACACCGCAACAGCGGGGTGGAGAGTTCCCAGGGACTTTTGTTCACGTCATTTCAGGACAGTCATGCAGGAAGACAAGCAAGTAATCCTTTTAAAGTTGTGAGAACAGAGAAAACTAGAAATTCCCCCGTTAGGTATGAGAAAGCAAAACATGTGAAAATGTCACTTCTGTCTGTCCTCCCGTGACACAGACATTGCCATGGTAACCGACTGCTGGTCACGTGCTAACAAGGGTCCTATGGACAGTAAGAGAGTTCAGTGCAGGGAAGATCAATGCCCATTGTCCATTTTATTCTCAAGATCTCTAAAACATCTTAGCTCACATCCTAAGTCAATGTTAACCATGAAACCTGCTAATTAACTCAATTTTCACCAATGATTTATGGAGTCAGGAGTGTCTCTGGAGGAGGTTCACTGTCCCCCCCCCCAGTCTCATGAACTGCTCAGCAAAGCGATTCTTTTTCCATTGAACTCCTCAGAGCCCCGAAGACGTCAATTGCACTGTGGGTTTCGGAGGAGGGCTGTGGCTGCCTTCACCACACTTCTCTGACGTGAGCCGTTCGTGTGCTTATGAAAGTCCAGAGCACACTGGACTTGCCCTGTGTGTGGATGCTTAATAATGTTTTCATGGTTTCTTGTGTGTAGCATGTTAGTGGGGATTTATGAAGGAATCTGTGTAATATGTGTAGTGGCATGAATGTTGGCCATCTAATAATCACTAATATTAGTAGTAGTAAATTGCATTTATAATATTAATTCTTTTATAAATTCATGGTGACTAAAACATGTATTTTAGTGACTAGATTAATCGCTGAACCTGAGGTTTGGAGAGGGTCATGGCAGGCTCATCTTGGTAGCTAAGCAAAATCAATGGAACAGCCCAAAAGAGGGGGAGTTTATTCAACACTCTCCAGTTCTAGAGCAATGCTCTCCCTTCCCTACCTCAGTCCTAGAGGTACTAGAAGGATGGATTCTTTTGTCATTTTAGATTTATTTTATATTTATGTCTATATTGCCCCATGTGCATGTCTGGTGTCCAGAGAGGCCAGAAGACATTGCTGGATCCCCTGGAACTGGGGGTTCCAGATGACTGTGAACTGCCATCTGGGTGCTGGGGACCAAACCCTGGTCCTCTGCAAGAGCAATTTCTATGGATTGGAGCCATCTCTCCAGCCCCTAGAAAGTGGATTCTAATCATTCCAATGCTTGAAGTATCAGTCTCTCCAAAGCCCTGAATTAACCCCTCTCTAGGTAGTGGAGAAAGGATCCGGTAGTGGAGGTGTTTGGGGGGACACTGTGTTGGGGGGACTTTGGTGAGGATGGCACTCTAGTGGTACAACTGTGGGAGTACTACAGGAAGTGCCCAGGGGTGAGCACTGTGGTGGGGTGCCATGGTGGGGTACCTGTGATGTCAGAGTTGGGAGTGCATGGTGTGAGTGTCACAGTGGAGATGCCTTGATGAGGGTGCTATGGTTGGGGTGCCTTGATGAGGGTGCCATGGTTGGGGTGCCTTGATGAGGGTGC
>NC_022012.1:10178037-10216509 GCF_000317375.1 Microtus ochrogaster | reverse complement strand
GATGAGGGTGCCATGGTTGGGGTGCCTTGATGAGGGTGCTATGGTTGGGATGCCTTGATGAGGGTGCCATGGTTGGGGTGCCTTGATGAGGGTGCCATGGTGGGGGTGCTGTGGTGGGGTGCTGTGGTGGGGGTGCCATGGTTGGGGTGCCATGGTGGGGGTGCCGTGGGAGGGGTGCCATGGTGTGGCACCATGATGGGGCGTCAGTGTAAGCACTGTGGGAAAAATGAAGAGGCCTCTGGCCACAGTCAAGAGCCTGTCCTCTGATGGCTAAACACACGCTGATCTCCCAGTAGCACTGAAAACCTGTTCTAAGAGGTCATTTCTAATCTAGAACAAGAACCTCACAAAGCATGTCCCTACCTTCAGTCTCCCAGCAAAGCCCAGCCCTAAAGATGCTAGGAACGGTTGTGGCACTGCTGGCTGACCTCAGCGAGTCACGGAGGGCCCTGGGCTCCCAGGCCCATCCTCACCGCTTGAGCAAGTCTGATAGCATCCGGTGAGGTGCTGTGCCATTACTCTGAAGTTTGTTAGTTTAAAAATACTTTTCTTGGCCCTTAATCTTTCTTTGCCAGGCAGTGCAGATGTATTAAAAGTGCCCCACAAAACAAGACCGTGGGAGACAGAGGCAGGAAGGAGTAAAAGGCGCTGCGGGAGATTATCTTAACAAGCAGCCTGGACAACTGCTGCAGAGCCGGGCCCTGCCACTTCCATTTGCTGCAAGTTTCATTAAATTTGTTTTAATGCCTCGTCTGATTTCAGTGTTCTTCAGTGACCTGGTTTTGAAAAGAAACAGCATTTCAAACAGTCTGAATAAATTGTCGCCATGTAAAACCCACGATGGGGAAGAGTTGTTGAGATGCAGGGACATTGTGAGCTCAGCGCAGAGAACTGGAAAGCAGGGGGCTCCCCGCTGATGCCAGCAGCCAAAGAGAAAGCCTTTCCCTCACAGCCCAGCTCAGGGAGTCAAGTAGCAAGACGTATATGCACATATGTGTGCATGTACATGGGTGTGCATGTGTGTGTGCACACGTGTTTGTATGTGTGTATAAATACATGGTATATATGTGTATGAGTGTGTGTAGTATATGTATATGTATATATGAATGTGTGTGGTTATATCTATGTGTAGTGTATATGAATCTCTGTGTATGTGTGCATGTGTATGTATATGTGTGTATGCATGTGTGTATGTATATATAGGTTATGTGTATATTACATATATTATATATGTGTGACTATGTATGTGTGTGGGTCTGTGCATGTAAGGCATATTCATATGTTTGTCAGACATAAGTTAACCAGACAATGACCAAGTCATCTTCACATAGCAATGGCTTAAACTATTTGGAGGAGGAAAAATAAAATTGCTTCATAAATCTCAAGGTTATTGTCTAAGGAGGTTCTCCCTTGTAACAGAGGAAGACTGGCACAGTCTGTAATATCAACAGTTATTTATTCTTAACTTTTGTCTTTCACTCCTATTGGAAGATATCTCCCTGTTAACTCACTTGAAATCGGGAGCATTTTCAGGCAATCCAAAGCATTTAGTTTCTAGAATAAAAATCTATCCATCACTTTAAAATTGTTATGAGATTTAATGGAATTTTGTTAAGATGTTCTGAGTATTATTCTTTAAAAAATAATGTCTTGAAGTTGCGGGAGACTTTACAAGCTGATTTAGAGTACTGGGACCCAGAACTGTTAATACGGAACTAATTTTAATGACAAAACAATTTTGTCATAAATGGGGCTTGTCGTCACATGAGAATACACATTTCAAAGTGAAGTCATGGGTGCTGGAGAGATGATTCAGAGGCTCAGAGCGCTTACTGCCCTTCCAGAGAACCGGGTCCAGTTCCCACCCACATCAGACGGCACACAGCCTCCTGCAACACCAGTCTCGGGGATCTGTCTCCTTCCGACCTCCACCAGCTCCTGCATGCAAGTGGTACACACAAGTCCACAGAGGCACACACACACACATGCGCATGAAAATCGATATATCTTTTAAAACGTGATATTCTTGGTTTAAATTTTTATATTATGAATCAAGAAAAGATTAGTAATCAGAAACATTCATCATTAAGATGGCTTCATGTTTAGCTAATAAAGTGTCTAATAGGAAAAGGCCACAAAATTAGCAGGACTGTTATTGCTGCTTGCAAGGTCCCTTGTCAAGGGATGAATCTAAAAGCCGAAAATATGTATGAGAATTTTGTCCTGTGTATTAACTGGTAAGGAGCAGAACGCAGAAGACTACAGGCTCCAGGCCTGGAGAGAGTGCAGGCCACATCAGGGGGAGCTTCTGTGGGGTGTGAGGTGAGGCTGGGAGGTTGGTGATAGGTGGTGGGTCCTCGTCCCTGGCTAGGACATCATCCCGTAGCCCAGAAGGAGGACCTGGAAAAGCGGCATGGGAGGCCTTCATACCTCAGACAGGACTTCACACTCCATGAGGAGTTCTGCCTCCCGTGCAAGCAGATGAGCCTGCCACACTTGGCGACCCTGGAGCAGGGCCTATGGGAAAGCTAACTGAACAGTGAGACGTGAGAGTGGATATCAAAAGCCTTCTGCAATAATTTTTAAGCCCTCTTTAAATGGATACGTACAGCATTTTGTGCAAGGTGGTTTTATGAAGTATTTGAATGGCTATGTCCTAGAAGGGCTTTCAGCTATAAAGATGATTTAAGCCAAAGCACTTTACTTCATAATATAGTTTTCTCCTTCAATCTCAATATTTTATTGATCTTATGATTTAAAAAATATTCCTATATAAATCTTAGTAATTAACACCATAAATCCATCTCTGTGCACTCACAGTAAAATGGGTAATTGGGATAATTATTTAGATAATTTAGAACAAATAATACTTTGTATATAAAATCTCTTACAGTCGAGATTGTGTGCGCGCACACACACTTCTCAGAGCACCACCCTATTGTCTTGTTTTCCACCCTGAAGTGTAGACACTAGGTTCAGGCCAGAGATGATACACGGGTTCATTATACGATCGTTACTGCTCAGTCTGAACTGGGAGATGTTTCATCTATTGTTCACATCATAAACCATGTTATTTCCATTTAATTTGCTCCTCTGTTTCCATGGTAATTATGGTGTGGGATAATGGGGGTAAAGATTTATCTCAAGATAAGTAAAGCCAGGAAGCATTGTTTCTCTGCGTTGATCTGCCGGCAGGTAGTGCGAGGCTCCGTGCCGTTTGTATGCACAGACTTGACGAATGCCACATAAGAGGCAAGTCTGCATGGCCTGGGCTTTGGATGAGAGGAGAAAAATACAGTGTGGGTTTTCAAGTTGTATCAAAACATCGCTTTGAAAATGGTTAACACCTGTGGGAAATCTGGGTTATTAGGAAGGATAAGCAGCTTTCAATTAAAGAGATTTTTATGTTTCATGGTCTTTGGTGATTTGGTTAAACTGAAGCCCCACTTTCATGAAAGACACTCACTTAGCCAAACAGGCCACGTGGTGTAGTCTTTGGCCCAACATTAAGGTTTGTTGTTTTGTTCCCCTATTCGCTTATATGCGCGGTGTTTTTTACTTATATCTTCCACCTGATATTTTAGCACAGACATAAATTCCATAGTGTGCTTTGCATTCTTCTTGTGGGATTCGACCTCAGGAAAACTTGAGTTCAAAGTTACTGGTTCCTAGCCATTTATTCTCATTTGTAAAGTAAAAGATTGTTTTCAGGGTTGACCATTTGGTGCCAGATAACCAGCAGTTTTCCCTGGGGAGATCATTGCTCCCTCTCAGCGTCCCTTAGTTGCCTATGGTTTTTTTGTATAGATCTGAGGCACTGTAGGCTTGTCTCCATCCACTGTGCCAGGTCCATTGGCGCCATCCCTGGTCAGCTCACATTTGGGCGGTCTTGATAGTGAGACTATGGGTGTAGCTTCTGACGTTTCTAGGAGGGACAGTCTCACAGCAAACTCTATCCTCTGGCTCCAACACTCGTTCTGCTCCATCTTCTGCAGTGTTCTCTGAGCCCTGAGTTCAGGAGCCATATTGTAGGTGTAGCCACTGGGGCTAGGCTCCATTACTCTACCTACATTTGATGAGTTATTATTTGCTGTAATGACTTCTGTCTGTTGCGAAGAGAAGTTTCCTCCCTGAGGGGTGAAGACTGTGCTTATCTATGGATATAAGGACATATGTTTCAAATGTAGTTGAAACTATGCTGGGTTTTAGTAAAATTGTGGGTTTTTCTCCAAGATCCATGACTTTACTAGCCTTGGGCCGTTGGCGAGGTTTCTGGGACCAAGCATGACTATCCTCTTCTTGAGTGTATCTTCGGTCCAACTAGAGAGCTGTCAGCTGTCACCAAGGCACTACTGTACTTTTAGGGTTCTAGTGCCACTCTGCTCGTTGATGTAAGTCATGGCTGTCACAGTTGTGTGGGGCTATTGAGCGCCTCCCTCCTCCTGAGTCTAAAGTAACGTTAGACAGACGGAGCTGTTTGTATTTAGGAATATATAAGCATATATACGTGCATGTAATAAAAAGAGGCCATGAGTTTGAAAGAGCATAAGGTGGGGAATATATGCAGGAGGGTTTGCGGGGAGGAAGGGGAAGGAGGAAATGATGTCGTTATATTGTAATCTCCAAAGTAAAAAAAGGAAAGGGTTTTCATACAATTGTAATAAATGATTGAAGATGGACTGGTGTCTCCGAGGAATCTAACCACACTTAGTGGGGATGGCGACAGAGGAAGGCAGAGACACTGAGGCAAGAGGACTTTGAGTCCAAGGAGAGCCGGGGGGACCCTGTCTCAGATAAAAAAAAAAATAACAAAGCTAGGGTGCAGCTCAGTGTAGGCACATGCCTAGCATTCTTTGCAAGAATCTGGGCTCAGTTCTCCAGTACCAGAAAGAAAAAAGGAAAAGAAAATGAATGGGCAAACAATTTAACTTTCCGGTTAGTTTCTTCATCTGTGGGGACATGTACTTTGTTGTGCTTTTTTGAAGATCAAATGGGCATTAAGATGGCATCTGATCCTTATTGGGTGTCTAGGATGCAGCAGGCATCATGTTCCATGTGTTTTACATGCATTGGCCCTCACCTGTCCTAAGAACTCTTTCTCCTAAGTGTGATAGAAAGTCAGAGAGAACAAAGAAATTGCATGAGCAAGGCACCTGGGAAGGCACTAGTGGGAACCAGGATGTATGGTAGAGAATCCGAAGGAACTGGTTAGCACAGAGATGTGGTACCACATCCCAAAAGCCTGTGACATGCAGCGGAGAACTTTAGCTTCTCTCCTTAGACCTGTTCCCCCATGGCAGATGTGTTCAGAGTTTTGAGATTTCTGTCAAATTGACTCCACTTGTCAGAATGACCTAGAATTACAGCAGCACATCACAGAGTTAGGAAGGCTGAGGCTGCGGACAGTAGACTGTCCTACCAATCATTGGGTATTCTCCTTCAGAATTCTGCATTCCAAGGTTTTAAGGTGAAGTTGAAATTATTTAGACAAAAAATATTGTCAAAGAAACACCCAGACGAATGCATTTATTCGTTTGGTTCTCCCTAGTTGGACATCAGGAAAATCAGAACCTTCAGCTACAACAAACAAGGCCTTTGGTGGTCAGTTTGGATGAGAGTGGCCTCGTATGTTGGAATCGTTGGTCCCCAGTGGGTGGAACTCTTTGGGAACGTTCAGAGGTGCAGCCTTGCAGAGGAGGTGTGTCACTGGCGGGGGAGAGCTTTGAGGGTTCCAAAGACTCATCCCATTACCAGCTAGCTCTGGCTTAGTGTTTGTGGACCGATGTGAGCACTCAGCTGGCTTTCATTCCGCCATCATGGACTCCGACCCTTTGAACCCACAAGACATAAACACTTTCTTTTCTAAGTTGCCTTGGTCATGGGGTTATACCACAGCAATAGGGAAAAAAACCTAGGATCCTTATGAAGACTGTTGACATACATTTCTTCTCTTCTAGAATTAGCCAAGACTGTGAGCTGAACAGAAGTCCAACACTGCCGTTACCATCTTTGTCATTCCAGACCAAAGAAATGACAAGTCCCTTGGTTAGTGATGATGAAGTCTTCCCTCTGGTGAGTTTCCAGAAACTGATTTTTCCTTTAAGGGAAGATTATTCAATCCTGAGACCAATATAGAGAAGGATAGAATAGCTTAAAATGTCACTTTTTTTGCTTGTGTTCATTTTGCTGTTTTGAGATAGGATTTCTCTGTGTAGCCCTAGCTGACCAGGAACTCACTATGTAGACCAGGGTGGTCTCAGAGATCCACGTACCTCTGTCTCCAGAGTGCTGAGGTTAAAGGCGTGTGGCAGCACCTCTGAAATAGGACTGCAGGATGCAGGATGCTCTGCAGACCATTTGACCACACTTGTCTCTAGAAGGGAAAGATAACCCAGTGCCCCACCAGGAATCCTGGCAATGCTTTTCACTTTTTGTTTGTTTTCATTATTAGGATTTCAGTATTAGGATTTCACTCTGGCTCCGGCTGACTTAGAGTTCACCATGTAGCCCAGGCTGGCTTTGAACTTGCAGTAGTTCTCCTGCTTCAGGTTTTCATGTGCTGGGATTACAGACATAAATCACCAGACCCAGATGGGTCTTAACATATAGTAACATGTATAAACTGAGCATGGCCGTGTGCAGAGTCATCCCAGAGAACATTGTTGTCATGCTAACTTACATGCTAAGGCTCTGTGGGAGAAAGGGTCAGCCCAGGAATGCAGATCACCTACAGGGGGGAGAAAATTCTGTCCTCTGCAGGGTGGGAAGGACCCAGTGTGGCCTAGCTGCAGCCAAGAGGCTGCTTGCTATCGGTGAGGGGTGGTACCTCCTGGCCTCACCTGGTCCAAGAGTCAACAGAAGCAAGCTAAGTAGCTCTCAATGAGAGGGCCATTCTGCTACTGGATCCATACATAACACCCTCTGGGGCTGCCAAGGACAGAAAATGGGTTAGGTGACATTGTCCATCTGCTAGGTGCTCTGTGTCTCCTGGGCTCCCAATGGGGAGTGGCCTACAGAGTGTTCAGGCTTCTACTGCAGGAAACACAGCCTCACTCTGGCTTAAATATCTACAACATGACTTTCCCCCTGAGGCTTATGAAATGCACACGGCATTTTCTTGCTGGAGATTTTTCTAGAACAGGATTTACCATTCATCTGACCCTAGCAGCAGGATTTCTGACCTATCCTAAACCCACAGTGGAGCTCTCCTTTGTTCTAGGCCAGCCAGCCTTCTGTGATGTCCAGTAATGGCATCAGGTTGTCTGTCTAAGAGCACAGGACTTCAGTGCATGTTAGCTTGTGGTCTTCATGGATATCCCTGCCTTCCCCACCAATCTACTAGCATGCCATGCCCCTGAGTCAATGTGGGGTTCTGTTTCACCCTCTGAAGAGTGGGCATCATTTCAAGCCTTAGATTCCTTGGCATCACTGTCTTGATGCTTGTGTTAGTATGCAGGCATGGTCTATTGGGTGTCCAGATGGGCAATTCACTGCACGTTATTAGCACAGGCTGGGGCAAACCTGGTGTCAATAGTGTCCATCCCTGGGTGTTTAGAAAGAGTGAGTTTGACCCATCAACAGCACACACTGCATGTTCAAGACTGTTTCCTTGGACTCTGGTGGAGAGGCTGCACCCAGTGCAGATGGTACAGTTGGGATTTAATACTTGGATTTGTCTGCAGGCCGTTGGTGTCACCTGCTGTGATCTTGAGTTTTTGTAGATTGATGAACTAATAAACGTATAACCAGGTTCACTTCCATAAAACTTCATTGTTCTTAACAAGTCAGAAGTAAAGAAGAATAAAGGCAGCCAGGTGCACTGCCGGGCACCTGCCAGGAGTCCTAGCTCTCGGGAGGTAGAGACCCAAGTCATCCTAACCACCTGGAGTTCCCGCTAAGCCCAGGCTACCTGAAACACTGTCTCAGAGAATAGTGAGAGGAAGACGGGTACATAAAAGAACTGGAAAATTAATGTGTAATTTTTAAAATAATTTTATAATGTTTAAATAAAACTAATAACCTTTATTTCATTTTTTCCTTGTGCAAATATACACTAGCCACATCACAAGAAAGCTGTGAAGTACCCTCATACCTCCCAATAAGGGACACTGAGTATCACTCGGATTTCTTCTTCAACTAAGCCTGACTAGTGAGGGAGGATTGCAACACCAGTCCCATCCTACATACACACATACATGCATACACACAAACACACACACACACACACACACACACACACACACAGCCACCTCCAGCAAGATGTCCATCTTTATCCAATCTGCTACATCTTCACTCCGGATCTGGGACTTGCCTTTGTTCTGGATGACTTGCCTTGCAAGTCAGCAAAATGTGTTCTGCCTGGGCTCCCTGGTACTTATGTCCACCCTGGATTTGCAGCTGGTCACTGCAGTTGTCATTCCCAGGGCTCTTTAATGGTGTGGTGTTGAGATGGCTTATACCCCTGGGGTTACATTACCAGGGACTGCATTGCAAGGGGAGGAGGATTCTGTCCAAAATGCAGTGCTTTGTCAAAGCTGTAGGGTTGACTGTCAGGAAGGTGCATGCCTACAACTGAAGGCTCTGGGTTGGTCACGCCTCACTTTTCTCCCCTCTCTTCAGTCTCCACCAGATATATCCCTCCCAGCTTCCCTGGCTGCACAGCACTTCCTGATGGAAGAGGAGAGACGGGCCAAGGAGCTTGAGAAGCTGCTCAATGCACACATCGACGAGCTGCAGAGACACACCGAGTTCACGCTTAACAAATACACCAAGCCTAGGCAGAACAGGCACATATGAGCTTTGCACCTTTTCTGTTTGCTTCCTCTCAAAAAAAAAAAAAAAAGGAAGGGGAAAGGCTCCAGTGAAACATTTGCAAAGCAGACCCGTGAAACTGAGAAATCTGGTTCAGTCTCCATTCTGTAAGAAAGCTAGAAAAGCTGCTCATCTCTGCATTCCACACACTAATTGTTCTGTTAGGATAGAATAAACATGGCTAGCCCCAGAGGACTTCTTCCCTGTCTAAGGCATAGTTTGGGATTGAAAATGAATTATTTCTGATTTTAATCATGTATGCTAAAGTCCCATTTCCTGTTTAACAGGCAGCGAGAAAGGGAAGCGCTCAACTCCAAACATAAGGAAACTGAGTGCAGCCACTCTGTGCTGGGCACAAAAACCCAAAGACTTGTAAAAGTGAAAGATGTTTAGATAGATACACTGGCCTATGTAAACTCCCTGAGATTTGTTTTAGAAGCAAAGGATACGTCCTTGCCGTTTTTACGTTCACTTTTGTAGTGGATTCTGACTGTGCACTGCGCACAGCAAAAGTTGCCGTGCCCGACAGCCATGCAGCCGCTGAGCCCAGCAAATGCAGAGCACCCGTTTCCTCTCTCCTCTGTAACCACCCCTGTTTGTAGTACAATAAAGTAATGCGAGATTCAGCTGCTTTACAAGTGTCCAGTTTCTACAGAAGTAATAACAATAAAATGAACAATGAAGTTCACATAACAAATACACAAATGATAATCTGATATCTTGTTCTTTAAAAATGGAACACACACTCACACCACAGCACCATTTAAATTTAAGATTTTACTGTCAGCAAAATAAGTATCCCAGGAAATGGGAAGGTGCCTCAGAAACAACAAGAAAGAGAACTTGTTGCTCAATCATGAGAACCTGAGTCTTCCAAGAACCCATATAAAAAGACAGGCCATGGCCATACACACCTGGATGCTTCATGCTGTGTGGGGCAGAGGCAGAAGGATCACTGGGGCTTGCTGGCTACTAGCCCAGCTCCAGGTGCATGAGAGAGCCTGTCTCAAAGGAATAGGGTGGAGAGTGACAGAGCAGGACACCTGATATCACCCTCTGCACACACACAAGTACACACATACCCACATGCACACATTTGCAAAACAACAATATCCTAGAGTAAACAGGATATATGGAAGAAAAGTCTGAATTTCAGACTCCTGGCTCTCACCACAATATCACTTCCTGTAATCAGGCAGATGGAGAACAAAGATACATTCAACATATCAGAGAGTTCCCTGCCCTTAATGTGCCCACTGTAGGATGAGGGGCTGCTTATTTGTTCCCCGGCTGCCCAGACTCCCAAAAAAAGCACACAGAAACTGTATTAATTAAATCACTGTTTGGCCCATTAGCTCTAGCTTCTTATTGGCTACCTATTACATTATAATAACCCATCTCCATTAATCTGTGTATCACCATGTGGCAGTGCTTACTGGCAAAGTTTCAGCATGTCTGTCTCTGGCAGCTCCATGGCTTCTCCTTGACTCCATCTCCTTTCTCCCAGCATTCAGTTTAGTTTTCCACGCCTAGCTTTACTCTACCCTATTACAGACCTAAGACAGTTTCTTTATTAACCAATGGTATTCACAGCATACAGAGAGGAATCCCACATCAGCCCACAAAGGCCCCTTATGAGGAAAACCATAGGATTTGTGGTACTTTTATGTTATTGACTAGTTTCTAGCCTAGGCACAATGGTCTAACATGCTTTAAGCCTTGAAGTTGATCCTGCACAGCAAAAATAAAAAGGACCGGCCGGGCGATGGTGGTGCACGCCTTTAATCCCAGCACTCGGGAGGCAGAGGCAGGCGGATCTCTGTGAGTTCGAGACCAGCCTGGTCTACAAGAGCTAGTTCCAGGACAGGCTCCAAAGCCACAGAGAAACCCTGTCTCGAAAAACCAAAAAAATAAAAAATAAATAAAAAAATAAAAAGGACCAAAACCCTAAGCAAAAACAGAAGAAAGGCATGTCAGTGTTATCCTCAAAGATGGGAAGAAATTGTTTATTTAGAAATGGGGCCCATGATCAATCCACCATGAACTCATCGGATCTTGTCTACATCCTGTACATCCTAAACAAACAAATGATTGGAACGTTTAAACTTTCAATCTTCACCACATCCTAAGTCCCCGACCACTTGAGTCTCCTCAGAGTGACCTCATGGATCAACCTGGCTCATCAAAACCAAGATCTGGGATACAGCAGTGAGGAGAACAGAAGAGTGTCCTAAGGACCAGCTGCCTCCATGCATGGGTGCATCGGTTCATGCACAGGCTTGCATTAAATTGCCACTTCAGCCCTCCACTTATTATCAGCTTCCTTTAAACCATGCTTTTCATGGTTTGTTTGTTTTCTTTTTTTCCCCATAACAAAAGAAAAAACTTACTTTGCTTCACATAAGATAATTAATGGGCAGGCAAGATGGCTCAGAAGTTGAAGTGTTCCCTGCAGGTGCCTGACAGACAGAGTCTAATTCCCAGAACCACATAAAGGTGGAAGGAGAAGTCAGACTCCATGAAGGTAGCAAGCTGTGGTATGTGCAAACCTGAACACACACTACAAATAATAGATAATTTCAAACAACATACAGCTGCTCACCTATCCCGTCAATGTGTTTCACAGTGCAATGACCTGCTGTCTTAATCTATTTAGGCTACTGTAGCCAAATATCTTAAACCAGATGACTGTAAATGACAAAAGTTCACTCTTCACAGCTCCACAATTACAGGTACACACCGGGGACTGTTCTGTGAAGAAGAAGGAAGAAACCAAAGAACGCCAAAGACTGACAGCAAACCAGCTAGGGAGGAGACCTGAATCCAGATCCTTCCTCAGAACACTCAGTGGGAACCCATCCAGCCAACACCTGATTTCAGATGCTCTGCCTGAACATGCATTCCAGCCTGAGACAATACATTCTAGCTGTTTGAGGGCTTCAGCAACCTCCCCCCGCCAGGAAAAGACAAGAAGGCTGATCCAATCAGAGACCACAGACAGCTGAAGCTTTGTTAGGGTATCCACTAGACAGCTGAAGCTTTGATAGGCTATCCAGTAGCTAGCTGAGGCTTTGTTAGGCTATCCATTAGACAGCTGAGGCTTTGATAGGCTACCCTCTGTGAAAGGTGAGGCTTCGATAGGCTATCCAAGGGGCAGCTGAGGCTTTGATAGGCTATCCACCTTTCCACTTTGAGAGTCTCCTTCACAAGCAGGCTTAAGCAATGCTTTAGTCACTAAATGCATAGATTAGCAAATGGAAAAAGACTCAAATCCTCTGCAGAACCTAGGAGCATAAAGTCCAAAAGAAAACAAGCTGTGAAACAAGTAGGAAATAATGAGGCATAGAAAGCAATGACATACCAAGCAAAGAAAGTAGAGAAAAACCAAAGAGCTGTCTCTGGAAAATAAATCAATAAAATTGACTAATCTATAGCAAAACTGACAAATTTAAGAAGAAAGAAGGGTATAAATTGTCAAAATATAATAGTACAGATATGAACACAAATGGTTATCAGAAAACCAACTTAAAATGTACCAAGTCCTTAAAATGAAACCACAAATCAGTATAAAAGGCCTTATGGAAACTCACATTTTGTAAGCTAATTTAAAAAAAAAAAAACTTTTAGATGCCTGTAGTAAGGAGCAGTGGGCTGCGTTCCTGCCACCCGGCTCCCCACTGCCTGGCTAGCTTATGTCCCGAAATAATTGCACGGAAACTGTATTCTTTTAAACACTGCTTGGCCCATTAGCTCTAGCCTCTTACTGGCTAACAACTCTGGCATCTTGATTAACCCATTTCTATTAATGTGTGTAGTACCATGAGGTGGTGGCTTACCTGGAAGATTCTAACCTATGTCCATCTTGGACCAGAGCTTCATCGTGTCTGACTCACTTCCCTTCTTCCCAGCATTCTGTTCTGTCTACTCCACCTATCTAAATTCTGCTTTATCAGACCAAGCAGTTTCCTTTATTAATTAACCAATGAAAGCAACAGATAGAAATATGACCTTCCCACATCAGACGCCCTCCCCTTGGTTCAATACCTGTGGCTGCATTATCAGAGGCCAGGCTGTAATTGCCTTGACGGGTTACATCGTCTAGGGTTAGTAACCGTCTGGCAGTTCAGTTATTCCAGGGTCCCGGAGAGGCACTATCTGGAAGATAAATGGGCTAGGAGAGAAGAAGAAGGCCATACTACATTTGTCAGAGCCTCCGTTTATTAGAGATGGGGTACAGCTTTATATATGGTAAGGAGTTGGGGGATGGGCACAGGGGTCTGAGCTCTTGCCACGTGGTTCACGTTGGTCACGTAACCAGGAGGTTACCTTCGGTCAGGTCACTGTAGGCCAAGAAGTCACAAGTTGCCACACCTAGTTCCCTAGATAGTTTGGAATGTGGGGTGGGTTCCGCTAACAGATAGCTCTCCATCAGCCAATTTGGGTGTGGGGTAGGCTCTGTCAATAGAACAATTCCTAACACAATTAGGGGTGTGGGGTTCTCTGTAGACTCCCCAGAGTGATGGTTCCTGCAATGATTTTGGGAGGAAATTGGCTCCCAACACCAGGCCAGATCTAAGGACCCAAGGTGAGACACCACTCCCCACCACTCCCCACCTCCACTAACATTCCTTAAAGTAGGCCCAACATTTCCTAGCAGCACCCTTCCCCTGGCTCCATAGCCTAGCCCATACCTCCAGCTTTTTTACTGGAGGTCAGGCTAGTCCTAGGGACCACAGGTAAGACATCACCCACCACCTATTAACATCCCTTAAAGCCCATCCAACAACCCCAGACTGTACCTCCTCCCCTGGACTCCATATTCCAGCAAACAACTTCAGCAGAAGATTTCTGCTTTATCAGAGCCCAGGCAGATCTTAGGGTCTCCAGGTAAAAAATCTCCCACTGCCCATAACAACACTCCTTAAAGCCTACCTTATATCCCCAGACTGTACCCCCTTCCCCTGAGTGCCATATCCCAACCCACAGCCTTGGCAGAAAACTTTGGCTGTACTGGAGGCTGAGCTATACTAGGAATCTCAGAGACCAAACAGGTACTGAGAGCCCCAGAGGCCACACAGGTACTTGGAACCACAGAGGCAATTTTGTCATTCAAAACCCCAGAGGTCTTTCAGGCTGCAAAAATGGCACTGGAGACAATCTACTAGACCTGAAGACTCGCTAGTCACCAGAGCTCCTGGCCACTTAGGCTAGAAGATCAGATAAATCAAGGAACAAAACACTCATCCAACAAAAAATGTGGGAATCAACATCGAAACCTACAACCATCCCAAATCTAGATGCCTAAATGCCAGTGTAAGAATACAACAAAGGAAAGGGCAGTATAGCACCACCAGAGCCAACTATCCCATGACAACAAGACCTGAACATTCCAGCACAGCTGAAGCACAAGAAAACAACCTTAAAATCAACTTTATGAAGATGATAGAGGCCTTAAAGAGGAAATTAAAAACTCCATACAGAAATTGAATAAAAACAGACAAATACTGGAGGAAATCAATAAATCCCTTAAAGAAAGCCAAGAAAAAACAAACAGATGAAGGAAACTGTTCAAGACCAGAAAATGAAAATAGAAACAATAAGGAAAACACAAACGGAGGGAATTCTGGAAATGGAAAATCTGGGTAAATGACCAGATGCAAGCAAAACCAACAGAATACAAGAGATGGAAGACAGAATCTCAGGAGTTGACGATATGATAGAAGAAATAAATTCATTGGTCAAAGAAAATGTCAAATCTAGAAAATCCCTAATACAAAACATCAAGGAAACATGGACACTGTGAAAAGGCCAAACCAAAGAATATATTTAACAAAATAATGAAAGAAAATCGTCCTAACCTGAAGAACATGTCTATAAATGTACATAAGCCTCACCAATAGATCAGAACAGAAAAAGTCCCCCCACCACATAATAATCAAAACATTAAACATACAGAACAAAGAAAGAATGTTAAAAGTTGCAAAGGAAAAAGGCCAAGTAACATATAAAGGCAGACCTATCAGAATTGCACCTGACTTCTCAATGGAGACTCTAAAAGCCAGAAGGGCCTGGTCAGAGGTGCTGCAGATTCCAAGATCATGGATGTCAGCCCATCAGCAAATCCCTCAATCATCATAGATGGAGAAAACAAGAAATTTTGTAACAAATCCAGATTTAAACAATACCTAGTCACAAATCCAGCCCAACAAAAGGCACTATAAGAAACATTACTAAAGCTTAAGTCACACATTAAACTTCACACATTAACTCTGAGAGACTTCAATAACCCACTCTCACCAATGGACAGGTCATCCAGACAAAAATTAAACAGAGAAATAATGAAGCTAACATTGTAAGTCAAACAAACTTAAAGATATCTACAGATCATTTCACCCAAACACAAAAGAATACACTTTCTCCTCAGCACCTCACAGGACATTCTCCAAAACTAGCCGTATACTCAGTCACAAAGCAAGTCTCAACAAATACAAAAAAATTGAAATAATCCCGTTTCTTCTTAGACCACCATGAATTAAAGCTAAATTTCAACAATAGAAACAACCAAAAGCCTACAAACTCCTGGAAACTGAACAACTCTACTGAATTATCACTGGATCAAGGAAGAAATACAGAAAGAAATCAAAGTCTTCCTTGAATTCAATGAAAATAAAGAAACAACATACTCAAACTTACAGGACACTATGAAAGCAGTGCTAAGAGGAAAGTTCACAGCACTAAGTGCCTTCATAAAGAAATTAGAGAATTCTCATACAAGTGACTTAATAGCCCACCTGAAAGTGTTAGAACAAAGAGGAGCAGAAGGTAGGAAATAATCAAATTGATGGCTGAAATCAATAAAATAGAAACAAAGAGAACAATACAAAGAATTGGTTCTTTGAGAAAAATCAACAAAATAGACAAACCCTTGTTCAAACTAACTAAAAGGTAGAGAGATAATACTCAAATAAACAAAATATTCAACTTCACAAAATTGGAAATTTTAAAAGAAATGAACAATTTTCTTGATAGATACCACTTACAAAGTTAAATCAAGATCAGATAAACAACTTAAACAGACCTATATCCTTAAGGAAATAGAAGCAGTCATTAAAAATCTCCCAACCAGACTGAACCAGCTACCTAGGCTGGAGTAGACCTGAGAAAACAAGCTCCAAGGGAGCGGCAGCAGATTCAGTCCAGGGACATTTGTGGACCAGGACTGAGTGAGTGACCTGGGCCAGAGCAGACCTGAGACAGCAAACTCCACAGGAGCAGGTTCAGGGGAGTGACCAGAGACAGAGACCACTGAGGGTGTGAATCTGGGACCTTCAAGAAAGTATACCTAAGTCAGAACCTCTGTGGGTTTGGGCAAGAACCAGAGATCTCTGTGGGTGTGAGTCTTGGGACCTCAGAGGGAGTAGACCTGAGCCAGGACCATTGTGGGTCCAGGCATTGGTCTGGAAAGTCAAAGGGACTAGGCAGGAACCAGAAACCTCTGCGGGTCCTAGCAAGAACCAGAGATCTCTGTGGGTGTGAGTCTTGGGACCTCTGAGGGTGTAAGCCTGAGCCAGGTCCTCTGCGGGTCTGGACAAACCTGAGCCTAGGAACTCCGAGGGAGTAAACTGAAGCCAGAGACATTTAAAGGACCAACTCCAAGCCAGGGACCTCTGCAGGAGTGGATCAAGACCAGGATTTACAGAAACAGGTCAAAGCAGTAAGCTAGGCCAAAGTAAGCCTGAGGCAAGGAATTCCACCTTGGGCTGGAGCCAGCCTGAGGCAACAAATTCCACAGGAGTGGGACTGAACCAGCTACCTAGGCCAGAGTGGACCTAAGAAAGCAAGCTCCACCAGCAGTAGCAGATTCGGTCTAGGGACATTTACAAAAACAGGTCTGAGCTGACAACCTAGGCTAGAGCAGAAACAGCAAACTCCAAGGGAGTAGAGCAAAGTCTGAGAGAGCTGAGCATCCTCCAGGATGTTCACATTGAGTGACCAACAGGGTAACTAGAACCATGGCACTGATTGTACCATGAGGAACAACTAACTATCTGGGCCTTGGATTCACTGGCACCTAGAAGATTAATCAACAGAATCACTGATAGCCCCAACCACACCTATTAGAGGAAAAGATAAGTAGAAAAGGTAAGAACAGGCGCAACACCACAAAGAGCAGCACAACACCAGTAAAAACTAAAGACCCTACAACAGCAAGACTTGAACAACCAAATATAGATGAAGCAAAAGAAAATGACCTAAAAAATAACTTCAGGAGAATGTTTGAAACTCTTAAAGAGAAATGAGAAATTCCCTCAAAGAAATGGAGGAAAAGATGAAGAAAAAAATGGAAGACATCAGCAAATCCCTTAAAGAAAACCAAGAAAAAAGCAATCAAATTTATGAAAGAAACTATCCAAAACTTGAAAACTGAAATGAAGACAATAAAGAAAATACAAGCCGAGAGAATTATAGAAACAGAAATCATGAGAAAATGATCAGGAATTACAATCGCAAGCATGAACAACAGAATACAAGAGATGGAAGAGAGAATCTCAGGTGCTGAAGAGACAATAGAGGAAATAGACTCAAATGCAAAAATTAACATCACCAACAATAAAAACTAAATTAACAGGAGATAGCAATCACTGGTCTTTTGAGTGAGGTAACCCAGATACAGAAAAAACAATTATCACATGTACTCACTCTTAAGTGGTTTTTAAACACAGAGCAAAGAAAACCAGCCCACAAATCACAATCCCAGAGAACCTAGACAACAATGAGGACTCTAAGAGAGATATACATAGATCTAATTTATGAGTAGTATAAAAACCCAAGATCTCCTGAGTAAATCGGGAGCATGGGAACCTTGGGAGAGAGTTGAAGCAGAGGGGGAAGGCAGGGAGAGGATCAGAGGAAAATGTAGAGCTCAATAAAAATCAATAAAAAGAAAATTAAAAAAATCTCCCAACCAAAAAGAGACAGGGCCATATGGTTTTTGAGAAGAGTTCTGTCGTACATTCAAAGAAGAACTAATATCAATACTTTCAAATTATTCCACAAAAGAGAAGCAGAAGGAAGATTGCCAAATTCATTTTATGAGGCCAAAGATACCCTGATACACAAACTACACAAAGACTCAACAAAAAAAGAAAATTTCAGATCAATTTCCATCATGAACATTGATGCAAAAATATTCAAAGTACTTTTACTCACAAACTGAATCCAAGAACATATCAAAAAGATCATCTACCATGATTGGGTAGGCTTCATCCCAGAGATGCAGGGATGGTTCAACATACAAAAAACTGTCAGTGTAACCCACCATGTATACAAAGAAAAAAAAATCACATGAATATCTCATTAGATGCTGGAAAAACCCTAGACAAAAATCTAACACCCTTTCATGATCTAAGTCTTGGAGAGATCTGGGATACAAGGAACAAACCTTAATAAAGGCAATATACAGCAAGCCCACATCAAATTAAACAGAGAGAAACTCAAAGTGATTCTACTAAAATAAGGCACATGACAAGGCTTTCCCCTCTCTCCTTATTTATTCAATAAAGTACTTGAAGTTCTAGCTAGAGTAATAAGACAACTAATGCCACACAGGCAGCCATACAGACCTGAGTGACATGCACTGACAATCAGGGCCATGGTGTCTTCCTGGCTGAGCTGCAGCCAAAGCCATGCCTGGTTCAGTGGCCCAGCTATAGTCAGAGTCTGCGTTGATGTCTGAGGCTCCTCAGACATATCATCAGGGGCCATGTGGATACCCAGGATCCAGGCTATCACCTGAGGCCACGTTGGTGTTCAAGGGCCTTGCAACAGCTGGGTCATATGATCTGAGTGTCACACACTGCAAACCAGGGCTATGGTGACTGCCTGCCCCAGGCTGCTGACAAGGACCAGGTCTGGGTCTGTGGTCCAACAGCAGGCAGGCTATGTGTTGATATCCAGGGCCCATGTTGCTACAAGGGTCACTCAGATATCTGGAATCTGGACCACCACCTAGGACCATGTTAGTGTCCAAGGGCCATGCCACTGCCAGGGCCATATAGATCTAAGAAGTTTGCACTGCCACCCAGGGCCATCCTGTCATTGGTGTCTGGGTTGCTGCCAAAGGTCTTGCCTAGGTCTGTGGCCCTGCTACAGTCTCAGTCTGTGTTGATGTCTGTAGCTCTTGTTACCAATAAGACAGTAAGGATGGGGTTGCACAACTGGCCCTGCCCCAAACTGGTGCAGTACTAGGGAGAACTGGCCCTGCCCCCCACCAACTGGCCCTGTACCTCACCTTGGCAGCTCAGTAGAGCTGACCCAGTTGACGGGGTAGGGGAGAGTGGGTGAGTATGAGTGAACCTGCCCTGGAGGCTTGAGAGTAGGAGAGCTGTGGGGCACCAAAGTGGATCCATCCCACCTCAGCTAAAGGTCAGAGAGTTTAAGCCTATTCTTGCTCCTTCAAGGTTATTGACAAGAGATTTGACTTAAGGTGTGGCTCTAAGATATTTTGACCTAGGATGTGGTTCCTTGGTATTTTGGGTTTTAAGATAGTCATCACTTTGCTTGTTTCTTATATCATGATTTAAAAAAAAAGTCTTTTGCTTTCTCCCCCCCTTTTGGATTGGGGTCTTTAAAGATCATGAGAAATAAAAACCAGCAGATGCAGTATTTGCTAGGTTGCCCTCCAGGTACCAGCCTATGTCTCTGTATTTTTTTTGTATCTCTGTTCCTCTTACCTAACGTTTCTAATCCACATGTCCCTACCTTGGAACACATGAACCCCCGCTGAGGCTGGACCCAGACAATGGCATCCCAATGTGTGGATGTAATAGATGGCACCCAATGTGGGGCATGACAGATAGTGCCCAGATGTGTGGCCAGTGGTACAAGGGAGAATCTATTGGACAATGCAGATGACTAAGAAACCACATGTAAGTAAAAAGAAAAAAAAAGGCATGCTTATGTAAAAAGTAAAGATGTGGTGAATAACTCGGAAATAAAACTGTAAATATTTGTAAATATGGAAAAAGGAGATAGTATTCAGTTGTCTATACATTTGCTTGGATGTATTTTGATAGCCAGAGGAGCTGGGGTGGAGCAGAAACAGATTCAGAGATTTTTAGGGCTAGTAAATAATTTAAACTTCTGTCCCCTCTTCCACATTGGTAGTGAAACAGCTGTTGTGTTAGGTCTGCTCCTGGGCTGGGGGAAGGGAAAGCAGGGAGGCCCCTCCCAGCAGGCCAGGTCTGTGGTTGCTGTGATGGTGACTGCTGATACACACAGGCTGCAGCTGGCTCCTGGAGCCCGTGGGAAATGGACAGAGGCTACATTGCCTGTGAGCATAAGGAGCCTCTTTAAGTAGATCTAAAGCTTTTAGCAGAGGATACAGGAATCCTCCTAATTTTGTGATTACAAGATTTAAGATAGGAAAGTGGGAGTAATGAAAATGGCATGTCTCTACCCCCTTGAGTTCCCAGCCAGCCAAGCTTGTGAATGTGGCGGTCTCAGAGCCACTGCAATGGCAGGCACCTGGGACCTGAGCTACAGGTAAAATATGCCAGCTGGTCACGGTCTGTGGAGGGACTGCTGAGTATCTCCTGTGAACACCCCCTCACGAGCATAGCAGGCAATGAGGGACCAGTGCCTCCAGGTCCCTGGTGGGACAGCAGAACTGCATAGAATTCAGCATAGTTGTGCCCCACCCAGACAAGCATATGTGAAAATGTAAATGAGCGAATTACAACATGTCAGCTAGTGATGGTACGGGAGAATGGTCTGTATTCTGTCAATCATATATTTTAAATAAATGCTGATTGGCCAGCAGCCAGGCAGGAGGTATAGGTGGGACAACCAGACAGGAAGTAGAGGCAGGTCAAAGAGAACAGGAGAATGCTGGGAAGGAGGAAGCCCATTCCTCTGCAGTCCTGAGCTGACCACAAAAAAAGCAAGATGTGACTGCCCCACTAAATAAGGTACAGAGCCACATGGCTAACACAGATAATAATAATGACTAATAATGGACTATATAAGTTATAAGAGTTAATAAGAAGCCTGAGCTAATGGGCCAATCAGTTTATAACTAATGTAGACCTTTGTGTGATTTCTTTGGGACTTAACAATTGCAGGAACCCAGCAGGACAGAAACCCCCACAACAAAAGTGAGATTTGGAACTTGAACTAGAAAGATAGCTTACAAACTTTGATTTCCAAAAATTGCAAAAACGTCAGATAGAATCTAGGAGATATTTTGGCAGGGAACCTAATGTGATCAATGTTCCTTATACTAAAAAACAGACATTCCTTATAATCAAGGACAAAGAATTGTGGAGCATGCCCATGGCTCCCTGAAAGCACAATTTAAAAGATAAAAATGGGAGAATTATATTCTCAGTTGCCACATAATGCATTAAATTATGCCCTTTTTACCTTAAATATCATGAATGTGGATACCCATGAACATTCTGCCATGGATAGATTTTGTCATGATGGCACCAGAGCGACCTTTTACTTTAGTAAAATGGAAAGACACATGCACAGGATTATGGAAAGAATCCAACCCTGTTTTAATATGGGGTAGAGGGCATCTCTGTGCTTTTTCACTGGAGGAAAATGAGACATGATGGTTTCTGGAATGTAGGGTCTGGTGTGCACAGCAGACAGAGACCAGTCCTGATGATGTCATAGCAGTTGATGTCCCCACAGAAGAGCCAGAGTGAGACTGCTGAACCTGTATTTCTGACCCTCCAATGTCATGCTGCAGTCTGAGAAAGCAAGGAAGATCATGGTGATGGTTGGCCATTCCCAATTTCTTGCACAAACTCCCAGACCTTAGTGAGTCCTATTTACTTTGGAGCCTGCCCAAGAACACTGACTGGATGTTTGGCAGTTTATCCATACTTTATCTTGGGACAGAAAACTCATTTTTTCCAGTATGGTGTTCATTCTGCTGTTGAAGCAGAAGACCTGAGAACTGAAACCTCTGAAATTTCCCCTCTGGGGGAAAGAGACTGGTTAAAGCAATGGAACATTATTGTGGAGGCAAAGAGTGACTGAAGCCCCTCTTTAGAGATGAGAAGGAATAGCATGAACGTTTTTGCTGATACTGAGACTGAGACAGTTTGAACTTATCTTTGAAAATTAGAAGCAGCAATACAATTAGATTATAGAAAAGGAAAAAGACTCATAGTTCACCCATCACAGAAACCTTTTCTTGTCTTTTAATTAGAATGGATTTAAGAGAATTGTGATTTGACAAATTATGAGCTTATTTTTAATTTTCAAACTAGAATTTTGGTCTTGACCTGTCAATGTGTGTTACTGCTTTAGATGACTATGAAGATGTTACTGATTAGAGAAATGTTAAATCTTGTCTGAGAAAAATTTGACATAATGCCAACTAGTCTTTAGATTTGATATATTTAATAATACAAATTTAGATTTTGATGCAGCTAAAAAAACTATTAGAGACATCCTGGACTAATTTAAAAAGGCTATCCCATCTTAGTCATCCTCCACTCTTTTATTAGAAGATATTGTGGCCATAGGAACATGTATATTGCAAAGCATTATCTGCTTGCATATGATTATCTAGTTTTCTGTGACCTCTCTTGATGAAAAGTTGGCTCAGAGGTACACAGAGCCTAGCTGAGACCCTTCCTTAACCCTTTATTTACAGTGTCTGATAGTCAATAAAGAGTAAGATCTTTATCCCTCCAGGCAATCTAAGACAGGACTTAGGTGACAGAATGTATGTATCAATGATGGGTAAGTCTGGAAAGTGAAAGAAGGATGCCTAAGTCAGGCACAGTCATCTGTCCTATACAGAAAGCAAGACTTTATTAAATAAATTAAAAGGTGAGAAATATATAGGTGCCCAAAGAAGTCAATCTGTTACACCTTGACTAAAGGCCAAAGAGTTATTGATGGGAGATTTGACTTAAGGTATGGCTGCTAATACAGATATCTTGACATAGGGTGTGGTTACTTGGTATTTGGGGTATTAAAATGGTAATCACTTTGCTTGTTCTTTGTATCATGATAAAAAAAAGTCTCTTGTTTTCTTCCTCTTTTTTGGATTGGGGTCTTTAAAGATCATGAGAAATAAACACAAGCAGATTCAGTATTCACTAGGTTGCCCTCAAGGTACCAGCCTATGTCTCTGTATTTCTTTTGTATCTCTGTTCCTCTTACCTAACATTTCTAATCCACATGCCCCTACCCTGAAATGTACAAACCCATTGAGGTTGGACCCTGACAGATGTCACCTCAACATGTGGCTATAACAGAGAGCTCGCCCCACTATCTTTCTGTGACATGGTGGTGTGGATAAGGGAGAGCTGACCCCCTCACCATCTACTGCAGGTGGGAAAGCTAGTCCCAGGGTCAGCAGAAGGAAGAGCAGACCACGTCCTTGCTAGCTTCAGCACTCAGGAGAGCAGCCCTGCACCTCACCTGGGCAGCACAATAGAGCTGACCCCTTTGACAGTAATGCAGATGATCTGGCCCAGTGATGGTGCATGAGAGATCTGTTCCCACCCCTTATCTGCCATACCTTAGTGGAGCGGGCAAAGGAGAAATACCCTCTCCCATCCCCTATCCCTTGCTACCTGTAGCAGCTGGGAGAGCTGGTCCTGTACCTCACCAGTAGCAGCACTTGGGAGAAAGAATGGATCCTGCACCTCCCCCAGGCAACAAAGTAGAACAAGTACAAGTGAGCCTGCCCTTGAGAGCTGGGGAACAGACCCCAGCCTCCTTCATCTGCCATGTGGTGGCATGTATGAGAGAAAGAAGCTCTCCCCCATCATTCCTTGCCACCTGCAGCAGGCAGAAGAGCTGGCCTCAAAGTTACAAAAGTGGGAGAGCTGGCCTTGCTGCACACTGGCTGCAGCACACCAGAGTGGACCCTTCACCCTGCCTGGGCAAAAGAGTAGAGCTGGTTCTGGTGGTGTGGGTCAGCCAGCCCCAAGGGCATGAGGGCAGAACTGGCCCCACTCCTGACTGCCTGATGCATTGGGTGAACTATCTCGGGAAATACTGGAAATCTCACCCTGGTAGTGAGGATAAGGGAGATCCCATTCATCTCCCCATCCCTTTATATCTACCCACTGCCCTTGCAATTCACCCGAATAAAATAAAATTTAAGAGAAAAACCAAAAACAATCAAATGTAACTAATATACGAAAGAAGGAAGGAAGGAAGGAAGGAAGGAAGGAAGGAAGGAAGGAAGGAGGGAGGGAGGGAGGGAGGGAGGGAGGAAGGAAAGAAAGAAAGAAAGAAAGAAAGAAAGAAAGAAAGAAAGAAAGAAAGAAAGAAAGAAAGAAGAAGTAGTCTTGGTATGGACTTCAGTGTGACACAGTGAGTCACACATAGCTTTACTTGCAAGTCTCGATTGCAATGAGTCATTGGTCTGGCTCAAGGCCCCTGGCTTCTGCTGCACCCTTGACACTGGTCCCTCACTGAGGCTCCCCTTGGATATCCTATTCTTGGCCTGGTCATGGAGATCCTGCAGCTTTGGGTCTGCAGATCCAGCCCTGCCCCGTGCAGAGTGGTGGATGCTCATGCTCAGCCTTCTTTCTCCTTTTGTATTCAGTTCGGGATCTCAGCACAGGGAACGATCCCACCCACAGGGGGCAGGACTTTCTGCCTCAATCAACCTACTCAGGATAACCCCCTCAAGCATGCCCAGAGCCCAGCCTCCTGTGTCTCTAGATCTCAAGGTAATCAAAACTGGCTGTCACTGGTACTGATAGGACCTGAGGTATCGCCTACACCAACACGCCCAGTAGATTCACAAAAATGCCGAAGCTATTCAGGAGAAGGTCTACAGCCTTTCAACAACAAATGCTGGAGGAATAGGACATTAAGAGGGAAAATGTGCATCTTACACTCAAATCAAGGTTGTATAATTAATAAATAATACAATTAGTAATTGTACAAAATAAATTGGGTGAGAGAACAATCCTGTAATCCTAGAACTTGGGACTCTCAGGCAGAAAGATTCTGAGTTGATCAGAGTCAGCCTGAGCTACCACCATCTGAGACCCTATCAAAAAGCAACAATGAAAAAATGGGGGCTGGGGGATGGCTCGGTTAGTAAGTGCTTGCCATGAAAGAATGCCTTCAGATCTCCAGTATCCATGTAAAAATTGGGCGTAGTGGCCTGTGCCTGGTATATCGCATGAAGACAGGCAGAAGCCTAGAGCTGCAGACAGCTGGACAGATAGCAAGCTCCAGGTTCAGTGAAAGACACTGTTTCCCAAAATTAGGTAGAAAGAGATAGAGGAAGACATTCAACATTGACCTTTGGCCTTTAGACACGAGCACACAAATATCTGTGAATACAAAACACACACACATAGACACGCAAATCCTGGATACAAATGTAAAGCCACAAACCTTTTAGAAAAAAGCCTAGGATAAAAACTGTGATTTGCAGCTAGGCAGGATTCGAAGATGTGACAGGAAAATCAAAATGCGTAGAAAGGCAAATTGGTAAGTGGGGACCTACCAAAACCAAAAACATTTGCTCAGCTAAAGGCCCTATTAGGAAGATGAAAAGAAAACCTCCTGGGAGGATTTGCAAATCACAGGACTGACAAGAACTGGTGTCTAGAATGTATAAAAATCTCTGCAAACTCAACAGCAAAACAGCCAACAATCCAGTGAGAATACAGCTAAGAGATGTGAAGACCCATTTACCGCACTGCATTGAGGGGAAGCCAGGGCTGTCAGATAAGCATGTGGGGGGATGGCTAAGCTCCAGCATTCAGGAAATGCAAATTAAACTATAGTAGGAGCAGGGATGCTGGCTCAGAAAAGCAAAAGACAAAAATCCTCAAGCAAGGCTAGAAAGGCAGCTCCAAGGTTCAATTCCCAGCACCCACATGGTGGCCCACAACTGTAACCTCAGTCAGGGAATCCAACACCCGCCACAGGCACCAGGTTCGCATGTGGAACAGATACATGCATGCATGCATGCAAAACATTCATGTACATAAAATAAAATAAATCTAGAAAATATTTTAAAAAGAAAATTCTCAAATAAATTTTTAAAAGGGGCTAAAGATGAAAAAAGGTCATAATGCAACAGCAAGAGCAGAGAAATGAACAGTATGTGAAGTCCTGTGATAATCTGCAATTCATCTCAGTGGCACCAATGCCAGGCTACCCTCAGACACTCATGATAGGTGTGAGAAAGTTAGTCTGGAGAGGGGGACGAGGTAAGGGGGACCCACAATCTTTGTGTCATTTCCTACAGCTACATGTCAATCTATCGCTACTTCAAAATATAAGCTTACTTTTTAAAAACAATTATTCTTAGCCCCTGTCTGTTCAAACAGGTGGCAAGCTGAACGTGGTGCACAGGCTATGGTTTATTCTGCAGAACTCAGTGCAAACAAGGAAGGCGGTTTCATTAGATGGCCGTGCCAGAGAGAGCTGTCCTCTGGGTATGGCACGCCATTGCCCTCATGACTGCTCAGCAGCAGATTACCTGCACAAAGCCCACGCAAGGTTAAACCCACAGGGACAGCGAAGGGATCGTGGGGTCTCCCTTCTTGAACATACAAACTGGTTAGTGGAAAGAGAGCCATTTCTTCAGTGGTTAGCCACTGAGAAGTTCCCACACTCCCATAAGTAACTTCTCCACCGAACTCGTGTAAAGCAAGATTTGGAGTCTTCTGGTCCTTGTCATCACACTGCGGTTTCGTATTTGCACTGTGAGTTCATCTCATTTCCTAGTCATTTGGACCATCATTCAGCAGAAAGAAGTTTTAAATCATTAAAAAAAAATCTGTAGTTAGACACTAGAGAGATGACTCAGAGGCTGAGAGTGCTTGCTGTACACGCATGAGACAGAAGTTGGAAGCTCAGCACTCGCGTGAAAAGCTAAGCATGGTGGTGCAAGCCTCCAGCCCAGCCCTGGGGAGGGAGGAAGCAGGAAACCCGCTGG
This sequence comes from Microtus ochrogaster, assembly GCF_000317375.1. Taxonomy (NCBI): domain Eukaryota; kingdom Metazoa; phylum Chordata; class Mammalia; order Rodentia; family Cricetidae; genus Microtus; species Microtus ochrogaster. The sequence goes on along the minus strand of NC_022012.1, from coordinate 10,189,751 downwards.
GGCTTGCTGCCACCAGCCTCGCTCATTTACACTCGCAGCAAAGTGGCTGCATATCTTCCATATCCTGTCCGGCAATCATCCGTAACCCTTTGGACAATACCCCGCTCCAAGAAGTGTGCGTCCTAGCTCACACTTGCATCCCCATTCCTCAGACTGGTGGTGTCCAGGTTTGACACACTCCTTGTCCAGTTCAATGGCTTGGCAAGGGGTGGGGTGGCGTGGAAGGAGGTGGGGGGATGTAGGGAGGTGGGGGGCTTCTACTCAGATCCTTTGTCTTCTTTGCAATAGATTCATCTGCTTTCTTACTTTTGAGTTGTGTTCCCTACATATCTGGGATATTAACCCATTATCAGATTATAATTTGCAAATATTTTTTATCATTCTGGTTTTTTAAGGCTATTTATTCACTGTTTCCTTGACTATGCATGAAAGTTTTTGCCGCCTCGGTTTGCCTATTGTTACTGAAGTCCTTACCCTAAGAGCCCCCTTCATCCACACCAGCCCGGAAGCTTCCCTGTTTCTCCCTCCACTCTTGATCTCCTTAGCCTGATTAGAGCAGAGATGAACAGCGCCCTTTCGCTTCCTTATACACCCCCCAGGCCAGATTAGCTACTTGCATTTCTCCTTGTCTTTCAGGTCACCCTTTATCATATACTGAAAGTTTTAGAATGTAAGATTCTAGCGAGAGAGTAAAAGATAGACTTCCTATGTGCCCTCTTATTTTCTCTCCCACTTCCCGCTTGTGCCAGCTCTTCTTAAGCGGTGATCCCAGAAACATGACCATGGAAGGTGCGATTCTAAATCCCAGTGTAAATTCTCTTGCTGTATTTTCTCTATTTCTCTCTTGAATGCTTGAAATTCATATCCATAATTTCTCCATAAAATGATCATGTGAAACTAATCTTCATGTGCTTCACATTCATAAAGGGTTTTTTTTTTTTTATTACTGCCATCTATGTTAGCCGTCACCCAGGAGAATACACATCGTAAGAACAGGAACCAAAAAACTCTGTTTTCCTGCTGCTGGGGAATCAAGGTCAGGAACAGCAGCCAACACAGGCTACAGCACTCTGAGCACTGGGAACGGACAGCTCAACCAGGAGGGGCCATGGACCGCCTGCTCCATGCGCATCTGCTTTCAACACCCCTCATGATTTAATTTTGGTTTCCAGTGAACTGATCAAGGTGATTTCCTGTGATCTTGCTTAGCGCTTGTTGAGACTTCTGAATTGTAGGTCTATACTTTTCACCCAATCTGGAAATTAAGCCAATTTTTATGCATGTTTCCAGGTGCGTGTTCTTAAGAACGCGCATCTCCAGCTGAGGGAACATACTGCTTACATCTATTTATCTACCAGATCGAGCGTACCAATTTTAGTATTCCGACGTTCAGTTGCTTGAAAGATGAATCACAAAGCACAATCAGAATGAACAGAACTCCCTGCCGACCCCCAGCAGTATAGGTTGCTTCACGAAGATTTGAGGCCAGGGTATCAGCCCACACATCTGCAGTCACATCGTCCTTCCTACTGCCTGACTAGCATCCACCGTCTCTTATTCCTCATAAAACATCTGCCTTTTATTTGTTTCACTGACGTTACAACTGTTGCCATGGTTTCTGTTCATGTATGCTTGCCTCATCTTTCCCCAGCTTCTCATTCTCCATTTTTTTTTTTAAATGTATGTCTTTGTAGATGTAACTATGTCTCTGAAAATCTGGTCTGAGAGGATTGTGAGGCAGGCATTTAATGTGACCAATACCGGAAAAGGAATATTTAAAAGTTGGAAAAATGTTCTTTCCGGGAGAGTTGGAAGGCAGACAATGTTTATGAAATGTGGGGAGGACAATGCCAAGGGAAGTAGAGAGGCTCAGCCAGTTCTACTGAGCATTCAGGAGCTCTCTGGGATCCACAGTGCCTATGACTTAGCACCTGAAGGGATTAAAAGCTTTTGAAAAGACTGATCTTTTAGAAAGAACTGGCAGGCAGAGAAATAACCCAGGACAGCACCTGACATATACTAATGTCGAAGAAGTTTGCTGGGGAAGGCAAGATACTATCCAAAAGACTCATCAGAAGAAATCAGGGCCCAGCAGGGCAGGCGTGGGAAGCCAGACAAGCCCATCTGTTCTTCCTAATATCAGAAATGTGAGAACAGGGACACTCACCTCCCAGCCCTGAACATCTCTGTTCTTACTGCAGGCATTCAGGAAGGACTTGGAAGGCAGCTCTCACATAGTTCCTTAAGCTGAAGACACTGTATCTCATGCCTGATGTCTGCACAGCAGTCTGTGGGAAATACCATCGAGAACTCAGAATCAGTAGGGTTCCTACAGAGAGAAACCACATTTCTCGTGAAATCAGGAGACACACCGCATGGGTTGGCATCAGTGAGCAGTTACAGCAGATGCCAACACACACAATGGTGGACAGAACCAAGCCACTTCCTCCTTTCTCTCCTCTAGCAAGTAAATGATGGTATAAAATCCTCTGCAGGGTGGGTGGGGAAAGAACCACCTGTTTAATGCTGCCAACAATCCAAGGCAAGTGTCAGCATCGCCAATTCTCAGATGAGCCTGGCTGCTGGCAGGAAGCAGGGAGGGACACACGCCTATCACTCTTTGAGCTAGCCAGGGAGGAATTAGAGGTGGCAACCTCAGAACTCATCAAACTGAGCCTTGCTCTCCCAGGTGCAGGCTCCTAAGCAACCAGAGCAGCCACACAGCACAGAGCAGATGGAGAGGCCATGCAGGCTTCCTGGAAGTTTCCATCCTCGGGGCTGCTGGTTCTCTGAGTTCTGCATGACCTTTTAACTCATGCAGTGACTATGCTGATGCTTCATTCAGAATCTCTAGGGTATCAGAGGTTATAAGAGAAGCTATAGTCAGACATACCCACAGAGGCGCTTGGCCAGCGTCACCCTGAGAGAAGACTGCTCTGAATTCTTAGTTTCCTACCCCAGCAGCTGCACTGATGGGTCACTGAGATTCTGCTTAGCCAAAGAATGGGTAAGCAAACAAAGGGTCGCACTGATTTAAAATAAGCATCAAATGACAGCATTTACATCCACTGCTGTGGCTCCTCTTCCTGTTTCCAACCTGGCTTCTATTCTGGAGCAGGCTCAGTAATGCGGCTTAAGTCCCTAGAGTCCCGTACCCCACTGCAGAAACTGCAGCCTGGTTCTGACATGCCTAATACATCCTTCTGTTTCGGCACGAAGCCGCTGAGTACCTGGGGAGAACCCAGAAGCCAGTGCCTCAGCTCATTACCAAGTGCACCCACACGAGAGAACACAATTTACCCTGAGAATTGGTGAGTTTCCACCCAACAGATGCACAGTAAACTGGCATCTCATGCCGGCCTGAGGGCAGCTTACAGCAAGATTGTATTAACCTCCAAAGTCTGCTTTAAGCCCGCCTTCACCGAGCCTGCCTAGGCACTGACTCTGTAGATACAGGTCAAATCCACCTCCTTCCCCAGAACAAGAGGAAAACATCAAGGCAAGCAAGACATACATGTGATGTCATGGGCTCATCATATGTATTCTGGGATCTAAGCTGCTAGAAAAGCCCAGGGAACAGGACTGTATGTGTGTTCTGTGAGGTTCTGAACACATGGATCGGGGCAGAAATAGGCATCTATTAATGCCTATACTGGATCGGATGCTATGTTGGTTTTGTATTTCGATTTATCCTCTTACTATCCCAATGGAAAAATCAACATTTGTGGAGTCCCGGAGTTCAACTGTGGAAGTCTGAGGCTGCTCAGCTGGAAAGCCAAAGGTTTGATCCACAAATACCTTTGCTGCCCCAAATTCATGCTTTTAGGTAACTCAAAAATCTTGTATGTCAAAGAACCCCCAAATGTTTGCATAAGGAGCCCACAGAACAGACATCTCTCTTGATGTCTCCTGGCAAGGCCTTTCTTCACCTGAATGATGGCTTATGAAGTACCCTGTAGAGGACACCAATGTCATCTACTAATGATATCTAAGATGCTGCACAGTCTCTCACCCCGTGAGGCCTGTTCAAACACTAGGAAGTGCAGATTTGAAGGAATCCATTGAGCCTCTAATGGAGACTGTGGCCTCTGGAGCTGGTCCCAGGTTCACCTCCTCCACTCGGCAGATGGTAGCTTGAAGCTCATTAGCATGGGCCTCTTCCTCAGAATTCCAGCTTGTAAAACTGGGACCTCAAACTTCAGAACTCTGACTGCTGGCCAGGAGAATGGGATCAGAGTCAGATGTCTGGGTCAGAGTGGAGACGTGACAATCTGAACTGTCGCACAGTTCAGTTACTGCTGAAGAGGAGGCTCCTTCCAGTGAAGACCAAAGACCACCACTGTCCCCACCACTGAAGTAAGCCTGTCAATCACCTAGATAGGGAAACACTCCTCAGGAAAACCTACCCAAATATGGAGGTTAGCACAATGGCCCCTGGGCCACAAGCTGTCATTCTTTCTTAAGAGGGCTCCTTTGTAGTAAACCTTTCCTGTCCTCTTTAGTACACTGTGGGTCTCATGGGAGTTCTTTTGAGGGAGACAAGGGTAAGTTACTGAGGAAAAGATACTGAGGATACAGATACTAAGTTTCTGTGTCATTTCTATGACCTGAAGTTTCCAGAAAGAGAACTTATTGCCTACCTGGAACATTCTACAGATGGATTGACCAAAAGGACTTCAACAATGCTAAGATGTAACAGTGTTGCTGATTCTGAGATTATCTTGGGCTATCTTGGCCACCTTGAAGAGCCTTTTATTGCCCTTCTCTATACATGACCTAACGCTCTATTAGACCCATCTTTTCGAGATGTATGAAGCCAAAAGTTAAAAATGTCATCATTATATTACCTATGTGAGGCTTTAGCAGCTTTGCTCTAACCTGACGTTCGTTCGTTCCTACAATGTATCATAAAATGTCTTGATTTATGACTTCTTTGTTTTCTTGCTACAAAAATATCACAAAACCCTTATGCTGGAACATAAAATTTGGGGTAAACTAAATCTGTGTTCTGGAGCCATGGTCATTCATATTTGGCTCCAGAAAAAAAATTATTTCCTATCCCCTTCAAGGTGAGAGCTGGGGTTTTTATGCCATAGCCGTGGAAGCCTGTTAGTGAGCACACACTTCTCAGTCATGAGGAGCCTTACACAGTCTGTTCCTACTTGTGTTTGAGATCTCCCATAATAAAAGCCAAGGGAACAACAGGCCTGGGCCCTGCCACTGCAGTGGGACACGGATTCCTGGACTACAGGGCTCTGCCACTGCAGACCCTCACACCCACCCTAAGACAGGGTGACAACCATTGCCACTTTCTCCACAGGACATGGACTGAGTTCTAGCAGTGCAATCGGCATGAGAACTCAGGTCCACTCTAAAACTTCATTTTCCACTAGAAGCTTCCTCTCCCTAGTGTTTTCTAGCAGCTGCTCACAGAGAAACCAAGGCGCAGCACGGTCATGCAATCCCTGTAGAATCTGAGGACTAAATGCAGACCAGACCACCAAGACACAGGCAGCCCTTGCTCTGTTGGTGGGAAGGAAGGCTGCTCTTGCCATGTCTTCAGGACATATACTCGGGGAGGAGGGGTCAGCCAGCAGCCTGGGGCCACAGTGGAAAACAAGGAATGGCTGCAAGCTTCCCCTCCAATTCCTGGTTGAGCAGGGCCTTGGGGCTGTGGCCTTCCATCTTTCCAATACCACCAGCCATTGAGGCTCGAAAGAGCCCCAAGTTCTCCACACTTGAGAGCTTGTTGTCACACACTCCGCCCACCCCACACTTGACCACTGACCCTCAGGGTGGGAAGTGGCTCCTAGTCAGTCACCCATGTCTGCATCTCCAAACTTCAGCTTCTCTCCCAGAGAGGTTCCCTCCAACAGTCTCCAAATATCCAGTAACATCTGCACGCGCTGTCAGCGAGTCATTAACCACCACTGATAATAGGAAAGCCCTTCCCTCCTTGCAAGTCTCTCTGTAATCAGCAGTGACAGAGCCAAGAGACACCCGTGAAACACTTACCAGGGATCTGACTTCTAAGGAGGCAGCTCCATCAGGCACCAGAACCTGGGAAGCTGCTGCTAGAATACAATGAGACTCAGGCCAATTTGCATTTAAAACTCAGTTGGACTGCCAAGAGCCTGCATCCATCAGCTAAGAACAAAAGCTAGCCTGGCCTTTTACCACTAGGAATTAGGGTGTGTTTCCATTTGCAAATATAGCATCCAGCAGGAAAAGCTAACCAGCCAGAAAGCCTGTGTGGTCCAGTGAGAACTCTCACTTTGCTCAAAGAGGTCAGTTAGCACTCAGACTTCCTCCTTAGCCTTACAAAAATCTGGTCCATCAAGAGGATTTGTCTGTAATTTTCTCTTTTGGTGGTCTGTTTTAATCTGTTTTGTCTATCACTGTAATGCTAACTTTGAATAAAGTGGAAACATTAAAAAAAAATCTGGTCAAGATGCACCATGTTCCTGCTAGTGCAGAACAGTAGCAAGCTAACGGGGAGGTGGAAACAGCCCCAGGGGAAGGGAGGTAGAGAAAGGGACACAGAACAAGACAAACACCCAGTTTAAGACTATTATCTCCTTTATTCAAAAAATAAATATTTCACTTTGAATCAACATATTTCAAATCCCATCAAGCACAGAGCAGAAATGTTGTCCCCTTAGGAAGTTGTGAGCAGGAGCAGGAGAGCATGTTGCAGGGATGGGAGGGAGGTGGCACTGATTCCAACCAACAGCCTCACCCAGAGAGTCCTCGGCTCCCCGGGCGCAGTTATGCATCAATTTCAGGAGAAAAAGAAACACACGGGCGCGTGCACGCACACACGTGCGCGCGCGCACACACACACACACACACACACACACACACACTCTCTCTCTCTCTCTCTCTCTCTGCTTTGAAGTCTGAAAGGCACATGAAGTGGACCATCAGGTGTATGGCACATTCACTGACAAAATATTCCCTATTCCCCCCCCCCCCCCAAGCAAGTAGAGAAATTTTAGTCAAGTCAAAGAGCAGAGAAGATAGGGCCCTCCTGCTGAGAGCTCGGAGCTGTAGACAGCTCTGCAGAGGAGAGCTGGAACGGAGGGGCTCACTCGGTGACTGCGGGGCGCGTGGCCACATACACGAACACCACGATCAGGAGCACCACCACAGCCAGGGTGGGCAGCACCACTGTGGTGATCTGCTGCCGGGCCTCCTGCATGGCCTGCTTCCGCTCCTTCTTGTCCTTGGATGTCTCCTTCTTTGGCTTCCCCTTGAGCTGACGCATCTTTGCTAGAGGATGCTGGGAAGATGCGTCCAGAGTTCCCGGAAGAAGGGCTGCAATCCTCTGTCCCGGGCCAGGAGCCTCTGCAAGGAGAACACTGTGATCAGGAAGGAGTGGAACAAAGGGGATAAGAGAAACCTAGAGCTGGGGAGAGGACTCAGTGGGTAAATGATGACAGCACATAGATGAGGACTTATGTTCAGAACCCCAATACCCTCGTTATGCCAGGAATGGTTGCACATGTCAGTGACCCCAACACTGGGGAACAGAGACAGGCAGCATAGTCAAAACAAAGAGTATGCAGATTTACAACTTGTAAGTCATAGGCAAGAACAGGTCACGACAAGGTCTGGGCCAAAGACAACTTCATCCAAACCCCCCTGAGCACCTCCAAGTGCTGGGCACTCTCCAGAGCTGAGCTAAAAGTGGAGTCTGCTCAGATCCACGGTGTCCATGGTCTCACCATCCCTCAACCAGCATCTGTCTTATGTTAGATTCTGAGGCTCATGGAGATATTCAGGTGATTGGAAAATGAATAAGACCCTCAAATAACTATATTACAGTTTCTCTACAGTACTCAGCTTCCTAGTTTTAAGCAACAGAAATATACTTTGGCTGATTCGAATTGAGAATTTCACTTAAAACTTTTGGCACCTCATAGATGCCTCAAAAAGCGAGAGGGCCAGCTCAGAAAATGGGCAGCATAAGGGATGCCATGATGCCATAATCCGAGCCCAGATCCAGTTCCCAATGCACAGGTGCTACAGTCTATGTCTTCTTCATACATACATACAGTGCTACCGCCATGCTAGGAACACATGCAATGCTGACCTCATTGCCAGGCCCAACTCTACACTGCACAGACAAGGATCAAGCTCAACACGTCTACAGTCCACATTCTCACTCTCACATCAGGCAGAGCAACCTCGGACACAGGGACGAGTCAGGGTTAGATTCAAGGCAAAATATAACACCCACGACGATGGCCACGACAACATCCAGGAGACCCACAGCAGGTGAGGAAGGGCTATGCTCCAAGGCTCCTCTGACAAGGACTTTAATGCCAGAGACCATGCACTCAGTATTGTCTGGGGCTGTGGGGTGGCTTGTCAATGTCTTAATGAGCAAAAAGACATTCACACCCAAGTGACCCTGCTGGGTGGCAGAGAGTCAGGTCTTGATACCACCCCTTTTCACTGTAAGGGAACCTAATCTCTAACTGCTCCTATTCCCATCCAACACCTGAAAGTGTGCTCCACCCCATATGGGTAGGACGATGAGAATTGCTGTGCTCAGATGATGTAACATCAGCCCCAGCTCAGTAAGAAAGTTTGCCCCTCGCTTTCCAACACCTCCATAACACATCTAGGAATAGTGGATACTAGCAATAGCCACCAAGTGCTTCCCCAGTGGCCCAGTTATCACAGGTCCCTATCCAGCCTATGGTGCTACTGAGAAGGGCTGAACCCTTGAGGGGTGGGGCCTAGGTCAGAGGCAAGCCCCTCCTCTTCCTCTCATGTTGTTGTCAATCAAAAGGTGACCAGTATTAGTATCACAGGATCCTACCATGTTATGCTGTACCCACCAGGGGAAAATCTAACTGAAACTTCAAACTGTGAGTCAAAACAAACCCCTTCTCTTCCTGGGTTAACTGTGTAGGGCATCCATTACAGGATGTTCTGCAATAGTGACTGCCCAGCACTGATGCTTTTAGTGACTGACCAGCACTGATGCTTTGAAGTACAGCAAGTCCAGGCAAGAATTTCCACGAGACTTTGTGACACTGTGTTAAAGTTCACAAGAACAGTTGTTGGGCCTCTTCCTCAGGTCCTGACACCTCTCAACCATGAGATCCAGAGGGAGAGGATGGGGAAAGCACGTATCTAGTCAGGGATGGCACTGGCTGCATGAGACATTCCACACATCTGCACTTGACTCAGGCAGAGGATTGCCACAGCCCAGACTTGGTGATGCCCATTGCCCTCTCCAAGCCTAGGGTAATGTTGTAGGTAGTGGGTTAAATTCATTACCTTTCTTTTGGACATGGGAGCTACCTACCCTGTTCTAACACCTCACTCGGGTCCTACAGTTCACTCACCAGCTTCTGTCATGGGGGTGGACAGGACCCGCTCCTTCCCACTTAAGACCCTGTCCCTGCCCTGATTCTTTTCTCACTCTCTCCTGGCCATACCTGCTCGCCCTGCACCCCTACTTGGTAGAGATAGTCTCAGCTCCTTCTGGGTCACACTCACCTTGGCCTTCTTACCTCAACAGCCTCACAAGTTCCTACCCTAGACTGTCCTATCCCTACTCTCCCTGATCCAGTAGATCCCCAAGTGTGGGATATTGCTACCGCCATGGTTGCTACTCACCACCAGCCAATCCCATTGGACCTTAAGAACCCTCTTCCTTCCCTTCCAGAAATTTCCTATTCCTGAAATCCACTGCTGAGCTGTTAAGCCTATTTCACCCGCCTTCTATCTCAGGGAATTTTAATTCCTATCGACTCACCCTGCAACACTCCCATCCTTCCCATGTGTAAGCGTTCTGGTGCTTACCGTGTGGTTCAAGACCTCTGCCTCATAAATAAGGCGGTTATTCCAATTTATCCAGTGGTTAACAACCCATACAATCTCCTATCTAACGTCCCTCCTGCCACCTCCCACTTTACTGCCCTGGACCTGAAAGAAGCCTTCTTTACTGTCCCTTACACCCTGATGCATAATTCCTCTTTGCCTTCACCTGGGAGGACCCTGACTTCCGGTCCTCCAGACAGCTTACATGGACTGTTCTCCCTCAGGGTTTTCAGGATGGCCCCCATTATTTACTTGGGATCTATTGACCTTTGACCCTGGTCCTAGCACACTCTCCAATAGGTTGGTGATCTTCTCTGCAGTCCCACATTGCCTCTGTCCCATCAGGCCACCTCTGTGCTTCTGAACTTCCTCAGATCCCTGGGATATCGAGTCTCACCAGCTAAGACTCAGCTGTGCTCTCCTACTATGGTGTATTTGGGCGTTCAACTCAGCCCAGGTTCTAAGACCCAGACCTCTGAGAGGGTCCAGGCCCTGCGGGATTTACAGCCCCCAACCACAGGGGCTCAGATCCTCTCATTTTGGGTCCTGTTAGGGATCTTCCGTCATTGGATCCCTAACTTTGCCATCACTCAAGCCTCTGTACCAGGCAGCCAGAGAGACCCTGCGGGGCCTCTCACCCACCCGGCCATTGTCCACCGCCATTTCTCTCTACTGCGGGATGCCCTTCTAACAGCCCCTGCTCTTGCTCTTCCAGACCCCACAAAGCCTTACCTTCTCTATCCAGATGAGAGGTCAGGAGTGGCCACAGGAGTTCTAAACCAACAAGCTGGGCCTGCGAATCAGGCTGTCATCTTTTTGTCCAAACAGCTGGACCTCACCGTCTGTGGATGGCAACCATGCCTGAGAGCCCTGGCAGCAGCAGCTGAACTTACCCGGGAGGCTCCCAAGATCACCCTGTCCAGGCCAATCACGGTATATGCCACCCACCGCCTCTCAGATCTTCTGAGACACTCCTCTCTCTCTCTCTCCTTGGGCCTTCACGAGTCCAAGTCTTTCACTTACTGTTTCTAGAAAACCCCCAAATTACCTTGGCCTCCTGTCCTGCCCTAAACCCTGCAACTCTCCTTCCTGTCGGCCCCACCCCACACCTCCTTCCTCTTACTCCTGCCCAGAGGCTGTGGAAGCTTTGCGCTCACCTCGCCTGGTCTCCTAGAGCAACAACTTACAAACCTCCAACTTGCCATGTTTGTTGATGGATGTTCTCTTACAGACAGATCAGGAAACCACCAGGCAGCATATGCAGAGGTCACTTCTACTAAAAGAGTTGAAATGACCCGCCTGCCAACAGGAGCCTCTTTACAAAAGGCACCTGAGCACTCCAGCTAGCCAAAGGTCAACAGGCTAACATCTTTACTGACTCTAAATTTGTCTTTTTAATAGCCCATATCTACTTTGTCCTCTTGAAGGAAAGGGCCTTCCTCATTAAAGCCAACCTCTTGGGAGTCCTCCAGCTCCCTGCAGAAGTAGCCATGATCCATTACCGGGGACACCAGTCCTCCAAGGACCCAGTGGCCTTAGGCAATGCCAAGGCTGACTCAATAGTCCAGGGTCTGACCTTCAGACCCCTGGATCAACAGAACATATTTTGTTTCTGACTCCCTCCTTCCAGCCCTGTCATCACCCAGGAGACCGGGCAAACTCATAAGAAAATGGGCCACATAAAGGATGGCTGGTTCTTCTCACATCACTGTCTCCCCCTCCCTCAAAACCAGGAGTGTCCATCATTTCAGACATCCACCAAACCTACACATAGACCCCAGAGCTTTGTTCCATTTCTTAGGGCCCCTCTCTGACCCCACCCATCTCCGAGATCGTATTTTCCAGGTTCACTCCTCCGGCTGTGGGGCAGTAGA
>NC_022012.1:10176537-10177404 GCF_000317375.1 Microtus ochrogaster | reverse complement strand
TGCTTGCGGCAGTAGACACGGAGAAGAGGAAAGGGAACTGAAGAGGAATGCACACAGCTGCTTGCAGGGCTCAGGAAAGCCAAGGTCAGTGGGAGAAGACAACTAAGACAGATCTAAGTTGCACGCACTGGTCACTGAACCACGCCTGTTGTGGAGCATTTCAGTGGGGGATGAGATGGGTTGAGACCAACAATTGCAGGTTGTTATTGATGTCCCAAACTTGTTCTCACTTGTCTAAGTAACAGCGTGCTTTGGAATGTAACTGAGTATGCTGATTCCTTCCTGGAGAGAATTTGGCCATGAAAAACAAACTGGCTGAACACACTCAACGCACAGCTGATGACCACGTGGCATGGACACCTTCATCATCTCCTGAACCGTAAAGAGAGAGCGCACATTTTGGAAAGTGAAGTACAGACAGCTTGAAGTTCTGCTAGAGGACTCTATGTGACCAAAGGGGGTTTCTGGTTTTATCTTAATAAGAGGGTAAGCAGGGGGTGTTTGGGGCCTACCACAATGGAAGAAAACCCTCTTGCTAAAGACGGGAATGGAAGGAGCAGAAATGAGAACATTTTCAAGGAAGAGAGGAAAAACAGAGTAAAGAGCGCAGGAGAGAAGCTGATGAAGAGAGCAGGATCATGGGTATGTCCTGGGGACACAGAGGGCCAGGGCAACATTGCAGGGGACACAGCGAGTCAGGTCTACACTGCAGGGGACACAGAGAGTCAGGTCTACACTGCAGGAAACACAGGAAGGCCAGGTCTACACTGCAGGAGACACAAAGGGCCAGGTCTACACTGCAGGAGACACAGGAAGGCCAGGTCTACACTGCAGGAGACACAGAGGGTCAGGTCTACACTGCAGGAG
>NC_022012.1:10173056-10174291 GCF_000317375.1 Microtus ochrogaster | reverse complement strand
CAGGTCTACACTGCAGGAGGCACAGGAAGGTCAGGTCTACACTGCAGGAGACACAGAGGGTCAGGTCTACGCTGCAGAAGACACAGAGGGTCAGGTCTACACTGCATGAGTCACAAGAAGGTCAAGTCTACACTGCAGGAGACACAGGAAGGTCAGGTCTACACTGCAGGAGACACAAAGGGCCAGGTCTACACTGCAGGAGACACAGGAAGGTCAGGTCTACACAACAGGAGACACAGGAAGGTCAGGTCTACACTGCAGGAAACACAGAGTGATGTGGGAGTGTCATATCAATCTGTTGATTTCATTGGTTAAGCAATAAAGTAACTGCTTGGCCTCAGATAGGGCAGAATTTAGATAGGCAGAGTAAACAGAACAGAAGGCTGGGAGAAAGAAGCTGAGTCAAGGGGTCGCCATGATTCTCCTACTAGACACAGACGCAGGTTAAGATCTTCCCTTGTAAGACAACTCGTGGTGTTACAGGGATATTAGTAATGGGTTAGATCGATATGTAAGAGTTAGCCAATAAGAGGCCAGACAGTGTTTAAAATAATACAGTTTTCGTGTAATTATTTCGGGTAAAGCTAGTCGTGTGGGCGGCCGGGTGCCAGGGACACAGCCCACCGCTCCTATTACAACAGAGTGGCTCCCAATGTGATGGACTAAATCCACTTAAAAACCTGAGAAGGCCTAAAAATAAGGAAAAGATAACTTTTTGCTGTTTGTGGGTGGCATGCCGCAGAGAGAAATTTTCCTGACTCAGCAGCAGGAAAAAACTGGCTGTTTTAAAATGCCGGCTTTCTGGGCTATGCCACCATTGCAATCTCTGTCTGGCTCCTGTGGGAGACAGAGCTTTTGGATGGAGCATTTGGAGTAAAGCTGTACGGCTTGCTTGATGGCAATGTGGACTGCTGTGTGCCTGGAACTGTGTGTGGCTCAGGGGCACCAAACGGCTCTGAGGCAGGAGCGGCTCAGCTCCACCATGCTGAACTATGCTGGTCTCAGGCAGGAACTACCGTAATTACCATAAAAACAGCGCAGTTAAGGTTTACACTGGGCAGGAAACAGGCTGTACCTTATTGCCATATTACCTCTACATGGCACAACTTGAGTTTTTAAGAACTGCTTAACATTTTAAGAAATGCTCCTGTATAGTAAAAAAATGTTACAGATTCACAATAAAACAGATTCAGACATAAAAGACCACACTGTTGGATGAATGTACGTAGGCTTGA
>NC_022012.1:10170641-10171116 GCF_000317375.1 Microtus ochrogaster | reverse complement strand
AATCTGTTGATTTCATTGGTTAAGCAATAAAGAAACTGCTTGGCCTCAGATAGGGCAGAATTTAGATAGGTGGAGTAAACAGAACAGAAGGCTGGGAGAAAGAAGTTGGGTCAAGGGGTCACCATGATTCTCCTACTGGACACAGACGAAGGTTAAGATCTTCCCTGGTAAGACACCTTGTGGTGTTACAGGGATATTAGAAATGGGTTAGATCGATATGTAAGGGTTAGCCAATAAGAGGCCAGACAGTGTTTAAAATAATACAGTTTTCGTGTAATTATTTCAGATAAAGCTAGTCGTGTGGGCAGCCGGGTACCGGGGACACAGCCCACCGCTCCTATTACAACAACAGAGGGTCAGATCAACACTGCAGGAGACACAGAGCGTCAGGTCCACACTGCAGGAGACACAAAGGGCCAGGTCTACACTGCAGGGGACACAGGAAGGTCAGGTCTACACTGCAGGAGACACAGGA
>NC_022012.1:10166994-10169149 GCF_000317375.1 Microtus ochrogaster | reverse complement strand
GGTCTACACTGCAGGAGACACAGAGGGCCAGGTCTACACTTCAGGAGACACGAGCAGAGTTCTTCTCTTGAGTAGACATAGGTGCTGTCCATGCTGAAAAAGACAGGAGGATGGTTCTGCATGCCTGGAGGGTTATAGGAGGCTCCTGTGTCTCCTCCAGTGTAGACCTGGCCTTCCCGTGCTCCAGGACAAGTTAGCTGCAGTTAGGAGGTAGGTCTAAGGAAAGGAGGCTTGAAATGACATGGGATTTCCCTCTCTAAGCTGGGGACCCCAAGTGCTAGCCTGAGGGCCTGAATTGGGTGATCTCCTGGGCCAGGGCTGCAGCTTGCGGACACTGCAAATGGATAGTTTTCTTCCCGCAGAAGCTGAGCAATTGGCCTGCAGTTCTGGACTCTGAGATCAGGAGGAGCCACTGTGCTGGTCAAGCTCTGCATGTGAAGTGAGAAGAAACTACAGAAGCTATTCAGTGTCCTGAGACAAAAGCAGGGGAGCCAAAACATGGTGGGAATCATGAACAGAAAGGCAGCTTCACTCAGGGAGGACCCAACTCTCGCAGGGCCTCTGTCCTTAGGTTACTGGCATCTGTTTCTTGACAGTAATAAATGCCTTCACCTTGACGTGACTATGATGTTCTGCCCCGATTTAAATATTCCCCCAGAGCTCCCAGCTTACCCAAAGAGGGAGATACACAACCCACTGCCAACCCACGAGGTTTGCCTACAAGTCTGTACGGGCACCACCCTGTGGGTACACACCACACACCTTTCTGCCCTTAGCTCTCTTTAGGGCCTTGCCATTTCTGAAGGTGTCCCCCAACAGCTCAGACCTGCCTTCACCCACACTCTTACTAACTGCGCCCCCAGTAGAGTTCCCTACACACAGGCAGTTACATTCTTTAATCAACGTTTTTTTCCAGTAAGAGATCACAATGCACATACCTGACGTACCCAGTAAGACGAAGTTGATGCTACCAGTTGGTCACCCGCAGCCTCTGACTCCCTTTACCAAGGAAACAGAAACATCACAAACACTGAGTTCTCCCTGATTCTAATGGGACTTCATAGGCTATGTCCCACACCCACCAACGGAAGCCCATGGCAACAGGCCAACCCTGGAGCCTTCTAAGAGGCCAGTGGGAGGAGCCTGGAGGTAGGGGTATATGCAGGAGATGAGGAACTGCTACGGTTATGGTTTTGCTCAATTATAACTATCTAGCCTCCCATACGTGTGCACATTGATGGATACATATATATGTTGTATGTTCTACAATGACCTCTTTCCCCCCACTTCAGAGATCATAATGTATACGACACTGAAACCCAGTAGGGAAACCGTGGTGGTATTTTGTTTGTGCTTTAACAAATAAAGCTTGCCTGAAGATCAGAGTGCAGAGCTAGACACACTAGTTAGTCATAGAGGCCAGCCAGTGGTGGTACACACCTTTAATCCCAGCACTTGGGAGACGCACAGATGGACTGCTGTGAGTTCAAGGCCACTGTGGGCTACACAAGATTGAATCTCTAAAAGAGAAACAGGGTAAAGCAATGGTGGTTCACACCTTTCATCCCAGCACTAGGAAGGTGGAGATGGGAAGGGATATGGCTGGGCAGAGAGAGTATGTGGTGGGAGAAGACAGGAGCTCAGGATTCAATCTGAGGTTTCATAGAGACGGCATTCAGTCTGAGTACTTATAGGGACAGGATCACCCCTTTGGTCTGAGGATTCAGTAGAGGTAAGAACCAGTGGCTGGCTGCTCTGCTTCTCTGATCTTTCAGCTTTTACCCCTATAACTGATTCCAGGTTTTTATTAAGACCAATTAAATTCGCACTACACCGTGCTACAGGAAACAGCTGGAAATAAGAGCCTGGTTGAGGTCAGGGCTGAGCCTCAGTTCTGCCGCATTCATGGAGTCACAAGAACCCAGGCAAGACACTAGATTTTTCACAACCTGATTATCCTCTGTTGATTGGGTATGAAGGCTGCTTTGTAGAGTTCCTGAAACACTAGAACCAATCTACTACTAGACGTGTCCAGGGTACTCAATGGGCCAAAGCGGAGCCCAGTGAACAGCACATGGAAGCTTACTACCGAGAGAGGCTGTCCTTGACCTGAGGGTGGACACTCGGAAGATTGTTACCCAGAGAGGCTGTCCTT
>NC_022012.1:10156385-10166430 GCF_000317375.1 Microtus ochrogaster | reverse complement strand
CCTGAGTTGGACACTGTTGTTTTTTAATTGACCATATAACCTATGGGAGACAGAATCCTCAGTGCTTTATTTTCTCCTAGTCAGAAACCAGCTGCTGGGCAGATGTGCTCAAAGGCTGGTTCCTGCCTTCAATAGCAGGCTCTGCAGAACAAAGTTGTTACTTCCAGCTCCCTTCATCCCAGATTGACTAAACCCTCTCCTGAATACTGAAGCCTGAGCATTTAAAACCCTGCTGAGGAACTGGAGGATAGCGCCACAGTCAAAGAACCTGAGTTCCATTTACAGCACCCACAGGGCAGCTCCAATGCCTGCGACTCCTTCTCCAGGGAAATCTGATGCCCTCTTCTGACCTCCACAGACACACCCGTACACATCTGCTCACACTCACACAGTCTGATGCCCTCTTCTGACCTCCAAGACACACCCGTACACACCTGCTCACACCCACACAGAGACACATTCACATAATTTATAAAACCTTAAACTGACAGATCTTCAAAATGAGCCGTGTTGCTTAATACAGACCATATTTTGGTAGATTAGTGCCAAAAATTGCATGTTGAAATGATAATATTTTGGATACCCAAAAAGTTGTCTTCACCTGTTCCCTGTCTTAATTTGGCTCCTAGGAGCATTTTCATTCCCTCCGTAGCTTGCACCACACTTGTTGTAGACACTGCAGAGCTCAAACGATGCTATAAGGAGTCTTAAGCTCTGCCCTCCTGGAAATGTCAGCAACACGGGCTTCACCCACCACAGTGACGGCTCCCCAGGGTTTTCACGGCCCAGCGCCACTGGCTCTCCCAGGCCTCCTAAAGCAGCATGACCCATGGCCGCCGTCACACTGGGCACCTATACTCACAATCAATCCCGTACTTCCCCTTGGGCACCCACGACCGCCGTCACACTGGGCACCTATACTCACAATCAGTCCCGTACTTCCCCTTGGGCACCCTCTTCTGGGCACCATCAGCGGCCACAGCCCGTCCCACCCTTGGTCAACTCTCACTCATAACCTTCCCGACACTCTCCAGGCAGAAGAAACGGCTCCTTATCTGTGACCTCATGACTCAATTTGTGCCTTTACAAGAGCCCTAGCTGGTGGCCACTGCCTCACTGGCTGGGCCTCTGCCACTTGCTCCCCACTTCTCGGGGACAGCAAATGAATCCCCTGGGTTGTCGGGAAACGCTGAGAGTAACAGGCACTTAGCAGCAATGTGCTAGATGGAGGACGAAGACTCCTCAGACACCGTCAGAATGGGAAGACTCGGGTATGACTATGGACCACTTTGAGCCCTCCCTTCACACTCTCCATGGCCCCTAGGATCGCCACTTCTACTGTTCTACATGATGGAAGAAATTCAGATCAGCACAACCAACTTTCCAAGTTTAAAGACTGCGAGGGAATCAGCACAAGGTCAAGTCCGGTGAAAATCCACAATAAACATGCATGAAACATTTAATGAGCAATAACTGACTAAGATCTGAACTCAGGACAGACTGAAAGCAGCTCACCCTCTTTGTTACTCCATGGAGCCACCACTCACCCACAACTGAGAACAGTAGCTGCTGCTTCCCAGGCACGCTCTCCCCAATAGCACTCTACAAACATGCAGACAGGAAACTGAGGCAGCTGTGTGTCCAGCCCAGCTCCTTACGAACAGGTGCTGCTCCATGCAGCTGCTCCAAGACGGCCAGCAGCATCGTCTCCACAAGCCTCTGGACCACCTGTCCTGTTCATCGGCTCTACAGTCTGAGGCCACAGGAAGAACGTGAGGTCTGCAGGCTGTCTCACTTGCTACAGACAGAGTCCAGCTCAAGGCAGACTTGTGCTGATGTCGAGAGCACCAGGCCAGAAAGCTCTCTGCAAACTCCAGTTTCTGAAGAGACACCACTTAAGTCATTGTGAGCCCGAGAATCCTGCTGGTGCCTAGGCTGCAGCACCAGGTAAAAAGCCAGGCTACATCCTGTCATAGTGAGTACGAACTCGAGGCAGCTCCAAACCCCTTTGGGTCAGTGTAGCCTTCTCTGCCCAGCACTACACTGACAAGGGCCAGCACGGAGACAGCCCAGAATTGGAGTTGTGCTCACCAATCACAGCTTGATCTGGCCTGGAGTCCATAGTAAGAAGCTGAGGACTATGGCAACTGTATCTGACCACTCAACACATGGAAATTCCAGGAACCAGGTCCTGGGCAGATGGCTGGCCTGTTCTCAGTGTAGGTCTCATTGCTCAATACCAAAGAAGGTAGTTTATGGAGCCGCCTAAGACCTGCATGGCCTTTTTCTCCTACTGTGTACTGGGATTCCTTCACTCCACCCTTCCACAGAGTAGGGGCAAGGGGCAGGCAGGTTGCTAGGGAGACTGAGAAAGAGAGTCCCGCTGAGCTCCTGCAGCTAACCTAAGTGCTTTCCTGGGAACACACAAGAACAAACAGTGAGGGCCACGCAGGAGCCTGCTCCTCCATCCCCTCTGGCTAACAGGCCAGAGGGGGTGTGTATGTGTGTGTGTGTGTGTGTGGTGTAGGAGATTAGGACTACACACAGAAGCACACCTCACAGTGAGGGCAGAAGGACCAAGAAAACATAAAATTTGACAACACCAGAAACAGTCATGCCTAAAGAGAAGTCCCAGGACACAGGAGAATCGGGGGCTGCTGAACAGAAGCAGCGTGGGCATCCAGGGTTCTCAGTGCCTTGGGCAGGTTACATGTCTTAGAAACTGGGGTTTGCAAAGTGCTTTCTTGTGCACTATCCCTCTTATCCTCACAGCCACTCTGTGTGGCATTTGCAATAAGAAAAGACAACACACACACACAGCAATCAGGGACACGGCAGGGTCTCAGCCCTAGCCCAGTAATTCTAAGGATGGCGACTCTGGCCGAATACTTAGCCTCTTAGACCTTCAACTATTTCATTGCAAATCAGAGATAAAAATACCTCTCATTCAAATATTTCTTGACTCGGACAATGGCAAGGAGCCAGCTATGAAGCACACGGGCAGAAATGTTGCCCTAGGTAGCAAGTGCTCTTCCTTCACAGGGGATGTGAGAAGACAGACACCCAGCCTCCAGGAAGCTGCTAACTTTCTGCCAACGGTGGCAGAGGGATTCAGAAGAAAGTGAGCCTGGACCAGAGCCTAGAAGAAGGTGAGGAACAGCCCATCAAGATCTCTGGGACGACCTTCCAGGTGGGCAGCAGAGCAAAGTCAGTCCCTCTGGTGGGCATGTCGGGCATACCGTAGCATGACAGAGCAGCCAGTGAGGTTGCAGAGGGCAGGAGAGTATCATGGGGAACAATCAGAAAGTGGGAGCAGGCCAAGGGCACGTGAGGCCCCAGGAGCCATCTGCTAACATTTTATAATAAGGACTCTATAGAAAACTCACTAGAGGCAAAGACTGAAACAAGGGACTCAGGTGAAACTAACAAACCCTTCGCGCATGGTATGGGGACTTGGTCCAGAGCGAGGGCAGATGTGGTCACATGCCGGGTGCACTTAGAGTGGCCAACAGATTGGGAGAGCGGCATGAGAAAGAAACAAGACCAAAGTCTGGTCTGAGCAACAGAGCTCGGTAGGGAAGACACTGGAGGTGTGGGGGATACAGAGAAATAGGAACCTGGACGTGTGAGTCAACTCTAAGATCCTGACAGACCACATCAAGACCCTGAGTAGGCAGCTGGACAGGACCCAACCTTCGGTTCAAGGAGCTGGTCTGGATTCAGGAGATAATGGGAGATGAAATGTGGTCACAGAAAGTTCATGAGTAGCCGCAGGCCAAAACAGAGTCTGAGAAACAAGCCCTGCTGCCAACCAATGCTTGGAGCTTGGGGAGTTAAAAGGAACTGGTAAGAGATAAAAGAGAATCAGGAAAAAATGGTAAGAGCAGGGTGCCCTGGAAGCCAACTGAAGAAGGGGTTTGGGGAAGAAGGAGTGCCCACTTGATGTGACCACAGGTGGGTCATCAGAGCCTCTGAGCAGCTGTGGTGGGGGCAGGGCAAGCAGGAAGGAGGAGGGAAACATGCAGCCCCCCACAAAGCTCTCAGCAGACAATTACTCAGTGAGGACTGGCAGAGCCCTGGTTTTTCCATTTGTTGCTCTATAGCTACAAGTGGGCCACTGGGCCTCTCTATGCTCCAGTGAGCAGTTACACCTGGGGAGCTAAGTGTGCGAAGACCCGCTGCATACTGAGCACAATGCAAGCATCTACCCATCAGCTCTCGTCAGGACAGAAATACTGACAAGACAACTAACTGTGCATGAAAAACAATATGGAAAGACAACAACCAACCCAGCAGGCAGGGAGAGGAAGTAGGGGAAGTCACAGAGCACCTGTTCAGGAAGGGCATGGAACTGCTGGAGAGCTGTGGTGGCTGAGGCATAGCATCCTAAAACAAGGTGAGCCAGCTGCTACCGTCAGTAAACACTACCATATTCTCAGCTCTACCACGCCCACTAAGCCACAGCCCTCCCTTTTCAGTCTGAGTTATCGCCACATTTCCCAGACTAGCTTACAATTGCATAACTCGCCTGCTTATGAAAAAATAATCTTGGCCCAGAGGTGTCCGAGTATTGAAGGGGAGACCTCACGAGCACAGACTGGTCTCACAGACACCTCCCATGATCGAGTGAGTGAGCTGAGGTCAAAGCTGGGGCCCCAGAGGAACCCTGAACCAGTGGACAGAAGTTACAGGGGGCTAGCCTGGACTACTTTTGAGGCAGGGAGCTCTCCATCTCTAGAAGAGGTCAAAGGAGGCAGAAGAGGAACTGCAGGCTGCAGAAGAAATTCTACAGTTGGGTCACATGCCCACGATAGCTGCTGTTCTCTCTATTCTGGAGCATTCTCTACCTGATAAACAGGTTTCCCTGAGACAGAAAGGACATCACATGTGTGAAGGTACCCAGGAGTGTGACCAGCTCTTCCACGCTGCCATTCCTCAGTGACAAATCCTTATGCAAACCCACAGCACCTCAGCTTCACCCGATATTCAGTTAGACACTTTAAGACAGCAGGCACGCCATGCTAGACCAACTCATCCCTGGCCAATGACAGCTCAACTCTACAACAGCTTAGGACTAAAGCCAGGTTCCAGGGAGACTTCATGAAGAGGTGCAGACTAGCCAACTGCATGTATTTAGTTTAAGACAATATTTCTCTAATTTCTCCATCTGAAATAGACAGAACAGAGTGGTCATCCTTCTTTAAAGGCCAGGTTTGGAGCACAGGCAGCCAAAGAATAAAACTCCATTTTGTCTGCTCTATTGTCTTCAAATGTCAAGGCATCATCTGTAACATTAGCCTTGTTTGTACAGTGTCAGACATCACGATGAAGCCATCCGTGGCTCCCACTGACCCCTGACAACGTCCTCGGGTCCCCAGCTCTCCCTGGGCACCAGGCCCTCATCCCAGAGACAAAAAGCCAGTTTAAAGGTTCAAGAATTGGCCCAGACATCAGAGCACAAACAGGTAGTGATCAGTGTCAAACCTGAGCAGACTGGCTCCACGGCCTTTGCTTCACTAATAAGCTTGTTAAATTCTCATCCAACACTATCCATGGTTAATATTCTTTATATGTCATTTCTCCCAGATCACAAATGCTCCTCAAGAGGACATGCACATCATGCTGTGGTGCTATCTCACCCACAGCAGATGCACTATGGGGTACCCCAAATAAGAACACTATAATTTGACTAGAACCTGTCAGTCCATCCCTGTGTTTCTAAGGCCAGATCTGGGCACACTCCCCTCTCCTTCTAGACATGAGTGCACTCCTCAGTTCTTACAGACATGCTCCCCTCTCCTTTCTAGACATGAACACAGCCCTCGGTTCTTACAGGCACAGACTTCATCAACAACCAAAATACCACAAGCATCAGTGTCTAGTGAACCTTTAAAATGAAAAATCCATCTCTAAGCTAAAGTATAGTAAGTAAATCACAGATCCCAGCTGATGGCAGATACATCAAAAAGTGAAGGGCTGCCTGCATTTTTCAAAAAAGAACGGAATTTTCTATTCCCAAAACTCTGCATGTGGGCCTTCCTCTCTAAAGAAACTGGGGCTCAATGACCTGCGGGGCCAAACCTGGAGATGAAGACAGAGAAGAACTCACACCACACTTCATTTACTCCACAGACATTCGTCATGTACCATTGTGCCGGGACCCACATGCGCAGATTCACCGGCAAACTCCATCCACTAACTTCCTGGTGTTGATTAGCCGGTGACTGTGATGATTGCCTGCCAGGCTCGGAAACAGCCACGACTCACCAGATACAAAACAACTCTGCACCCGTGTCTGATGCCGGTGGTGGACCTGGTCTCAGACTCCAGTTCTGACTGAGGAAGACGATCACAGACAACTGTGTGCTGTGTGAGAGGGACAAGCCGGGAGCATAGGGAGAGGCTGAAGCACTCAGTGGCCTGGAAAGCTGCAGGACTGGATAGATGGGTTCAAGAGACTGAAGGGTGACTGGCAACGTCTCGAGGCTTATAATCTGGCTTCACAGCAGCCCCAGACTCCTGAAAAAGTTAAACTATTTTGCAAAAGGCAGGCAGTGAACTGGGTGCTCTAAATGTTTACCAAATAGTGTTGTTCCCTGGGATAGCAGTGTGTGTTCACTGGGAGTTTCCTAAGAATGGGTCTTGGGGTGGGAGACAGAAAATGGCCCCATCAGACAAGGACCTTGAGCTACTAAGGTTCATTTGTCAATAACAAGTTGATAACAATTTAGCCTTAAATTGAGATGCCATCTTTTGGTTGGACTTTAAGCTGACTTTCTAAAGTAGGTATCAAGGTGGGCGGCCTGGGTAAACTGCACAGAACTAAAAGGCTTTCGAGCACAGAAGGTGCTCATCTTAGACTTCCCAGTATTCCAGGTTAGCATGGCCTCTGCCCACGGAGACCTCTGTAGAGTCACTGTCAATAAGTCCATTCCAAGGGCCTAAGTCAGTCAGTGCCCACTACCGCCACACTTCCCGCTGCTGACGTGCTCTTGACGGGGCTCACCAGCCTCCTACAGTACTAAACCTAGAATCTGAACTCTCTACAGCCCAGGGAAGGCAGAGCTGCAGTCCCCACTGACATTCAGTGCCCATCTGACCTGCCCCCCCCCCCCGTCCCTCAACCCCCAAATGTCAGGATGTCAACAGAGCCAAGGGCCATTCAACCAAAAGGCCTATTGACTCCAACTGCCAATGCTACACGGTGCTGATGTGGCTGGGCCTTCAAGGTCCTGCACGTGTGGAGTGTGGACCTGGCCCTGGACCATGGCCCATCCATAGTCGCATATCTGTCTGTACAGAGAGGGAAAACATTGCTACTTCAAGCTTTCCCATCTGACTGGTGCCAGCCTACTCCTCTTGTTAACACTGCTGGAGCCAAAGCATAGACTTCCCCAACCTCTCCTCCCCCAGCATCACTCCTGGCACAGACGCTCTATCCCCGCCCTTCTCACTCCCAATTCTGCTCCTATGTCCCCTTCTCTTCTCTGTCCCCATAGCCTTGAATTCAGGCCTGATCTTTCTTTCTGAAGGTTGCCAAAACAGTTGAGTAACCCGTGTTTTCTCCTAAACTCAGTACTCTCTCAAGCCCTAGGTATGAAAATAAGCTTAGCCCCATCTAAAACCGCTGCCCACACAGGCAGGGTAAAGTGGCTATACCCACCCATCCCCCTCACTTCCCCTTACCAACAAAAGCAAACTTCAAAATCACTGTGGCAGCAGATACTGGAGATGTGAACGTCCTCAGCAGAGGGGTACAGATGACTCACCTAAACCTCATGTCTGTCTGAAAGTATAGTCACTGGAAACTTTTTCAGCATGGAAATATCACTGTTATAAAAAAGCATTACTTGATATGCAGGGTTAAAAGCCAACCTGTCAGACTAATAACAAGAAAGTCAAGCGAGCAGTAACTGACCATTAAACATATAGATTCCCAGCAGCTAGAAACGGTTATGAATTCAGGATTTTGCTGACACAGCACCATGAGAGTGCTGTTTCCAAGATCCGAGGGAGCCTGAAGCCAGAATGTCCATACACAGCAGAGCCCTGGCTAGTAACGTTGAGAGTGCAGAAGCCCCCGCCCTCAGACTCCTGCAAGGCACTCGCTGACCAGTGCAGCCAGCGGCATGTCACCTTCATGGTTAATCAGTAAACTGGAGTCAGGCCTCACAGGACAGATCAAAGGAGCTGGAGAGATGGCTCAACAGGTAAAGGTGCTTCCCACCAAGCCTTGCAGCCTGCCTTTGATCCCCGAGAACCACGCGGTGAAGAGAACTGACCCCTCAAGCTGTTCTCTGGTGCGCACACACGTCATAGCGCATCTCCACCCCAAACACAAACACACATGTTCTCTGATGCACACACGTCATAATGCATCTCCATCCTAAACACAAACACACATGTTCTCTGATGCACACACGTCATAATGCATCTCCACCCCAAACACAAACACACATGTTCTCTGATACACACACATGCCATAGCGCATCTCCACCCCAAACACAAACACACATGTTCTCTGATGCACACACGTCATAGCGCATCTCCATCCTAAACACAAACACACAATAAAATGTACTTTTTTAAAAAAAATAGATTAAAAGACACAACATGGAAATCAGACCACTGCCTTTTGGCTGGGGAGGACGTGAGGAAGAAGGCAGTCATATTCCAAAGAGGAATCTGACCCAGAACTCCCTAACATAAATTTCTCAACAATGTTCCTCTAGCTAAAGAAGCCAAACTCCTTGTTTAACCCTGTCCCCAAGTAAGGTCCTCCAAGATCTAGCGCCTACCCACCTGCCAGAGCTCATGCCCCACCACGTGTCCCCAACAGTCCTGGGGACCTCCTACTGTCTGAAGTGGTTGGCAGTTCCCCTTAAGACATACTGTAAAGTTCACATTACTTTCTACTCCGAAGGTGAGGAAGGAGTCACCTGAGCACCGAGGGTCACTGGGCATAAACTCAACCACAGTGCTTGCAACACCCATAGAACTCTCCTTGTGAGACAAATCGTGGTCATTTTTGTCATGATTCATCATCATATTATTTCAAATTTAAGAACACAGGACAGCTGAGTTCCTTAGAGAGCACACTGCACCAAATCACTATCCCCTGTTCATTATCTTGACCAGGAAGCCGGTGAGGATGGGGTGTTAGGTAAACAGCCGTGCTGGCCTGTGCAACTACACACCAGAGAAAATTCAAGGTCAGATAAGAACAGCAGATGCTGCAGAAAAGAATGTGTTTAACAGGAGGGCCAATCTGCCAGCTTGAGCCTTCTTCCTCCTCTGCAGGACATTGGTCTTGCTCTTTTCTACCACTAGATGTAGTCATGGGTCCCTGAGTGACACTGCTACTAAACATTCTTACGCCAAGAATATTAGAGGGAGAGGGTCACTCGGGAAGGAAGGAGGTGTTAAATTGTTTTTTCAGTATGTAGCGGCTGTGAGCTTATCAAGATCCCAAATGAAACAATGATTCACCTCTGAGGTCTAAGAATTGAAGCTCCGGAATACTTGGGAACAAATCACCCCCACCCCGTTCCATGTCCTGTAACACCACAGCCATCCCACTTAGGTCTTTGAAAGCCTGACAGGTATCTTCCTGCACTCAGAAGATCAGCATCATGGCAATCTTCAGTGCACACAGTCCCTCAAGCCTACAGGCTCCATCCAAGGGCAGGAAGAAGAACAATGGTTGTACTGTCAAGATAACTCTCAGCCCAGAGGGAGGGTCAGGACAGAGACAGAGTGGTGCCAGGCAGCTAGCTGACAACAGGAAGCTGCTCTGGACATGGGAAGGGGTACACGAGAATGAGATTAACTTTGAGAAAAGTACTGAGGCCTTCAAGATTTGAAGGAGAAAAGGTGACTATGCCCAGATGACTCTCCAGGTCTTGGCTTGAAAGGAAAAGCAAGGGAACCACTCTCCACCTGGATGAGATGGAGGGAGAGCAGAGATCTGTGAGGAGGGAGGAAGAGCAGAGATCTGTGAGGAGGGAGAGCACAGATCTGTGAGGAGGGAGAGCAGAGATCTGTG
>NC_022012.1:10150956-10156044 GCF_000317375.1 Microtus ochrogaster | reverse complement strand
GAGGAGGGAGAGCAGAGATCTGTGAGGAGGGAGGGAGAGCACAGATCTGTGAGGAGGGAGAGCAGAGATCTGTGAGGAGGGAGAGCACAGATCTGGGAAGAGCTAAACCATGGCCACATGGAGCTCGAGGCGCCCCTGCCATACCCACGTTTGCCAACTGTTGAACAAGAAACAGAAAGGACGGGACAGCCCAAAGGAATCGTGGGGAATAACGAGCACCTGAGGGGGTCTCTGTGCTGACTGCTTCTGTCATCTTCTCTCACTGAGTGTCCCTGCCACTGTGCCAGCTCAGGATGCAGTGCAACCAGCGAGACCAAGCTCAACTAGGAGGTGCGCAGCTGCCTCTGTCACAGCCCCAGCATCACAGGCACTCAAAGGAAACAAAACCCCTTAGGTATCTAATGGCAAGAGGAATGGAGAGAATGAATTTGGTTTATATGGAATTTTTTTGCAGCCATAAAGACAAAATTATGTCATTTGCAAAAAAATGGATGCCACCAGAAATAGTCATATTAAGCAAATTAAGCCAGTCTCAGAAAGACAAATTTCAGTTTTCTCTTTTCTGTGCTTCCTAGATTTCATGGAGATATTAAAATGATGTATATATGTATACATGACATGAAGTAAAACTGTCCAGGGAAAGAAAGGGACTAACGGGTGAAAGGGGACAGTAGAGACATGGGGGGAGGTTAATACTCTAAGTATAATACTTGTATGAAAATTCTTCCATGTGACAGGACAATATATAGTGAAAATACACAATGAAATCTTTTTTTTAATTTGCTTTATGTTACGACTATAAGTAAGTGCACAGCCCAACAATAAATTCTTCAGTTACAGCATCATGGAGCTCTGCTGATCTCTCCCCTCAGGTATTCCTAGGAACAGAGTGGTGGTATTAGTCACGGGCCCTGCAACTCATACCTGGAGAATATGGGCCTGTTTAGAGGGCTCCGTTCAGTCCCAGGGCAACTGGTATCAAACACAGAGGAAAGCCTTCCAACTGAAGAGACCGGAAAGGTCAGCCTATTTCAGGAAACAATGGTTCATTGAAATTGCATCCTGCTCTCTAGCGAATTTGCCTCCTTCTGGACTACAACCTGGCCTAGCACTGTGGCATCTGTTTTCAAACTTCCTCATCAAAGGACACATCAAATGTCAGTTGACAATCTGCTTTCTAATTAAAAGTTGATTCTTTTCTTTTTTTAGAAATTGCATTTAACTAAACAACTCCACACGGCAATTCAGTGTGCAGTGCCACCTTGATTGACAGGAGCATTTGCAATTATTTTAAAAATTAAAAAGAAAACATCATCAGATGCAGCAGAATCTTTGATAGGACACTGACTTCAGCTGATTTATGAAGTATGACCATGCAGCGTTCATATGAAACAACTATACTCCCAGCATGTAAATGAGCCCTAAGTGCAGAGAGGGTACTTTCAAGGCTGACTGGAAGGTACCCGGAGGAGGCTCCTGGCTGTAGAGGAAAGCTGGCGATAGAGAAACAGCAGGGTCAACCGGACAGCAAAATCCCCTGAAAGCCACTTGAGGCTGGGAAGGGTGGGGCTCCAGGTTTCTTTACACAAGCAGACTGCCATGGTTTCCAAAGAGAAGACCACGATAATACAAGGGAGGGAGTAAACAGACTATGTCCACATTGGCTTGTGCCCTTGGAACAAGCTCTGAACTTATGAGCTGGTTTGCTGACTTGGAATGAAAGGCTACCTACCATATGCCTGCCTGCCTCCCAAGACTGCTGAGAGAAGGGAGCTGGATGCTGGGTGTAAAATTACCAGCAAGTGGGAAGGCACTTTAGACTCAAGAGACCGTGTGGCTATGGTCACCAAGGAGCGTCTGGGACTTGTCACCCAAGAACAGCAACTAAGAAAGTGATGGGACAGCCAGCAGCTTCTTTGGAATAACTGCAGGTACATAACGGTTTGAGAAAAGGAACCGGCTACTCTACAGTGAAATGTTGAGGTAAGAAGACAGCTCCATGAAACTGTTCACCAAGCAGACCAGAGGCTCACATGAGAGGTCTGCCAGGCACAACCACAGTTCAAAACCAACCCTGTGCAGACACTGGAGGAAGAAGACGAAGGAGAAGAGAGCAAGCCAAGCAGAGAGGAGGCATAGCTGCCATCTTCCTAAGGATGAGTAGTTTTTACCTTTTCTTCAAACTCAGGAGCTGTTGTTTCAGTGACGCCAGTCAGCCGACTTCCAGTCAGGGTGACCTGAGTGACTCCTGTTGAGAAATCAGACAGGAAGGAGTAAGAGATGTGTTGAGATCGGCTATCTGTCCTGACTCCCACCCATGCTGAGAAGACAGACACATGCTCGCTCCTCCAACTGCCAGGTGAAGGACGGACAGTCAACCACCGTACCCGAGAGACAGCCCAAGCTGGTGCGCCTCCTACGAGCACCCCCAGCAGACTGCTGAGTTTGTTCCCAGCATTCCCGGGAGTCCTCGCAATCTTCTGCCAACTTAAACTGGTGAGAGTATCTCTATTTCCTGTAGCCAGCAGTCACTATTGTAAAACAAGACCCAGGCTGATCCAGGTAAGGGACCAGAGGATGACAGTGAAGAAACAGTGGCCTCTTGATATTTTTTTTTTATTTTTTAAATTTCATTTCACATTCCAACCACAGTTCAACCACAGTTCTCCCCCCCCCCCCCCCCTTCTTCCTCCCCCCCACCCATAAGTGGCTTCTAAAATAAAGACTTGGGGAAAAGAAAAGAGGAGTAATGGCAGGGGTCTCACACCACTGGACCAAAAGTATTCAAGGAAGAAAATGTAGGGACCCAGAGTGCAGAGCTAAAATATAAATCCTAAAATCCAGGGTCACAAGACATTAGGACGGAGGCCCAGACTGCAGGGGAAAGTGTATAGTCAGGGCAGGACCTGTAAACCACCAAAGAGTTTCCCTGGACACAGAGCTGGAGCATCATCCCTCGGGGCCTCACATAGGTTCAGCTGCAAAACTAAACCAATTGGTTTTAAATGTCCACACCACGTGTGAAAACAGAAACCTGGAGACACCCTGCTGCTAACATGCACTCCCCTCCACAAATACTCATCCTGGCTGACCTCAGAAACTCCCAGGAAGCTTTCGATCTTAGAAATGAACGGAAAAGGACTTGGAGACACAGAAGAACAGGACATCATTTCAAAACGACAGCCACTGGTTCCTTTGCAAACTCATACCCAGCCTTAGCTGCAGACACTTTAAGGGGGCCAGAGAGTGCCTACACTTTCGTATCTCCATGTTGGCAGGGGAAGGTCTGAGCCTTCTGGAAGGCTGCTCACCGTACTCTGACTGAGAAACTAGGAAGCTGAAGCCAAAGATTCCATTTTCCAAAGTCTCCGGTAGGGAACGGATCTGAGACAGAACAAAACTAGACCATCGAGAATATCCATGGTAGACTTTTGTGTGAGGTAAAAAACAAAAAGAGCTCTTGCCAACAAAAGGAAAATATTGGATAAGTAAATGTGGTGGGTTCATAAATAAATTTTTATTAAGCCATTAAAATAAAAAATATTTTATGCAGAATTTTTAACAAAAATAACTGCAATTCTTAAGTAAGCGAGGCACTCCCCTAAGCATATATTGTATATGTTCTCTCTCTCTCTCACACACACATACACACACAACAACAACAACGGTTCTACCAACTCAGGAATGCGGTATTTTATTTCAACCTCACAATCAGAAAATGAGTGGCTGAGAATCATTTCTGAGTGGCTGAGAATCACTACACTCGCTCACGGTCATCTGGCCTGTAGGAGGGGGCTGCGGGATCTGGACCCACACAGTACAGCCTCAGAGCCCCTCTGAAGCACTGAAGACTGACAAGAGCCCTGTCCAGAAAGCTGTGACTGTAACCTTGCACGGACAACTCAGCAGATATCAACAACCTTGAGTTCAAGCCAGGATGGACTCCAGGCCAACAGAGGCTGCAGAGCGAGTGTAACCCAGGCTGAGAAACTTAGTGATACCCTACTCAAAACTGGAGAAACCTTTTTTCTGGAACTTTTGTTTGTTTGTTCACCTTAAAAAGCAATCTGGGACACAGCTCCAAAACAGAGTGCTGGCCTAAGGCCCTGGGTGTGGACTCATCCTAGTACTGCAAAGCAAAGCAAAACAAAACAAAACAAAACAAAACAAAACAAAACAAAAGCAATAATCTGAATAAGACCTGACTGCCACAGCTGACAGAAGCAGAGGGCCAAGAATAAGCTGCCTATAGCCAGTTGAGGGGTCAGTCCTGCCTGCACCTTGATTTGGGACTCTGGTCTCTTGCAACTCAAGGAAACACGCGCTGTTTACAGCCACTCCATACATAGGAAGCCATTGCAGCAGGTACAAGAAACCCACGCAAACACCTATACTGTGCTGCAGTCAACACAGGAGAGAACACTCATGCCTTAAGCAATAAACGCAAATCAAAATTTATATACAGTGATCTTAATTATGCATATAAAATACACACAAATACAACAAAATGTTTTTAGTGATTGTCCCTGAATAGAAACATGTTCAGCATTATGCTTTTTTATATTTTTCCAGTTTCTATAATTAAAGTGAATTATTTTCACAAAGAGAAAGGTTTTTTAATTAGCAATTCATAGTATTTCTTCAAATCTAATTCAAACACAAAGACTAAAAAATCAAGAGGTCCAAAATTCTCTGATAATCATCTTAATTCAATCTCAAGCCACCACCTGAAGAAAACCACCAACTGAGGCCTACCACATTGCTAGGGAACTCCCCCAGCCTCACTTTCTCATAGACTGTGTTGGGAGCGAAACTTAGCCAAAGGCTAAGGGAGCAGAGAAAGGCATGTTTTCCTCCATCTCTCCAGACTTGTGGTGCTGGGGACAGCCGGGTCAGGCCAAAGTCTGCGATCATGTGCCAAGAACGAAGAGTACCAGTGAGGATAAATGTTTAATTTCTCTGCAGGTAACATTCCAGAAGGAGACATGAAACAGCACCCTAGTCTCCTCGCCCCGTCCTGACTCTTGTCCAAGGCTCCTGTGCATCCCAACACCTACACCTGTGCTCCTGTGCAGTCCCAACACCTAC
>NC_022012.1:10120478-10150147 GCF_000317375.1 Microtus ochrogaster | reverse complement strand
TCCCAACAGCCACGGCCTCCCTGTACCTACACCTGTGCTCCTGTGCATCCCAACAGCCACGGCCTCCCTGTACCTACACCTGTGCTTTGGACAGACTCGCAGGGCATGTTAGCGTTTCCCCCATGTGTGGGCAGTACTGGACCAAACAGACAACAGGACGTGTCTTTCTGATCTGCATTTTTCACAGGAAGGTAAAACAGAGAGTAGCTGGTTCTCTCTAGCTGAGGCCAGACCAGGTTCAGAGAACACACCTTATACGTTATCTGATTTCAGACCATGGGGGGCAGAGCAGGGAGGGAAACACTGAGGTAGGCAGAGGGTACTACCGGTAAGAGTCCATCCTACAGTCCAGGTTTCCCTAAGTACATTTCTGAACTGTTTGATTAGCTCGTCAATGGATACATGGGTACATCACCTATAATGTCCCACATGTCAAAAAGGCAAATTCAACATGCTGCCATGGAGGCTGACTCAGGATGGCATACGGCTGACAGCATTGTTATCTGGATCACAAGGATACTGGTAGCAGTAGCCAGAGAAAGACCCATGGGCAAGGGAGAGCATGCTATACCTCTTAGGAAGCAGCCCCCACCTGCAATGTCAGTGACTAGCCAACACGCGTTGGTGTCTCCTACCCAGCCCTCTACTTCCCACGGCACCAGCACCTAGTGGTGTCTACACTTACGGGCTCACCCAAGAACAAACACAGGCAATTTTACCAGAAAGGCTGGGACTGAGTGACTGTTCTCCAGGACTGGAGTTCACAACCACCTGGACTCCAGCTCTGAGGTATCCAATGTCCTCTTCTGGCCCACATGCTCAGACACACATAAATAAAAATAAAATAAATCTTTTTAAAAAGGGAAAGGCCAGAGTACACGATTATTAAGAGGAAGACATGGTACTTTCTCATACAGCCCAGGCCCACTTGCCTGGGGATGGTGATGGTCACAGCAGGCTGGCCCTTCCCGCATCAATAGAGACCCCCGACCCCACCCCCACAGAAATGCCCACAGGGCAATCAGACACAGGTAGGGGTAATTCCTCAACTGAGGCTCTCCCTTTCCAGGTGTGTAGAGTTGTCAACCAAGATGAACCTCACAGAACAAATGACCACCAGGTGACCCCGAAACAGGTCAAATGCAGAGCCTTGAGACAACAGAAAATTCCAGCCACTCTTCTTACTGATGTACTGTTCTGGAAATTGTTATTTTCATTAGGAATGTGCAGCTGGGCTGGAGCAACACTTTCAAAAGCGCAGGAATAGGAATTCCCATCCAAAGCCCACATAAAGGTTGGGAGCCACTTGGTCACCTGTGAGCCCAGTACTTAAAAAGGAAAGGCTCCAGGACAAACTAGTCAGCTAAATTACCTGGAATTGGGGAGCTCCAGGCTCAGCAAGAGACTCTACCTAAGGAGGAAGAGTACAGAGTCATTGAGGAAAATACCCAGCACCAACTTCAAGCCTCCACATTTGCACATTCACACACGCATGCACGCACGTACACACAAACATGACCATGTATACAGAGGTGTGCAAACACATGCAAACGCTACACACACAAAGAATGTCTAGATACCATGAAGCCTGGTTATTATTGTTATATCTAACTTAATATTCTGAAGTCATTTCTACTATATAAAAGTTTCTAGACATGGTCTGTGTACATGAAAGGTATTCAGATGGCTTTGCTGGGGAAAGGCCTTGAAAACACAAGGACACAGCTTGGACCCCAGAACTCAAGTACAAGGCTGGGTACGCTGGCAATATGAGCAGCATACATATACAGATTCCAAGGAATGTGTGGGCCAGCCTGACCACTACAGCCAAGTTCCAGTCAATGCCAAATGTCTCAGACACAAGGCAAAAGGTACCTGAAGACCAAAAGTCAAGGTCATCCTCAGACTCCTGCTGTAAGCACTGTGAATACACAGCCCTCTGCCGTATACATTCACACACACACACACACACACACACACACACACACACACACACACTATTCTCTCTCATATATGCACACTCACACACACAAACACACATTCACACAACACTCAGATTCTCTCTCCCATACACATTCTCCCTCACACACACCCATATTCTCTCATACATAAACACATGGTGTGGGAGAATTGTCTGTATTCTGTCAATCATGTTTTAAATAAACACTGATTGGCCAGGCAGGAAGTAGAGGTGGGTCAACCAGAGAGGAAGTAGAGGTGGAGCAAGAAGAACAGGAGTATTCTGGGAAGCAGGAAGATCCCTTCGCACTCCTGCCCAGACTCCGAAGAAGCAACATGTGATCTGCCCCACTGTGAAAGGTACTGAGCCACATGGCTAACATAGATCAGAATAATGGGTTAATATAAGCTACAAGAGCTAAGAAGACTGAGCTAATGGGCCAATCAGTTTTATAACTTATGGAGATCTCTGTGTGATTTTCTTTGGGGCTTGCCAGCTGTGGGATACTGGGCAGGACGAAAACCCCAACGAGCAGGCCCCTCATGTTACACACACACACACACACACACACACACACACACACACACACACACACCCTATTCAAGAAAACCTCTCTAATTTTAGGACTTAGAAGAGTCCTAAACCCAAGCACTATTCTGGTGTCGTAGGGGTCAGAGAATGGAGGAATGGAGGTTAATACTGTGGTGGCACTCGGAACTGATCTTCCAAGAGGCCAGAGAAGGGGGAGTGCTACCACAAGTGCCACTGCAGACTGGTCTCTAAGCAAGGCAAACAAAAGCCCTCTGCGCGCCACAGACAAATATGATGGGAAGTCACAATGCAGGGCCCCGAAGACCCATTATTACATCCTAAAAAATGAAACACAAATTTCTACAAAAGAGCAGAAATGGGGAGATATTAAAATTTAATAGCGGAAGAAGAAAGAAGAAAAGCCAGGGCTTATAAAGCAGACTTGTATCCAAATAAAATCCTGCAAAGTGAAGGAAATCATGGCAACAAATGCAGGGCTTTAAATCTCTGAAGATGCCAAAATCAAGATGCATTTCAGGCAAGTCTGGAAAATAAAATTACAGGGGCCAGCAAAGAACAGCAAATTGAAGAGCAAAGAGGAGGCCGAGCAGTGGGGCAGCTGAGAACTAGGCTAGCCTGGGCTACAGACAGATGATAGGGGTATATCAGTATGTACATAGTCAGACAGACAGAAAGATAAGGCAGTGAGGAGGACAATGGTCTCTGCTGGCAGAGCTTGATTGTGGGCTGCAGCCAATCTCCACACACTGCACCCCACTGCTGGAGAAGGGAGGGGGAGCAGAAAGAGTCAGGTCCAGCTGACCTCCTGAGCAAGCATACGCCCTGGAAAATATCTGCTTACTCCAACCTGGACCGAGCGCTGCAAATTCACTCAATCAACTTACACAGCGATCTGCTAAATCACAAAAGTTCTGGATGGAAAACAATGGCAAATTGTTCAAGCTCATGGGGCCTCAGTTTCCTCTTCTGCACGATGAGGGGCCCACCATTTTTTCCAAGATGGTGGGCAGAGACACCACAGAAGGGTGGCACTGTGAGCCTGGGTCTGGGACAGAGCGGGCGCTCCACAAGCAAGATTATCAGAGAGTATCTGATATTATCAGAGCAGCTCTACTTCAGAGCCAAAGCAGAATCTAGGGTTTTCCAGTCAATACCTGCTGAGGGCTCCCGAGGCCAGCTGTCAGAGTCTGAAAATTCACTCACATCTTAGATGTGGAGAAGGAATTTGAATGGATTTGGCCAGGATCACGCATGTCTAGCTGAAGAGATCTGTTCTTGACCAAGGCCTGGGTCTATCTACATAGCCTCTTTGGTGCCAGGCAGCCTGCATCACAGAGGTACTCTGCCCAGCAGGAAACCCAAGGCAGGAAAGGTTAAAGAAACAGCTGGCTTCCTGGACAACAAGATGGTTAATCCCATGGACCGTTCATACCCTGTTCCCTCCCCTGGGTCAGGATCACCTAGAGGTCAGCTGCCAGCTATTGCCAGCCCTGGCTTATGGAGCACAAGAATGTTCCACTGTTCGTGTGTGTGTGTGTGTGTGTGTGTGTGTGTGTGTGTGTGTGTGTGTGTGTGTGTGTATGTGTGCACATGTGCGTGCATACATCTGTGTGCAGAGGCCAGTGGTGAACCTCAGGTGTCTTCTTCAGTCTCCACCTTGTTTTTTCATGCATAATATCTTATTTTCCATCCAGACTTCACCACAGAGATTTGCCTTTTTTATGTTGGTACCAGAATTCAAATTCAAGCCTTCATGATTGCTA
This sequence comes from Microtus ochrogaster, assembly GCF_000317375.1. Classification (NCBI taxonomy): domain Eukaryota; kingdom Metazoa; phylum Chordata; class Mammalia; order Rodentia; family Cricetidae; genus Microtus; species Microtus ochrogaster. The sequence goes on along the minus strand of NC_022012.1, from coordinate 10,145,872 downwards.
GGCAAGCGCTTCACCACCTGAATCATCCCCCAGATCTGAACTGCTCTCTTGATCTAAGGTCTAGGACTTTCAGACCCCAGCAGAATGGAAAGCTCACCCAATGGGTGTGGGTCAGCAGATCAGCATTCACTTGGAGTAGATGTTGGGAGTTCAGTAAATAAACAGATAAAATCTAAAAGATTTTGACCTAGTCTATGTAATAAAGATAGCCAATTAAATGTATCCCAAAAAGGTCAGGCACAAAGAAGACTAAAGACCATTTTGACAGACATGATCAATTTGATTCTTCCCTCTTCTTTGCCTCCCCCAGATAATGGAACAGTCAGTATCTCCTTGGCATGCCAGGTGCTGTCCTCAGTGCCTTTGGACAGGTCTTAAGTGAGCAGGAAGCTTTCTTTATGGCTGTTCTAAGCACAGCCAACTAGTAAAGGTCATGAAGAGACCTAAGTCTGAGGTGACCAGGTTTATCAAGGTGCTGAGAGACCAATGAGTAAGAAGATTGATAGTCAACAGAGAGGAGCTGGGAAAGCAGCAGAGACCAGAGACAGGGGGCCTTGTGACCACCCAGATTTCCTACTCTGAAGTGAACAGGCTCTGAGAGGTTTCCCTGAAGGAAGGCACTGCTCTTTCTGTATAAGAAAGTGTGGCTGTACAGGGCTCTATCACACAGAACCATTCCAGCTTTTACTCAGTGGCCACATGTAAGTACGACACTTTACACGCAAGAACACGCACATGCTCACAAACACACACGGCCTCCCTGGAATGCTAGCGTTACCTGGGTCCCTAGGCCAGCTCCGCAAGCTCCTGGGACTGTTTCATCAAATGGAAAGCAGTAGGAACAACATTGGTACCACTCTCTAGAATGTTGCTGGGGACAGATAAATCAGTGCACACGAAGCCCTTGCCAGTGTAAGCCACGGTTATGAAACCACTGCCACACACGAGTCTCACCAACTACATCTGTCTGACTACATGCAGAACCGCCAACATCTCCATTCTGCCTTTGTCTTCCTGTGTCTTTGAAAAGCTGATTTCAGAATCTAGTAACAAGGACAATGACCTAATCTTAGAGATGCTGGCTTCAAGTCAGGGGATGAGTGAAGGCAGCAGAGCCCACAGGACTTGGTGGGCACTGGGTCACTAGTGAGGGACAGGAAAGGGCAAAGACCCTCTGAAGTGTCTGGAGTGGGGGTGTAACATGAGGCTGGGGATTTCAGAAGACGGAGCAGTTCCAGCCTGTGGGATCAGGAGACTGTACTTCCTCCCACACCACTGTCACCCTGCTCAGAATGGCACCCAGCAGCAAGAGGCCAATTTTAACAATGACTAATTGATTAGGTCCTCAATATTACATTCAGATTCACAGTTTCTAGACTCACGGCCTTATGTTGTTCCTGAAGCCACCATTTCCACAGCAGCGATTGCGTCTGTCACACATTCCCACACAGCTAAGGACTTAGGCCACCTCCTACTGCCATCCTCAGTCATCCCCATGGCACAGGTGACACACAGACACCAGAACAATGCAGCTGAGGAAGAGTCATGCCAGCACCCAAACTGAAGCTATTTAACTCCAAGGCCAAATCCGCACGCAATTATTCTGAAATCTCGGGACCATTATCCTTGTCGCAGAGACACGAAGGACACCCTGTCTGACTTGGAGACGGCACTCTCTGCTCCCCAGGACACAATTAACTCAGAAAAGGCCTTCTTCAGGCACAGAAGAGGCCATCCTTTTTCAAGAGCTATTCATTTGTTTCCTGTAGATACATAGGTCAGGTAAAGCAATTCTGGGATTATAACTTGAAAGATTATCTGTGCTCACTGCACATTTTGTTTAGAATATTAATAATATTCAGCATAGTGGATTCATTAATGCCAGGCACTTAATAAAATAATCATCTCCTGTTAGAGTCACTAAGAAAAAGTCAAGTCTAGGGAGTCGTCAAAGGTCACAGAGTCCACAACTCTTAAGTGTGTGAGTCCCAAAAGAAAAAGGTTCTGTTCATCTGGGACAAAGGATGTAGCTGAGGGGGATGAACTAGTGAAATCTGTACACTCCCTGATAAAGCTCACTCCCCATTGAACTCTTCTCTACATCAGATCTAACCTGCAGACACTAGACCGGCAAGCACCAATGGTAAGCAGCAAGCATCCCAGCAGACAACACTAACTGCAGCTGGGGTACTGGGAGAAAACAGGACAAGAAAGGAGAGGCTCGGGGGACTCACGTATAGACAAACAATATCCCAAAAGTAGAAAGCCTACTCCACCAGTGCGGACAGAAATGAAGAAACAAAGCTATTTCTTTACCCATAAGAGTAGCCTCCGCCCTCCCACCTTACTCCACCAAGGACCAAGGGGACCTTCCCCAGGCCTTACTAAGCTGCAGGGTCCACCAGGGCTGGACGGCAGGGGTAGGAGTGGGGATATGAATATGGGTGAACATGTCCTGTATGTGTAAGAGAGAAAGAAAGGGTGTGTGAGTGAGTGAGTTTCTATCTTGTGTAAGAGAGAGAAAAAGAAGAGGGAGAGAGAGGGGGAAGGAGGAAGGGAGGGAGGGAGGGAGGGTAAAGCCTGATCTCCTCACAAGGATACAGACAGATGTCTGTTGAGCACTGCAGCATGCCCGGCACTTCCCATCCCTCTCTCTCCCGACAACCTTAATGGGACACACCAATGTGAGGCCTTCTTTAAACTTGCTGAGAGGACAAAGATCACTTCCCTGACGAATCTGCCCATGGCACAGAGCGACAAACCAGGATCCCAGCCTTGCCAACCAACTCCACACTTACTTCTGTCCCCTCACTGAAGAGCCCCACCCAAGCTGTATGAGGTCATTATAGAATCTCACCTTCACAGAGACAGGTCTAGCTGCCTATCTGATTTTTTTCAGCTGAGGTAAGGCAAAGACACTGTTCACTGATAGTGGGAATATAACCCAGTATAGCCATTAAGGGAATAAGTATGAAGGTGTCTTAGTTATTGTTCTATTGCAGTGAAGAGGCACCATGACCATAAAGAAGCATTTAATTGGAGGCTTACAGTTTTAGAGGTTTAGTCCATCACCATCATGGTGGGGAGGATGCCAGCAGACAGGCATGGCAGCTAAGAGCTCACATCTGATCCACAGGCAGAGAGAGAACGAGACAGGGTCTGGCGTGGGCTTCTGAAAACTCAAAGTTCACATAGGTCCTCCAAGAAGGCCGTACTCACTCCAACAAGGCCACACCTTCTAATCCTTCCCCGAGAGTTCCTCTAACAAGGGACCAGCTATTCAAACAAATGAGGCCATGGGGGGATGCTCTTTCAAACCACCACAGGATGTTTCTCAAAAAATAAAAATAGAGCTATTACATGGTCCAACAAAACCATTCCTGGGCATAGACCCCAAGAGCTCAGCTGGATTTTAAGCAGCAAAATGTCACCTAAGCCATAACTTCACCATGAGCCACAAAGCTGGCTCTGGGACATTTCAACCAAAGGAAACTAGCAAGGGACAAGCACAGGCTGCAGACAGGGACAGCATCTGTGGTTGGGTTGTATTCATCCTCTGCCCACATTCTTGTTCTTGGTAAAGCCACATTTGCCTTTGGGATGGTATGAACCCAGGACCCATCTGCAGTCTTTAAAGCCTATCTCTGCTGCATCTCTTCAGAGGTCGGGCCCTTATGAAAGACTGGGTCAAAATGAGGCCATGGAAAAGACAAGCAAGCATGGGAACCCGTGCAGAGCACACCGACACCCTCGAGGGTTCTTCGTCTCTCAGCAGCTTTAGCGAGGTTTGTGGTCACCAGTGATTATAAGGGCGACAGAAAGGTGGAAACGCAGGGATGGTACCAAAAGAGCATGCAGTGCGCCTTTAAGTTAGAACAACACTGCTGAGTGACTTCAAAAGAGAAGACTGACATTTCTGATAGAAGCAAGCAACTAATGTGGCAGGGATAGCTGGCCAATCAGGTAAGAGGCTGGGGAGCTAGCAGCATTCACCACACAGGTGTTCGGTAAGGCAGGAAATGGGACAAAAACAACTCAATTAATTCACTGTGCATTCTTGTCCAGCAGAGTCAGGAGATAAGCCTGAGACATCAATGGAGGGCCAGAGACTCACTCTGCAAATGCTGGGGTTGATGAAGAAGCACATGTATATAAAATTATACAAAACTGACTCCAGCAACCTCTTCCCAACCAGAAGCCCTGAGCAAACAAAAAAAGAAAGCAAGGGGCTGTGGATCACAAAGCCACTCCTTTCTAATCAGGGGTTCTTCCTGGGAAGCGGTGGGGGCGGGGATACGAATGCAGAAGGAAAAAGAGAGGAGAGATGTAAAAGCCAACAGCAAGGCAATGGGATCACCCTCATTTGTAACCTCCCCTAGGTGTGAGACTCAGCCAAGCTGAGACTTGACACAAACACAGCAAGCAAGCCAAGCGGCAGAACATGCTAGCAAAAAGCAGGTGCAAGAGGTGTTGCCACAGCCAAGAAAAGGGAAAGACACTGTGAATTAAATTGAGGTAAGAAAAAAAAAAAAAAACAAGGATGATCAGGGCCAACATATGACAGAGTAGCTACGAGTCCTTACTGGAAAGGGGGACCCCCAGTGCTGCAGCCAACACCATACCACTCTACCTAAAGCGAGCAAGACACTGGCAATGAAAAGCAGAATGTCTGAGTCAGCAAGGACCCACAGCAGGTGGACAACACCCTTGTTTTACAACAACGAAGCTCACGAGGGTGATAAACTGACAACATGGCCACTCCATGATACGGTCAAGGGGAAGATTGTTATTGTCGATATTAGGGAGATCTACCAGAGACTTCTGTTAGAATCCAGAGCACAGAGAGAAAGCAGTAGACTGGACATAGGCAGGAGGCTGGGCCTGGCCAGGAGAGAAACAGGAGCAGAGAGGGGAGGTAGAAGACACAGACAGAGACCAAGAAAGCACACAGCCAAAACAGCAGGGTGAGAAGGAGAAGGAGAAGTTGGTGAAGGGAAGCCCGTGAGCTGGAACAGTTTAGGGGTACGGGGTGAAAAGAGCCACGAAGCCAGCATGGGCTCTAAAAGATGTGATGCTGTGGGAGCCTGGAGACCAGCACACACTTGGCATGCTAACAGTCACCACTAAAGCCATTTGTCCCTCCTGCCAGTGATGAGGGAAAAGAAGCCTCTGGTAGAGGGGAACCATTTTCACAAGTTCCTGAGGAATGCTAACTTTTGTCTGACTGCCACAATCTGAGGAAATAGAGTCTCCTTTGGACCTGACAGGGGGCTGGGGAGATCACTCAACAGTTCAAACACTGGTGGCCAGAGTTCAGATCTCCAGCATCCATGGAAATGCCAGCGGGGTGTGGTGGCCCACAAGCTGGCCAGCAAGACCAGCCGTATCAGAGCCCTGCCCTGCCTCAGTAAGGTTGAAGACTGATCAGGGATGACTTCCAGCATCAATCCTGGGCTTCCACAGTCATGAACCCCATATGTATACACACACACACACACACACACACACACACACATGCAAGTGGAAAAAGGAAAAGCACTGAAGTACTCACCCAAATCACAGAACCGGAGCCAGAGTCAGCCTGGCTGAAAGTCTGCAGGCTTAACCATTAAGCTTGACTCTAAAGACACTATGTTGCTAGCCAGCAGCTAGGGACAGATTCTATTTCAAATAAAGTAGGAGGTAGAAACTGTCTGTCATTAGCTAATTCTCAACATGTACCACTGTTGCCTCTTCCAGCACCAAAAGAAGGAAAGGGGGAAAAAAAGAAAAGAAAAGAAAAGAAAAGCCCACTTGTAGAGATAAAGGGAGGAAGAGTTCATGACACTCCGGCCTAAGGGACAGAATTGAACAGATTCAGACTCAAACACGAGAGCTGATGTTAAAACTCAGCACAGACGCCCTCCACAAACTGCGTGGGAGGATGTGTGGGTGGCCAGTCATGGCCTTGCTTTACTGCAGGGCTGCTAAGGCCAGAGAAGAACCTCAGAACCCTGTGTTTGCCGGACCAGAGAGTCCACTAAAACCGTCACTGACCTGGATACAAAGCCACCAGGTTCCCTTAAACTGCTACACTGTTTCAGAAAATAAAAAGCGCCTGCTGTCCCAAGCTGCTTCATCAGCTCCTCCAACTCCAGCGGAGTCCCACTTCCCCATCTAGGGAAGTATAAAACCAGGAAATTTCTTCACTACACACCTGTTCTACTGCAACAGCCACAATCAAGCCACAGGTGAAGTTCCCAGTTCAGTTCAAAGTTCAAGAAGGGGCCTCTTATGGGGAGCACGGCTCCAGCTGCACCTTGACCCCAAAGTGAGTCACATCATCTTTCTCAATCCTAAACACAAAACCAAGAGCAGCAAGTAGCGCTTGCAGATGCTAGGCTCTGGGCCAGCTCACGTCAGCTCCAGTATCTCTGAGGTAGGCATGTTTTCATACCCAGCTTCAGGATGGAGGGGGCATCCAAAGTCACATAAGAATTCATTCCTGGGTTTCTCAAGCTGCACAATCCAAGCTTCCGTCACACACTCATCTCTGCAGCAGAATGAAGACACCACCCTTTGCCCTGGAGGCATCGACCAATGAGTCCATAAGGAAAGCTGACAGTAGATAGATCCATCTACATGGGGCATCATGTTGAAGGACTAGCGTGCAGGGGGACCAGGAAGCAAAATGCCCCAGGGAAGGAGGGAAATGCAGGCAATCTAGGGAAGAACTGATTTCTGGGAAAGAAGAAAACAGAAGCATCCTGTGGCAAAGTGAGTGTGATGTGGGTCCCCCTTTCCCGTGGCATCCGTACAATCATCCCTGGCTTCAGGATGCATCTTCAGACAGACAAAGGGAGCTCAGATCACACCCCTTCCTGTACGCGCTGACCCATCTGAAGTCCAAATTCACATATCTGAGATGGTATTTTCCTGATCCCCGCCATCTTCCTGTTTTCTTTATTCATAAAGCTAAGGCAAGACCCCCTTTATGGTCCCTTGTGGGAACACCGTTCGGCACACTTACCTGCACATTTCCCCAGCTGTTCTTCCAGCTGTAGCAGAAGCCACGGGCATGCTCCCTGACAGGCACACAAGTAAGTGGTAGCTGATGGACACAGGACAGGGTCTAGGGAGTCCAAGGAAGGACTTCTGACCCTGAGACTCCCAGCCCTTCGTCCCACTGCAGAGCTATCAGCAGAAGACCAAGCTTGCAAGTGGTCTCATGTCTGATGAATTCAGACTCGACAGTCAGCACCTCCACCCCATCTCACCAAGACCAATACTAAAGGAAAGAACCCTCGTGTGAAATTCGGTTCATGAACACGACCAGAATTTGAGGCCTCTCTGCCCTACAGGGTTATGAGTTCCTTGAAATAATGAGAATAACTCAAGAACACATGGCAAATACATACAGCACTGGAATCCTGAAGACTAAACACCGAGGTGGTTTCCTGGCTCCCTGTACTTGTCTACACTCGAGTTTATGAACACTGAAGGAAGGAGGGTGGGTTGGGGGGAGAGTTCTCACTAGATAGCAAGAGCTGCACACAAAGTGTTCTGAGAGGTGGCCGAGGGGCTTTCAGAGTGAGCTCATGATGATTACTTAGTAAGCGACCGTGTTCAAAGTGCAGGTAACCAACACTCATGTTCTAAAGACTGTTTCTAAGCAGTTTTGCCTGACATGTTAGCTCATATCTGTAATTCCAGCACTCAGGAGACTGAGGCAGAAGGATCACCATGAGTTCAGGGCCAGCCTAGGCTACAGAGTAAGAACCTGTGCCAAAGAATAAATAAACTGAGGCTGGCAGGATGAACAAGCATTCAAGAGCACTGGATGCTCTTCTCAAGGACCAGGGTTTGAGTCCCAGCACCCACATGACAGCTTACAACTGTCTGCTACTCCAGTTCCAGGGATGCCCTCTCCTGGCCTCTGCACACACTGCATACATGTGATGCACAGACACAAAGGTGGGCAAAACAGTCATACTCATAAAATAAAAAAAAAAAAGCACTTTAAGATAAAATAAAAATGAATTAGTCAGTTCTCCCTTGTCACTTCACCCTTCAAGTCCTCGTCTGGGCATTTCTAAAGCCGTGTGGTTACCATAATTTCCTTAGGTTTTTGGCAGCTGAAACCAAGACCCCAAACCAGAAAAAACAGTTATTCCAAGTCTGCACTCTATCGTGGTGACAAACACCATGACCAGAAAGAACAGGTATTCCAGTCTGACTCTATCGTGGTGATAAACACCATGACCAAAAGCAGCCTAAGGGGAAGGTTTCCTTCACCTTCTAGGTTATAGTCTGTCATCCAGGGAACCCAAGGCAGAAACTCAAGCAGATGCTACGGAGGAACAGGCCAGACCTCCTGCCTAGGGAGGGCACTACAGGCTAACCAGATGAAGGAGATTCTTCTGATGAGCTTCCTTCTTCCCAGGTATGTCAAGTGGACCCAAAGATTATCCACTACAAACAAGACAACCGGCCCTCAAATCAGGGCTCTCTACAGGGTCTCCCTGCAAAGGTCTACAGAGCAGATCACTCCCACTCTCCTTGGGGAAAGGAGAGGGTCTCAGGGCTCAGCTAGCAGAGCAAAACTGATGATTTCTCTAACATAAGCTGGCATAAAACTAAAGACACACAGCAGCCCATGAGTTGGGTTCTATGGTTCACACAGTCTCATTTGTGTCTCACCATAGCTTCCTAGATAAGTATTACTGAAAATTTAGATGGACACAGAGAGGGAAAGAAATAGTGGCCAGCCCCTATTCACAAAGCCAGGAAACGCTGGGAGGTGACAGCTGCTCCCGACGGAGAGGCTTGCAGGTCCCAGCAAGCCCCAGGCGGCTTCTGAGGAGGCGCTTCATTGACAACACAAGTTGATTTTAAACAGACACCTCTTCAAACTGTTTTTTAGGAAAAACTTTTAGGAGAACCCTTTTCTAACGACTGTTACTTTGCTTCAGTAGGATCCACTCACAGCTGACTTGTTGTGTGCTGAACCTAAAAAATATTTTAGAAGAAACTACAGCATAAAGAAAGCATGCTATCTAAGTGCCAGGTTGCCATAACATGCATCTGTAAATGGAGACGGACGATGGTGACCCTGAGGGATGTTGGCTAAGCCAATCCCTGGGCAGACCACCTCCAGATTCTAATAAGACAATCATCAACCTGGAATAGCAATATCCCCTTCAGGACTGCCACCAGCTTTGAGGACAAAGCTAGAGAGCAAGATGAAGCACTCAACCACCTCTACACTCAGACTTGCTCCTCAAACCACAGGCAGGAAGGGAAAGCAGACAGGCAGGCAGGCGAAGAAAGGAAGGAAGGGAGGTGAAGGCAGGAAGGCAGGGAGGCGAAGGAAGGAAGGCAGGAAGACAAAGGCAGGAAGGCAGGCGGGAGGGCAGGAAAGACTAATAGTCTGGTGAACAGCTAGAGTACACACTGGGCTAGTGGAAGGCAATGATGTCAACACCTGAACAGTGCAGGGGTCTTAACCAACATCGTCCACATTCAGGAGGCTTGGGTGAAGACACCTAGCAAGGCAAGAGAAAAGTCACTGAAGGGTGAAAAAGCCACAGCCTCACACTAGCTCCAGGGAACTCCTCCTCCGCCCTGCATCCTGATGGAGGTGGGTCTTGTATCTTATCTGTTGCTTTCATTGGTTAACTAATAAAGAAAACTGCTTGGCCTGATAGGACAGAAAATTAGGTAGGCGGAGTAGACAGAACAGAATGCTGGGAGAAAGAAGCTGAGTCAGGCAGTCACCATGATTCTCCTCTCCGAGGCAGACGTAGATTAAGAATCTCCTTGGTAAGCCGCCAGCTTGTGATGCGACACAGAATATTAGAAATGGGTTAGATCAATATGTAAGAGCTAGCCAATAAGAGGCTAGAACTAATGGGCCAAGCAGTATTTAAAAGAATACAGTTTCCGTGTAATTATTTCGGGTAAAGCTAGCCCGGTAGCGGGAAGCAGACCAATGCTCCTACTACAACAGCATCCAAGTCCCCAATACCCACAGCCATTCTTCCTTCAAAAAGAGGCCAGAGCAGCCCACACAGCCTCAACCAAGCATTCACCCCACATGGGGGTATCAAAACCAGCAGTGTACAAAAGGCTAGACTGGCCAGCAGTGCTGTGTGGGGTCTTTGACCTACCATTTCTGCCTCACTTTCCAAGGTGGCTGTGAGGATTTTGTGAGAACTTCAGCAAAAGCTCAGCACACAGCAAGTCAACAACAAACAGCTACTGACTTACAACAGAAGCAAAAAAAAAATCGCTACAGAAATAAACCTGATTTCTCAGAAGGTGAGTTCATGCAGTTAGTGAGAATCAAGTGATTTCAGCAATCTTAGGAAAAGTGGAGTAGGAAGATCCCACCCTACACCTGGCCTCTGAAGGGTTCCACAGTCTCTCTGCTACCTCTCCCCAGAAGGCCTGGGGAGTCATAGTGTCTCCTGCTCCAGCATCTTCACACTTTACAGAGATACCCTGAAATGAAGCAGAGAGCTTGTGGCCAGTCTCCTGAGCAAATGAGGCCAGCCGGATTTGCTCTGGAAATTAAACATCCATGGAAGGTAGCCAAACTCGTTCAAAACATGTATCCGTGACCTACTTAGTCATCCAGTACCAAAGCAGTCTCAAAGCAGAAACCAAGCAGATAGTGAGACAGGGCCGCTAGCTTCAGCAGAGCCCTGCTCAGACCATCCTGTGTCACATGAGGCACGCAAGCAGAGAGGGCTCCAAAGCAAGCTCAAGGTGCTGAGACAGGCGGGCACCCATTACAAGCCACCGAGTGAACAGCTGCTGAAAAGCAGAGTGGCAAAGGCATGCCAACTGCTTGTGCCCTCTGATTCTCCAGCAAAGCACTTCTGCCTATGCAGACCAAGGGTCACTGGTCTTCTGCCAGTGCCTGTTCATGCTACTGAAGCCTTCACCATCCTGTGACTGCCCTCACGAAACCAGGGCTTCTGTGAGAGCTACCCCATCTTCCCCCGGTATCCTTCAGTGTCTTGCACACAGTGGGTCTACCAAGGTGAACACAAATACACACACATAGCAACATAGCACAACTTCCAGCCACTCCCTCAAGGGTTAGAGAACAAAGCAAGTCTGGGTTTCAAACAAGCCAGCCAGAGAGCAGCACTAGCACTTAGAAGCCCTCAGGACCTCTAAATGACAGCTCCCTTCAGCAGGGAAGGTGAGTCTTGTAGAGCGGATCTAAGGACTCGGCGGGGTGAAGTGCGGAGCATTTGGCACGGGGTACACAATACTGAGTACACAGAGGAATAGTCCCCCTCACCAGCTAAGCAAGGGTAGAGGGAGCCTGCCGGCGCAAAGCAGAGTAAAACCAACCTTTCAGATCCAATGCCCTCCTCCCTCTCTGGGCTCAGCCCCCTCCCCAACATCCCCAACAGGAGAGCTATCTCAAAATAAAATAAGGGAGGGGGAGGAAGGGAGGGACGGAAGGAGGGAGAGAAGAAACAAGACCAAGCATGAAGACTGAAACGTGGACCTTCGAACTCCAAGTTCAATGCTTGCTCTCTGCATCACCCACTCACTGGGCTCACATATCTAAGTGCCAGGCCACTCTTCTGCCCCAGGCCACTCTGTCATTCTACAGAGAGAATCCCAGCAGGCAGTCTATATGTGTCCACCTTCTCAGTAACAAGCACAATAACCACCAGCTTCAATACCACAAAGTCAGGCTGACTAGCACAGCCCTAACCAATACACATCCCCACTGCTGGAGGTCTCAAGAGAAACAAGCACAAGTGAACAACTTTGTATAGCCAGTGTGGGGTGAGCATAGGATAAGACACAGGGACCCCCACAGCCACAAACCGGAGCACCCAGTAGGTAGCTATCAGTGCTGTATTAAGGGTGGTCTCTGGAACGTACGCTGGGACCCTCATCAATAACTCTGCTCAAGTCTCAGCAGATATAGAATGGGAAGTTCAGGAAAGGACCTAACAGCAGAGATACAGCCCTGAACTGTACACATGAAAACAGTTTAAGAGGCCAGGAGTAGGAGGCTGGAAAGATGGCCTAGGGGTTAAGAGTACACCTTACTCTTCCAGAGGACTTGCATTCAGTTCCCAACACTCCCACCTATAACTCCAGCTCCAGCAAGTCTGAAAGTTGTGTACACACACATAGATAAAAATAAATAAGAGTCTAGGAGTGGTGGCATACACCTATAATCCCAATACTGAGAGTGGTGGGGACAAGAAGATCACAAGTTCAAAGCCAGCTTGAACTATGTACAAAAAAAAAATTACAAGGGTAAGAAGCTTCATGCTGTTTATACTGTATCACAATAATAAAAGATTATTATTTATATTTTGATAAATAATTTTATTAGATTACATAAGATATTGTAAAGTATGTCTTACAATGTCTGGTACCTACTAAATTCTAGTAAGTAGCAATGATAAAAAACAATATTAATAATAAATTGCTACTTACAGAAACCGTATCTGAGCTAGAGATATATGTCAGTTGGTACAATGCTGTCCAGCAAGCATGAAGCCCTGAGTTCAGTACCCAGCACCAGAAGAACTAGACATGATGGGGCACCCCATCATCCCTGCAATTGCAGGGAGGAGGCAAGAGGATCAGAGGGTCAAGGTCATCTTCAGCTACACAGCAGGTGTGAGACCAGCCTGACATACATAAGATCCTGTCTCAAAAAGAAAAGAAAGATGCAAATTTCTAAGAATACAAAATATAGCTAACCAGGGAACTAACCTTCTAGTATTTCTCCTGTGCAAATGCACTTCTCAGTAAATTTACAATGTAATATATGTAAAATCCTGAAGTCATGACCCATTTTTTTCCTTGAGTTATGAAAACAACCCCCAGAAATAAAGGGCCTTTGTTCAAGGCAAGGAAAGAAAGCTGTGTGAGACTTGAGAAAACATGGAGATTAGCCAAGCAACTGAAGGCACCCACCTCCAGAAGCAATGTGGGGGTTCAGCCAAGTCCTCCCCTCTGTACCTCCCTCCCAAGCACCATTGCCTAGGAAGCGAGGACCCTGGAGGCTAGACAGCAGGAGAGCCACCATGGGGTGCTAGAGATGCTGGCCATGACTTCTAGGGGAGTCTCAATGTGTCCGGTTCTCAATAAAAAGAATAGCCCTACCCTCAAGGGGTGCCCACATAAGGAGATGAGGCCAAGAGGCTGCCCAAGTGGGAAAGGGGGGCACAAGGAAGAGAGAGTCGTCTGGTCCTCTCACCCATCCTGCAGGGAGAGACGAGCAGAGGCTAGGCAGTGGAGCTGCCTACAAGCTGTGCAGGGAGCTCCAGGACGGGATTTCCGTGCCACTGCCCATGATGGGGTGGGGTTCCCAGTAATGCAGCTGTTTTTGAGTCATCTGTGCTCTGGCAAGTAGCCCCAATAATATCTCCAACCGAGGCCCAGGGTGGCATGTGACTTTCCCAAAGCAGCAGGAATGAGAAGAGAATTTAGTATTGCAGTCCCAATACGGGGACGCTGAACTCAGATCTCATGGCATTCCATAAGCCTGAAAGGCCCCAAAACATGGCCAAGTCCACACTCAATACTATCTCGCCTATCAACACTTACTAAGTGCTCAGGACACAATGGCAGAGACAAAAGCTGTCCCCAGGCTCAGGACCAAGCTGGTTCATAGTCTTGGACTGTCATCTGGCTATGAGACAAGGGTTCTCATTGTATATATAACGCAGAAACAACACTGGCCTGTGACATCAATAGGACACCACCAAGACCAGCTTCCTGATTGGCTCCAGCTGAGAGAGACTGCATTTTTAAAAGCACTTCTTCTGCAGGAGTCACTTTGAAGGCGCTAGGAGAAACACTGTCAAAATAACCCTGGGGAAGAATTACACTCTCACAAAACGCATGGGGGGTAGGCGTGCATCTCTCCAAAGGCAGCAGCCACTCCTGACACAGGCAATTCTATTCCCATCTCCACTTACACATAATTATCATCGAAAACCATGCCCTTCACAGGGGACTGGGCAGCAGCACCACCCAGCTAACCTCCAAACACGACTTCTAGGAGCTCCTCTGCGGGTGCAGGAAACAAGCCCCACCCACTGCCTACCTCTCAGGAGCCTTCCTCACAGGGTACCAAGCCCTTTCCTTCTGAGGCTCCAAGAGGAAATTCCTTGTCAGTTAGACAAGGTGGCTTCCAACTCAGCACTGAGCCATTTCCTCTGCAGTCACGCAAACTGACCCCAGGGGCCTCAGGCAGGCCAAGCAGGCTAAGGTAAGCTTCCATCTGAATCTCTTCGTTTTCATGACTGCAACTTCATGTTTTTATGAAAACTTTATGAAGGCCCTGGGCTCAGGTACCAAGAACACAAGGCAGATGAGCTCTCTCCACAGCAGACATTCCTGCGTTTTCAAGGCCAACCGTGGGAGCTGGCTGGACCCTTCACAGCACTGTGACTGTAACACCTTGCAAGGATCCAGATGCTGAACTGAACATTTCCACCATCTGCCTGAGGTAATGACTGCCTAACTGTAAGGACAGCACCCACCACTCTGGAACAGAATCAGGGAGTGGGAGGCCATGCAACTCCTAGCAGGGTGGCTTTGCGTGTGCATCCTTGTGCAATGCCACCCAAGCTCATGCTCACTAATGTGGCAAATATGAGGGGAGGTGGGTGGGTGAAGGAAAGGGCAGGGGGTCTGTGGTGAATGAAAACTAACTTCCTCCTAAAACACTCACACACACGCACACACTCACATGCATGTGCACCCACGCACACACATACATGCACACACACATGGGGCACATGCATCAGGACAGCCACCTGAGCTTAGGAAAGTCCTGTCACTGTGCTTGCAGCTTCGAGGGTAGTTCACACCCATCTACATGAAGACCAGCATCTCCAATAAAAACAGGATGGGACTTCCGCTATCCTTGGCCCTCAGAAGATTGCCTTCCAGACTTCCCCATGACACACACACACACACACACACACACACACACACACACACACACTCACACACTTGGCATTTCAAACACACTGACCCTGCACCATCTGGGGAAGGACACACTTACCTCAGAGACTCTGTTGGCCTCCTTCTTTCGCGCAACAGTTAACTCCAGCCCTAACAGAGAACATTCCCTCCTTTTCCTCCCCTCAGGCTAAAGCTCAAACACGTACTCCTTCAGTGAGCCTTCCCAGGCCCTTTCATGTCTTCCCTCTGGCTGCCCCTCTCTCTGCATTTCAGCCATCACTTCATCTCGCTTCTAACTGGCTTGAACAATATCTCCAAATCTATGACCGCCTGGACTTCAGGCTTGACCGCCTGGAACTTCAGGCATGGGACCTCATGTGTAAACAGGACATGTGCAGTTAGTTCTAACTTAAGTGTGGCGTTAATTTTATGCATGGATTGAACAGCCCTAAGGTGTCCAGACATTTGACCAAACTTCCCGTGACTTAGGAGATAGAGGACTGAGAAAAGCGGACTTCTCTGCCTCAAGGAGAAGTAAACCGAATGAACCCTGGAGCAGCACAGCTCGTGTAAATGAGAATTCCTGCAGCTGACTGCCCCAGTACTCAGAAGGCTCTGGTCATTTCCTGCCTTTGTTCTTGAGTTCAAACTCAGGCTTAAGGTCTCCAGAGTCTGCCAGCATCAGACTGCAATTTCTGTTGCTGGCTCTCCTGCCCTAGGTCGTGGGGCCGATGTGCTGGGCCTAGCTTCCCCAAGACAGATCCTAGGATATTCTGACCTCAACAATGCTGTGTGGGCCAACACATTACAGTACACCACACACACACACACACACACACACAGGCTCCGGTTCTCAGGAAGAGCCCTAACACAATGAAACTCGCTATAGCACTAACTGTTCTGTGCCCCTGGAGACCTAGCACAAGAGAGGTAAGGAGAGCCCCAGGTGATGGCAGAGCAAAGAACACAAAGTAGTTCGCCAGAGCAGGATGGGAACAAGGAGAAGACTCCCTTGGAGTCTGAGACCTAGGGCAGAATCAACTTGTGTTGCTTAAGTGTCTGACTCAGGGTTTTGTCACAGAGGTAACAGGAAGCCAGCAGGTCCTCAGCAGGACAGACCTTGGCTCCTCCCACTCACTGTAAGACCCTCAACAGCAAGCACAGTCACTGCATCAGGAGGGGTGGACCTTAAGCCTGGAGACACCCTGCAGAGACGGATGTTCTAAGGTCCCCAGGAACCAGACAGCCAGGTCAAGAGCTCACTGGAAACTCATCCCTGCCTTTCACCACACTAGCTTCCCTCAGGTGGTGACCTACGGCCTTCAGGAGAGCTGCCACAGCAAAACTGCCCTGGGCCAGAGGACAGGATCCAGCTCAGCCCTCGCCCCTCCCTCAGACTGTGACCTTGAACCAGCACCTCACCCCTTGAGGTCTCAGTGTCCTATCTGTCAAATGCAGCAAAGCCCAGTGTGTCTGCTCTCTCCAGGCTGGTTTAACTTGTACTGGCTCTGACAAGCCTAGACCTCCAGGCCCAAGATGAGGCCTCGATTCTGCTGACTTCCGTTCAGGGCACATCTTGGTACCCACTGCACACTGCGCTCAAAGTTCTCTTGCACTGCAGGCCACTATTATTCCACCTGTACCATAACTGTCACACACTGTCCGGACTCAGCTGTGACTGAAACTCTGCATCCGTGAAGGGTGTGCTGGGACCCCACAGGTCCCAGACCACATGATCACACACAGCGTGCAATAACAGTGCTGTCTTTTTCCCAGGTAGCTACTACGCCGGGGCTGTTCTGCAGGCCTGGGGTACGGCCTTCTCCATACTCACCCTGCAGGCCTCAGACACTGGGTAGAAATAAGCCATCAGCAAACAACTTAGGGGCTGTGAGTGAATTTGCCAGCATGTATGTACACACACACACACACACACACACACACACGGAGTGGTGCAAATATGACCATCATGGTGATTGGGGAGAATGAAATTCCATACACATCAGCCTGGTTGGTGCTGTTAGGAACACAGAAGTGAGCTTCGTGGTCAGGCAGCCATAATCCCAACACCACAGACAATCCCCTCCGATTCCTCACTGTACTTCAGTGACCTCAAGGCACTGGAGCCTCAGGGCAGCAGACACCACAGTCAGCACTGTCCACATCTGGAACTAGGTAACAGGTGACAGTGAGCAGAAGATGGAGAGAGTCCTTAGTCCCTACAGTCTGAAACTGGGGCTTCCTCTCAGTCCTGCCCGCTGTGTGACCTGAAACAGATACATCACCTTCCAGGGCCTCGGAAGAGTTCATTCTAGGTCCTCCAGCGCTCAGTCATGGGATGAGCTCCTCTCCTGCTGAGGCTCCCTGACCGCCCCCATCCCGCACCCATTTCTAGTCCCATCTGTCTCTAGGCAACTATTCATCTCCAGACCCAGCTCAAAATGTTAGCAGGCTACAGTCGTTCTCATGTGGAGTCAATCAATGCACAGGCACTTATAAGAGCATTTATGGAGATGGTTCACAAGGTAAAGGTTCTTGCCACACAGGCCCTGACAACCTGAGCGACCCCTGCAACCAACATAAAGATGGAAGGAGACAACCAGCTCCACAAAGTTGTTACCTCCACACATGTATGCCCGTGCGCTCACACACACGCACACATACATACACACACACACACACACACACACACACACACACATCAATTAAAATATTCAAACCATTTACTAAGGAGAGGAGTTTGCAAACAGAAGAAATTATTCCCATCACTGAGTAGCAGCTAGGTAGCTGTCAAAACTCGTTCATACAGAGCACTCTGCATCCTCACAAGCACCCTGTGAGTTAAGTCCTTGATGTGCCTGGATTCCCAGTGGGGAAACTAAGGCTAGAAAGAGAACAAACTCTGCTCTAGTGCAGGACATACTGGGTGTGGCCCTCTCCTCGATGAGGACTGAGCAGGAGCTGAGTTCCTTCCCCGCTCCTCTTCTCTACCCCCACTCTGGGACCCCCTTGGTACGAAGACTGAAATGGTCCAATAAGCCAAAGTTTCCCAAAGTCCATGGCCCAGGCTGTGGCCAGCCCAGAGGAGTTGATCTACAGGTACCATCTGTCTATCAGCCTGCTAAGACTCTAGTTTCTCCCAGAGCCCGGTACCTGGCGAACTGTCACAGTATCCCACAGCAAGCCAGGGGTGGGAGTGATGGCCTGCCCCACACAGGCTCTCCCGTCTCTGTGGACGCCACAGCATCTGGTTTTCAGGTGTGTGGTCACCACACCAGAGGCCTCCTTGGCAGACCAGCCTCAACTGGTATTTACACACACAGTTCCTCAGGGAAACGCTACAAGATCTACTCAGGGACCCTACACCAAATTCCAAGTGTCCTGTCACCTGGGCTCTGGCAGACGTGGAAAGAACATAAAACCAGGTCTGGCTCCCAGGTGCCACACAGCCACCCCTGGTGACACAGTGCTTATGTTACCCTACGCAGAGCCAAGCAAGGTCTTTGGGAGCTTACTCAGTGGTTACTATAGGCCCGCCCACTCTAAAATCTCACCACTGAGATCTGGAGGCTCAGCAACCAGTGCCACAACTTTACCGGTAATCAAGAGAACACTTATCAAACAGTCATTTCTTCCACTCAGTATAATATAAGCTAGTAAGGAAAGGGGCAAACTTGTAACCTGTAGTAGAAATCAGGGCATCTAAGAGCATCATGGGGGCACTGCTGCGATGTACTACATGACTGTAAACATGTGACTGTAAAACCCATTCCAGTTTTAGAGAAAGACAGGCATTAGTAGAAGAAGAGCAAACTTCATGAACTAGCTCACCTGTCCGTCAACAGGAAACCAATTCACGGTCTGATAACCTACAACATACTTTATAGACAAGACAATGGAGAAAAGATACATGCACATAAAAAGTTCACAGTATATTACAAGAACCAAGAAAGCAATGAAATGGTGCATACAATAAAATCTAGGTTTGCAGAACAAAGAAACCCTATGCACACGTGTCCAAACAGGCTGATAACCAGCTTCAAGATACTCATCCAAGCCGGGCGATGGTGGCGTACGCCTTTAATCCCAGCACTCGGGAGGCAGAGGCAGGCGGATCTCTGTGAGTTCGAGACCAGCCTGGTCTACAGAGCTAGATCCAGGACAGGCTCCAAAGCCACAGAGAAACCCTGTCTCAAAAAATCCAAAAAAAAAAAAAAAAAGATACTCATCCAACTGCTCAAACTAGTTGCTGCTAAGGACTTGGCGGGGAGGAGGTATCTGGGAGAGGGTTGTTCGGTATCAACATGGCAGCTTTCCTTTTCCACGCTCTTTACATGGGAAGGTGGGGGGATACTCATATGCCACCTGTATGATCTAAGAAGAAAGTACTGGCCTGACTATAAACACCACCACCCAAGCAGACTCTCCTGCTGGCAAAACTACACCACACATCTGTATATTTCCATACTACACTCTAGGAGGAATTAAAAAGAATCAAGCCTAATTTCCAAGCTCTGACAACAGGCCAAACTGGGACTGACAGGGTAGGAGGGCAACATGAACACGAGAGCTCTGAGTTCCTGAAAACACAGGCCTTTCCCACCCTCACCTTGCCATCCCCAAATGTACGAGGTCTTTCCCTCACACAGATGCACACAATGTCAAAGGAAAAGTCCCCTTCCTGTAGCGGGGGGGGGGGGGTCTTCCACCTTCACCCTCTGAGCATCTCCCAAGCAAGCCAACCAAAAGGTCTGGCCAAACTCCACCTTCCCAACAGAGGCTCGGGAGGCACCCTGAGTCAGTGCCTGCCTTAGCAGGAGAGCCAAGACTGGCGGAGAAGTCTGCTCGGTGGAGTTCCTCCACTCCGGCAAGCAGCCCAGTATCTTTCTCCTCCCTCCAAACAAATCCAACAACTCTGCCAACAGAGCAGCGTTAGCACAGAAAGATAAATCAGCAGTATCCTGACTAAATGTATATTTATTCTTCCCGCTTGCCAGAGCCCCAGACAGCACTGCTGCAGATTTAAACATTTGATAAATATCTTTCCTGATTCTTAGTAATAATTAAAACAAACAGACCCCAACACACACACACACACACACACACACACACACACACACACACACACGTCAAAAAGAAAACCAGTAAAGACGTTTTGCTTTGGACATAATACGTGATGCAGGTACGACAGCTACTATCTTCAGTAAGCACACTCTTCTACAGTACGGCCCTACCACCCCAACATGAATGCTATTGCAGTCAGCAGTTTCGGGGACCAAAAAGAGGTACCTTAGAACAACGAAGCAAGGCCACCTCTTCAGAGGAAAAAGTAAACAGCGAGCAGTAAGGGGTGAGGGGGTCCACATATACTGTCTCCCAGCAGAGACTGTGACGTGTGCTAGAAGTTGTACAAAAGGGTCCAACAGGTAACCTAGCTGACTCCTCATAAAGAACATAGCCCAGACAAAGCCAGAATCTGGCCAACAAGTCCCCAGTGTGACTAGAACAAAGAAGAATGCAAACAGAAAGCAAAAGGCCATAAGCAAGTTCACTACCATCTCAGCACAGACAGCGGAGAGGTCCCAAGACTTGTGAAGAGTGTGTTCGTGCAAGAATTCCAGGCACCCAAGTCCCAGGGCTCATAAGCTGCTCCACCTGAGTTTGCCAGCCCCTGCTGCACACGCTACAGAGCTGAGAGCAGCGGTTCTCAACCTGAGGGTCTCAATCCTTGTGGGAGTCACAGATCACATATCCTGCTTATCAGATATCTACAATTCATAACAGTAGCAAAATTACAGTTATGAAGTAGCAATGAAAGAATGTTATGGCTGGGGGTCCTCACAACCTGAGGACTGATTTGAAGGGCTGCAGCATTAGGAAGGTTGGGAACCACTGCCCGAGGGAAGATAAGCTCCATTCCTCAGAGCAATAGGAAGGTTGGGAACCACTGCCCGAGGGAAGATACCCTCCATTCCTCAGAGCTGGTCACTAAGCACAGCACAGGTGTCAGCACTGCCTTCCCCGGCAATCCCACACAGGCAAGCATTGAAAACTGAGGACTAACCCTAGTGTCTGCTTGGGGACCAGCAATGACCGGGATGCAAACCACTCTGAAACTAGGCTACATCCATCCCTAAGTGGGGTCTAAGAAGCCCAACTTCAATCCTAAAAACCTTCTGAAAATGATAAGGTCAAAGGCCACAGAAAAGGCCTTTCTGGTCACACTCAGACACCTGTCTCTAGCTGGCAGCAAGATAACAACAGAAACCACACCGGCTACTGCAGACTTCCTCTCGCATCACCAGGCTCAGAACTCAAAACTGTGAGAAAAATGAGCATCTAGGAATGGCTCCTCTGCACTGCAGCATCCAAAGATCAAGATCCCAAACACTGCATCTTCCCATCACAGGGTCTCCACAGTGTGCCTTCCCATCACAGGGTCCCACACTGTGCACCTCCCCATCACAGGGTCCCCACACCGTGCACCTCCCCATCACAGGGTTCCCACACCGTGCACATCCCCATCACAGGGTCCTACACTGTGCACCTCCCCATCACAGGGTCCCCACACCGTGCACCTCCCCATCACAGGGTCCTACACTGTGCACCTCCCCATCACAGGGTCCCCACACCGGGCACCTCCCCATCACAGGGTCCCCACACCAGGCACCTCCCCATCACAGGGTCCCCAGAGTGTGCTCCTTCCCCATCACAGGATCACAGTGCTGTATTTTTCACGTGGGCTGTATTTCGAGCCCACTATATTAATGGACTCTTTTCGCTGCTAATTTCCATTTGCTGCACTTAACACTCCTTGTGCAGACTTGCCACTTTCTACCAATGATGCTTCCAAACTCCATGACAGTGATGGTATCCTATCCTGAGAAGAGTAAGCACAGCCCACCCTGCCCAGAATCAATGTATGCACAGGCCATGGTCTAAGGCTGACCATTTGTTGGCCACGTGTCTCTGAACCATCACATCTATGACAGACTCGAATTCGCCAGGCATGCTTCTGAGCGCTGGAGACAACATGTCAGACTTTCATGTCTGTGATATCCATGTGCCTGTGAGCCATCACTGCCCATGCTTTGTGCATTATAGGACAGGCCTCTCAGGTGTGTTGTCAGAGTCATGGCCATGTCATGACATCTGTGCTCTCCAAGCGTGACTCAGCTGTCCCCAGTCTGGTTCAGTACACTCTGCTCTTTATGCCCACACCACCTCTGCACAGTGAGCAAAAATTGGGCAGAGGTAAGCTCTACGGTGTAAAAACTGGGCTAGCAAAATGTAAAAGAAACCAAAATTAACCCATTATTAAAGCAATGTAAGAACCGGGAAGGAACAGGTTAAAATATAAATTCCTCGGATGTTTGGGCCTCATTTGTTTCAAAATTTTACAAGGGTGACAGTTCAGAGACTCACAACAGAGACATTTCCATGGCTTAAAAACTTTTTTAAAAAATAAATACCTAAAAAAATAAATAAATGCCTTCAGGGAATTAGAAGGTACATTTATAGACTGAGTAGATCCTAATAAAAATCCTGGCATCCGTCACAACAAACACCCTCTCGGAATTTAATTTCCTTTTTCGCACACAACTGACTACAAAAATTCACGGATGTTGCCACTAAGGCAAGTCACAATCTGCCTAGAGTGCAAAACTTCAAAGCCCCAGCAGAGGCAGAGGACTTGGTGGGAAGAGCTTCCTCATCTAAATCCACTCTCAGTCAGATTCGCTTCCCCCATGACCTTCCAGCCCGTCCCTGCTCCTACCCTCAACCCTCTTTCAGGGTCCCAGAAGCCCCCAAATCCAGTTATCTTTTCCTTGTCCAAAAACAAAGAGAAATCTAGAAAATGAGCAAAAGAAAACTAGCTATAACCACCTCAACCTACCAACACAGGACTTGCCCTTTCTGGCTACGGATTTTGTTCAGTTTCTTCTAGAACCCATCCACAGCCCAAGGCCCTGGAATGTTCTCTGTGTATGCTGGGATTGGCGTGGGGAGGCAACAGCCGGAGGAATTATTCATAAGGACAAAAATGTACTTTAAAAAGCCTTTCTCCCCTGAGGACAATTCCTCCAGGAAGACTTAATCAATCCCATTATCTGGAGTGCCTGAGCAGGGAGAGAGAGGAGGGGCCAGCCTTCACCCAGCATTCTCAGGTGAGAGAGAGCAGCATGGCAGATCACAGGCCAGGGTGAGGCCAAGGGCTCGAGACGTACACCTGGGCCCACTATGCTCCATGTTCACTTAACAGGCAGCGTCCAGTGTCCTCCAGTGCTCATGGGGCAGTATCCTGAGTAAGAGCATGTGGATTTTCAGGTTTGTGAAGTCACCTAGAGATTGCAACCTTTTTAGACAGATAAGGATCGCTTTCCGTAGCTGCCAAAGGCTGTCTGGATGCAGAGAAGCTGCAGTGACCCAGAACTCGGCCTCTTGGCTTTGTTTTCTCACCTGTGAACCGAAGCCCATTCCGCTTTGCCAAGTCTATTTGCAAGTCAGGATGCAAATAGTAACTATATTGGAAAACATGATTTTTGTTAATTCAGCAGTCTCTGTTAAGGTCATATTCACACATGCACACAATATAGATGTATGTACGTATGTATGTATACATATACTTGTTTTTGTTTTTTTGTTTTTTGAGACAGGGTTTCTCTGTAGTTTTGGAGCCTATCCTGGAACTAGTTCTGTAGACCAGGCTGGTCTTGAAGTCAGAGATCTGCCTGTCTCTGCCTCCTAAGTGCTGGGATTAAGGGTATGTGCCACCACCACCTGGCAACAATACAGATATTTTAAGGGTTGGCTGTAATTAGTCAAGGCCTTAAGTGTTTAAAATATTATTTTATACTATCTTAAACTTAACATCTACTGCCCCTCCCAAGAAACTAGCAAAACATGTTTAAGGATTACCAAAAATGACACGGCCAAATCAAACCAATGTGGATTCTGAAAGCTGAAAATGGAAGCAGGCAGAACATTGTTATGATAGAACCCGAAAATCCTCCCCACCTGCCCACACAGCTCGGTAGTTAATAAGCTGGTTACTGTGATTCTGTGACTGCCCTCAACACCCAAGTTCAGAAGAGGGGCTGCCGAGGGTCCTGGGGAATGAGATGGTGCAGACACAGCACACACGGCTACTTGAAGCTATTTCTTCCCGGCTGCACCCACGCATACCGCATGCCTATTTATTTACTACTTTCACGTGAAAGAAACCGGCTTAGTTCCAAAACACCACACGCAATAGGGCATCGGCCCGCTACTCCTAAGCTGGGGACAGAGAGATGGCAGGGCTGCAGGTGCTCGAGGCTCAGACAGAAGGATAATGAGATCTGGACACATCCTTCAGGGAAGGCTCCATCAAGCCAACTCAGCGACCACCCCGGGGCTTGAAAGCTAAAAAAAGAAACCGTTCATGCCCATGGGTGATATGTTCAGTGTGTTCTCAGTTTTAGAGCCGCTTTCCAGCAAAGACAAATGGGCATCCTGGAACAGGCACCGCTGGGATACACAGCACTCACAATGTACACCTCCTACCATACCAAGAAAGACGTTTTGGCTTTGTGTGGTCAATCTTTTCCGCTTCTGCTTTCCTCTAAAACTATTGCAGTTTCCTCCAGAGAGCACAAGGCTACACTTCAGTCTGCCACAGAAACCTATTCCTGCCTCCCACAGATTATCCGGCTTTTCTCTCCTATTGCACAGGTAACAACACTGAGGTCCAGAGGGCTAACCCAAGGTCAAGTCCCGCTGGTACACTGAGATTCTCTCAAGGACCCAAGAGGCCCCTGGCTTGGGCCCACAGCTGTGTGCTACTGTGCTGGACTTGGCAAATAAGTGTCTTGGATACTAAGTTTATTTGGAGGTGGGAAGGGTCATCGGGTTCATCAAAGGGCACCGCATAGGTTGTCCTAACATACGTGGGCATCCGCTGAAACCTTGTTTGGGAAGTATCCAACGACAGACAGAAAATCAGAGGCCACGTCTCCTATCCACACACTATGCCCAGCTAGATGTGCTGTGTGGCTCAGGGCAGCTGCTGGCCCAGCCCCGGGAATCTCTTAAACGCTAGGGGGCCCGGACTTTCGCAGCGCTGAGCGGGGAAGGAGAGGGTGGGTGGGTGTGCGTGCTCCATGCGGTCCCATCCCACTCTCCTCGGAACACCCTACACGTACCGTTCACTCCGCGGCCCGCTCAACTTCCCCAGGACAAACGCACCGCAATGTGAGGTGAATGAGGCACCGGGAGGGGCGGTCCTGGAGCCCGAGACGCAGAAAACCACTCTAGGCTCCTTCCCCACGGGGGCCCGGGGCCCCCAACTCTGGGCCGGGCCCCTGGGCCGCAGCGGGGAAGAGGCCAGTTCTTCCCCGCCGCCTTCCCGGGTTGCCCGGCCGCCCGCCGCCACCTGCAACCCCGCGCCCCTCTGCGGGCCGCGCGGG
>NC_022012.1:10105148-10120173 GCF_000317375.1 Microtus ochrogaster | reverse complement strand
CGGCGCCAGGCGCCCTCTGCCGCCGGGAAGCCGAATCCAGCGCCCTAACCCTAACGCGGCGCCTGGCCACGCGGCACCCTGCACCCCGCGGGCGCCCCGCAGGCCTGGACGCCCGGCCCGCCAGCTGCAGGCACTCACGCGTCGCTGGCAGGGCCCGGCGGAGGCAGCCAGGCCTGCAGCACCCCGAGTCTGGGAACCAGTGAGTGGGAGCTGGGGGTCTGGCTCGCCAAAGCGAAGTGCTTTATCGCACGGTCAACTGCCAACAGGCCAGGTACAGCCGCGCCTCCGCCATTGGTGAGGGGGAAGGGAAGGGGTAGGGTTTGGAGAGTGAGTATAAGTTCTAAATTCTACATGACTGAGAAGAGACTGGAGGCGCTGGCTTCCACCCTTGCAGAACTGTTTTCTGGTGGTCTTTGAGGACATTCAGAAAGCTGCACCATTTCATATCTGGAGCAGGTCAGTGCCTGATGGCGGAAGTTTGTGCTGTGACCCTGTGCCCGGGGTTTATGAAGAAGCAAAATAAAAATACAGATCCTTTCCCTCCCATGCAAGTAGGCTTTCACGCCTCAAGGGGATGCTGCGATGACAGTGTTTGTTTCTTGCAAATTATACATGTGCACACATGTTGAGTTTATCATAAATAAAATGGAATTCCTTGCTCCTTATCTCATCAATATTAAAGCCCCACAAGGCCCTGAGCTAAATGTTACTAAGGACTTGTAGCCAAACACAGGATTTAAAGCAACCACTGGCTCAGGATTACCAATTTCCTTTTGCCAAAACTGAACTCATCCATAATAGTCATAAACCTACTTCCTGATACTGTGGTTTGAAGATCCACAGAGATCTTGTACAGCACTTAGCATAGCCGTGGCGCTTACTTATTTTATTACTGGTCCATCGCAGGATGAAAAAACACATGTGTAAGAAGGCTACTTTGGGGGTCTAAGGAGATGAGTCTGTAAATTACTAGCCACCCAAGCATTGGGACCTAAGTTCAGATCTCTGCGTCTCCATAAATCCTGAGTATATTGCGAGCTCTCTCTATCTCTCTTTTTCTCTCTGTCTGACTCTCTGTCTCTCTCTGTCTGTGTCTCAAAATCCTAGTGGGGGAAAGGAACATTCCTGAAGTCTTTTCTCACTGACCTGCTAGCCGAGCTAAAAGGTTGAGATCTAGGTTCCATGAGAGACCCTGTCTCAAAAACAAGGTCTCAGCCATAGAGGAAAGACCACTGGTGTTGGCCTTTGACCTCCACGTGCACAGGTACCTGCAGGCCCACAGGGACACACACAAAATAAGGGCTAGTTTTTAAGGTGTTTGTTTACACGTATGCATGTGTTCCCTGAGGAGGCCAGAAGAGGGCACCAGATCCCCTGGAGTTTCGGTTACCCTAGGTTCTGAGCTTTCTGATACTGGAACTAAAGCTTGAGTCCCCTGGGAGAACTGCAAATGCTCTTAACTTCCGCGCTCTCTCTCCAGCCCCTAAAAAGGCGATGTTTTCACTTGAGAACATCTTTGTATCTTAGGTTTTGTTGAGATTTGTTTTGTTTTGTTTTGTTTTGTTGGGGTTTTTGTTGTTGTTTGTTTGTGGTCCCTCCCCCCAGACAGGGTTTCTCTGTGTAGCCTTTGCTGTCCTGCTCTGCAGACCAGGCTGGCCTCGAGCTCACAGAGATCCACCTACCTCTGCCTCCTGAGTGCTGGGATTAAAGGTGTGCACCACCACCTTAAGGACATCCTTAAAACCCCACGTGGTAGCTCTGTCGCCTGATAAGCCAAGTCAACTCTGGGAACAAGGCCTCTCCTGTCTCCTCCAGAGTCTCGCTGATACACTGGTTTGTTAAGAGCTGTGGCACTGCCCAGGTTTCCTCCAGAGCTTGTTGCCGGACCTTTAAGAAGGACTGCCAGTCGATGAGGCGACCTCTAGAGCACACGGGTGTTTCATAAAACACTATCAGTGTAGTTAGCAAGCACATAGGACAAACTATTCAGTGTTGTGGGCCCTGATCCACGTTTCTAAAGATCCAATTTCCAAACGATCAAGGACACCCTAAAGGGGGGGGGGGGGAGACCACTTTACTCATCTGTCCTAAGCATTCTGTCACATAAATCCCCACCAGTCTTTAGTATTGGTAAAACTCCCCCAATTTGTGGTCTTACAGAATTTTTTTGGTTGAACACAGATCTGAAGAGATTCAGAAAGCCACCACAACGGACACTCACCGTTTCTGTTCAATACTACTACTCAGAACATACAGCCCAGCACCCATAAACATGAGGCAATGGGCAGAGGCTATCCTCTCTGCAGTTGCCTTCTGGCCTAACCTCAAATAAGGAGTAACAATGCAAATGAACCGATTAAGACTAATGATTCAGACAGTACCCCAGCTTAGAAACCCCCACACTTGTGCCTTGCGGCCTTCCTACCTTAAGCCACCTTTGCACCCCCGTGTGTGGTTCAGCAAGTGTGATCAGCTTCAGACACCCACAAATGAGTAAAGAACCAGTTAAAAGAAACTACATTGCCGGCCTTGGCCAGCCCATTCACCCCGCCCCCACACAAGATAGATTTTGTCACTACACCCAAGATACCAAACTCCAGGGTAAGAAACCGTGTGAGGGGAAGACTTTGTCCTCAAGTTTGAGCTCTGGTGGATGTGACATGCATGGGTATCCTCCATCTAGGGCACCAGGAATGGTATGCAGTTTATATAAAGTCAGTAAGCTTCAAGGTTTAGTCTGCAGCACTTTTTCCGCTAAATATGCTGTATATAACTTCCCAAGTCTACTGCCAAAAATTCACAGGTATTTTTATGAAGCATTGAAGAAATCTGCCTTTTAATAAGATGACTCCAAGTTCCTTTATGTTTGGCAAGCACCTGTTTTGCATCCTAGTGAAAGGACCGTCATTTACATGTTAGAGTTGCCTATTTCAAAGGTCAAGAGTCATTGATCACCCAGCACTCCCCTGACTTGGAAGAAGTATGCCCACCCTAAGATGGCCCCCTCCCATGCTAACTATGTGACCACTTTGACCTGTGGGTATATTATGAGATCTTAGGTACTGAGTTCTTACTCCCTGCTCTTTTGGTGGGTGTCCTCCTAAGATTGCCACAAAGAACCCCAGTCTAACCTCTATGAAAGACCCCCAAGGAGAGAAAAGTCCTGCCACACAGCCTGGTCCTCACCTGAGGGAGTTTTGGGCAAAGCCAACCACAAGGAACCCAAGATTTCAACCCATAAAATGGTACTGGTTTAAGTCATTCAGCATCTGGAATGGTTTTTACACGACAATAGATAATAGAGACACCCACCCTTTCTGGTAAGCATTTCTACAGTTATAAGGTCTTGGTGAAATTCACCCAAGAATCAGTCTCCAGCTAGTGTTTTCCGTCATGAAGTATTCAGCTGCAGCCTGTGTCTGAGCTTAGCCAACCGTCACATTTTATGTAAATGCTTCTCCCAGAGTTCTTCACTGAATTGGTTCATCACTGAGCCTGGCAGGTTAAAATTCCTTTGCTGCCAGTATGACAAGGGGCTGGCAAGGTCAGCTTGTAAGCTATCAAGCTGTGAGCCTATCTGACTTGAATGCCAAGTGTAGGTGTCATGGAGGCTGGGTAGCTGATTTCTTCCCTATATTGTAAGGTCCTTAATGACTCTGTGTGTGTGTGTGTGTGTGTGTGTGTGTGTGTGTGTGCATGCATACTGTGCTGTGGTGCATGCGAAGGTCAGATAACGGCCGTGGGTGTCAGTCCTTGCCTTCAGCCTAGTGTCTGGAGGGGTCTCCTGTTCACAGCTGCGTCTACCAGGCCAGCTGACCTATGAACTTCTGGCAGTTCTCTCTTTGCCTCCCGTTTCCCAAGAGGGGCATGATGGGATTGCAGATGCATGCACTACTGCATCCGGCTCTTCTTGTGGCTTCTGGGGCTAGAACTCAGTGGTACTGCGTGTGCAGCAAGTGCTTTGCCCCATAAGCCATCTCTGCAGCCCATGATGAGATGAGATCAGGAAATACCTGGGAGTGAAGAACAAACAGGATCATTTACTCTAGTACCTTTCCCCATGGATCTGTCTCTGCGCGGACTCTTCCGTCCCTGAACTGTTCTGGCTGTCGTTTTTAACATTTGTTGCAGTTTAAAACAGTCTTCCTGGGACTGGAGAGGTGGACTCCGCTGGCTAAGCACTTGCTGCTCTTTCAGAGGACCCAGATCAGTTCCCAGCACCCATATCAAGTGACTCACAACTGCTTGTAATTCCAATTGCATATCTGACCCCTCTTCTGGCCTCCTAGGGCACCCACATATATTCACAGAGACACATACACAAATAAAAACATAAATCTTTAAATACAATGATCTTGGACAATATTTTGGGCAATCTAAGAGCTAGGGTAGACAACATCTCACATACACACACAAAAAAAATGGTGGGCAGGTAGGTGGCCTGCAGTCTCTCCATCCATGTTTCAGAAGGGCCAAGAGCTGGGGTCACACAGGAATTGTTGGGGACAAACAGGCC
The DNA here is from genome assembly GCF_000317375.1 of Microtus ochrogaster. NCBI lineage: Eukaryota > Metazoa > Chordata > Mammalia > Rodentia > Cricetidae > Microtus > Microtus ochrogaster. Next base: position 10,115,657 of record NC_022012.1, on the reverse strand, counting down.
TCCAGAAGGCTCAACTACTAAAACAGCCACTGGTTTTCTTCTGTGCCTTCTAACCCACAAGCCCTACAAGAAAAGCAGCTTGGTTTTACATGGTCAAGATTACTCCTTTTGCTAGTAAAGACTTGTATATCTTCCCTGAGTTAATGTGGGGGGGGGGGTCCCAACTTCTTATATTAGAAAAGGTATGTGAGGGTGTTGATGGAGGTTTCTCTCCCGCCTGGTCCCGCAGCTGTTCAGTTAAATGATGTGGGTTTCCCCTCTGTATGCTGTGACTACCACTGGTTAATAAAGAACCGTCTTGGGCCTGCACAGGGAATAGAGGTAGGCAGAAACTAAACTGAATGCTGGGAGGAAGAAGGCAGAGTTAGAGAGAGAAGCCATGGAGTTGCCACCAGAGACAGATATGCTGAAACTTTGCTGGTAGGCCACAACCTCGTGGTGATGTACAGATTAATAGAGATGGGTTAAAATAAGAAGTAAGAGTTAGCCAATAAGAAGCTAGAGCTAATGGGCCAAGCAATGATTTAATTAATACAGTTTCTGTGTGATTATTTCTGTTCTGGGCAGCCAGGACAAACAAGTGGCCCTCCTATAACAGTTAAAGAAATACCCAGAAGTCTACATTAATTATAAACTGATTGACCTATTACTCAGGCTTCTTATTAATTCTTACATCCTAGATTAACCCATAATTCTTGTCTGTATTGGCCAGGTGGCTTGTTACCTTTTTTCAGTGAGGCATTCTCATCTTGCTTCCTCTGTATCTGGGTAACGACTGCAGGCTGACCCTTTTCTCTTCCCAGAATTCTCTTGTTCTCATTGTCCCACCTGTACTTCCTTCCTGGCTACTAGCCAATCTGCATTTTATTAAAGCAATACAACTGACAAATATTTACAGGGTACAAGATCATTGTCCCACAGCATGATGGGGAGGTTGGCACAGTAAGAAAGTTCAGCCATACTCAGAAAGACAAGTGTTGTGTGCTTTCTCTCCTGTGGGTCTAAAATTTTATGTGTATACCTAAAACTATTTATATGTGTATATAGTATGAATGTGGACACGAAGCTGGCTGGGAAAAGGAAAAGGGCCAGTGGGGGATAGATTTTGTCAAAAAGTCCATCATGTACTTAATCAAAATGTCTTTATAGCTCTCAATGACTGTGCACCAGTTAGGAGGAAAAATCATATTGCTTTATATCCCTATGGGTCTGCATTTCCACCAGAAGCTAGCTTGTTCCCTCCGTGAACTTCGCTGGAACCCAAGTTCCACAAAGAAAACTAATATATCTATCAAGCAGTGTAATAAAAACCTCTTTTTTCTCACAGTAATATATAATTTTTTCACAATAAGTTTGAACAAAAATTATACCTACTCTATTGCACAGCACAAGGTACACTTGATGATTCTCACAAAGCTGTTAAAGCCCTTAGAAGGAAACAGTTTAAGATCACTCTTTTGTGCATACAGAGGACTAGATGAAGCCCAGATGAAGAGTTCAACAGATACCTTCAGGCTCCTAAGCTCCTGGGGTTGACGCCACCAACTAAGAGACGAAAAGCAATCCCTACCCCTCCTCTACTAACAGCCAAACATGGTGTCCCAGGCTTGCTTCCACCTTAGCCTCCTGAGTGCTGGGATTACAGGCCTGTGCCAACCAGGCCCAGCTCAAATTTTAATTTCTTCCTAGAGTGCCATTAGCTTCCCTGTCTTCATGCGCCTTCGACTCCTTTCAGGGTTTCTCAAGGGTTCTTTGGGAAAGTAGGGCCACACTAAATCTACTACTACCCAGAACCTGTTAAAAGTGGGGCTGTCAGTGTGTGGAGGACAGAGCTTCCCAAAGGCCAAAAATAGCCCACTGCAGACTGAAAAGAGCACTTCTAATCCGTCTTTGTTTATCATGGCCCTCAAGAGAGCCATCGGTGACTCAGCTACCAGCTGTGCCTTTTTGTCTCCAAATTCCAACATCAGAACCTGTTTCCTGTCACCTCTTTCCTTGTCTCCAAGTGGATTTTCTTATCCAAAAACAGTGACAAAGACTCTAGTCCATGCTCACCTCCTTAATCAGCCTACACCCTTTGAGTGAGTACATACAAGGTATTGAGTTTTGTGGATACAGGGGTGTTGTTCTTTTGGAAAACTACAACTCCCAGACTCCCCCTGGACTATGGTTGCCTGTGCGCACACCTGCGCGCAGGTGTGAGATATTCTTCCCAGATTGCCTTGGGCCCCCCGTTAAAAGGCAGGGGCCACACGAGGCTGCCCCCCCTCGTCCTGCCTCTTCCATGTGTGTCCCACACCCTTCGCCCTTTTGTGTTTCCCTCCCCCATTAAAGCGAACCCACGTGGGAGCCGCCGTGTCGTGTCTGTGTTTGTTCCGCCGTGCGTGTCTGTCCCGTGCCCCGTGTTCAAGAAGAACACACACACACCCCCCGTTTATTATTTTTTAAGAACAACAAGGGGTGTGCCTAAAATATGTGGTCCTTTCCCTCCAAGAAGAAGCTCATAAACCAACCAAGTAAATAAATGAAGTTATAAATAAATTGTTTGAGAAAAAGAACTAGTTCTGTGAGACAGTTTAATAAAGGAAATGGCTTGGAACTGACAGACCATGAGACTTTGGGGGAGATTGTCTGATGAGCAGGCAATGGCCCTGTTAGGAAACTGCTCCTTTGTGGTCATCACTCGAGGCTTCTAGACCTTAGACAAGAATGGGAAAAGAACGGCTATTCCCAGTGCATCAGAGCAGAGTCCTGGAGTTAGCCCTGTCTTCCCACAGACACAGCTGCAGCACAAGGACCAACCCCTCCCCAAACCTCCCAACAGCAGCTCCTTTCTCCACTCAGCCCACTCTGGACTTCCAGAAATTCTTGACTACCATTGACTGCCACACCTGGGTTACTACCCAGGTGAGTGTCACCTGTGTCAGCCCCCACCCAGGTGAGTGTCAGCCTTGTCAGTGCCCACCCAGGTGAGTGCCAGCTGTGTCAGCGCCCAGGTGAGTGCCAGCTGTGTCGGCCTAGGCTAGTGCTCTCCTGTATTTCTGCCACCTCCACATTCAATCTCTTGGCTCCTGGAGAGGGAGCTGCTGCCTCAGTCTCCTTTTTTGTGCTCAAGACCCTTGCCTGCCAGCTTGAGTTGTAACCACCTGTTTGCTTAATGAAGGTGAATTTCATCTCATCACATCCTGGTGTTCAGTGTCTGATCTGATACGGAATAAGAGATAAGCCGGAGTCAGCAAGTGTGCTTTCTATCTGAGATGATGAGGAAAAGGCAGGAAGAACACCTATGCAGAACTATGTAGAGCCGCCCCTGAAACCAAGGTGCCCAGCAGACAGGGCTTTGATTGACTTAAGACCCCACTGTATCCACAAAAACAGATGCTTTCCAACATGCGTACCGATAAACCTGTTACCAGTGGAAACACCATAACACAAATGCTTTGCAAACACCTAGACTGCCCAGTATTGCCGCGTGGCCACAGAGTCTCCCACACAGTCTGTCAGTCTGAATGTGTGGCTTCCTGGAAGTCGCAGTCACTGCCACAGCACAGCCTAGCAGCATACTGTGGCTTACAGAGCTAACCTGGAAAACACTAAAGCTCAAAACTTGCGTACAGTTCCTGTCAAACTCACTTCAGCTCTGAACCATCATCAGGATCATCCACGTGCAGACTCGAGTCCTGATAACTGGAACACAAAAACGTATGAAACACAAGCGGGAAGTCAGCGCCTGTCACTACGTTGATGATGCTCAGCATAGACTTTGGTGTCCATCTGCTTCACAGTCATGCTTCTGGCAGGGGGCGGGCAAAAACGCCTCAGAATCTTTCTGGAATTGTCTTTCTTAGATTTGGTCTAGACAGCGTGTCCTCTCCTGGCCACCAAGTTAAGTCACCGGATTGTAAGGACAAGAATGGGAGTGTGAGGAGCTGGTCTCCCAGATGTGGGATGCTGATAAGAGTGCCCACATCTGGCTCCCACGTCAGACCCTACTAGATACAGCCAGAGAACCCTAAGTGGGACTCTGCCCGTCACTGTTGGTCCTAGAACTGAGGTCCCCATCTGTATTCTGTGACTGGAAATGATCTATGGATATGTCCAGAAAACAGCTATCCTTCTGATGAAAGGGTCTCCAGTGCTCAAAGCTGTCTGTATCAGTTGCTTTTCTCATTGCCATGACAAAACAATCCACAAAAGCAATGTTAACAAAGGAAGTGTTTATCCTGGTTGGAGTCTGGGGGGTTATTCCATGACGGTGGAGAGATCATGGAGAGGAGAGCAATTTGTGGAGTCAGGAAGAAGAGAATAATGGCTCTGCTCCCCTTGCTTTCCCCCTTTATTCTGTCTGAGACCCCAGCCTATAGAGCAATGCTGCCCACAGTCAGGGTGGACTTTCCCACCTCAGCCCACTCAACCTTCACTGTGTTCTTTTCCGTGTGAAGGTAGGCAGCTCATGGTGTCATGAGCTATGTATGTCACTTTGCCTCTACAGAAATCAGATATTTTCACATCATAGCATTACAGAGATCTGGGAATACAATTCATGCCTCTCGTTACTTTAAACTTAGAGCATTATTAAATCCTTAGTAGATTAAGTTATTCAACAAGTTAATGAAGTGTATGCTTTACTTGGGGTTTCAATATTTTATAACTATGTCTCAATAGAATTGGCTTTCTTTGCCATCCGTATGCTTTATTTTACTGAAAATATTTTCCTGAGATGAGAACCAAGAGCTCCATAAGGCTGCTGACTCAGCCGCAACACCCAGAGGCCAAATGACCCTCGAAGAAAAGTCCCGTAAGAGTCTCCTTCCCCGTCCAGCTTGATTCGACAACAGCCGGACATCTTGACTTCTAGCAGTTCAACTTCTGGATCCAGCCAAGAAGCACACATTGCCTAGGTTCCAAAGAAAGAAACTTATATGAATCACAGGACAGAAACAAAATGAGAAGGGAGGGGAGAAAGGCAGAAAGGGGTCAGAGGGGAGGGAAGGAGAGAGGGAGAGATTAGGATGACTATCTCCACAGAGAGCAGATTGGCAGGGGGAGGGGGGCAGGGGGAGAGTAACCTGTCTGGGGCACAGGGCTTCCTTTTACAACTAGACAGGTGACCACGAGAGAACTGCGTGTGTTTTAAATGTCACCAAATTAGACAGTGCAAAGGGTTCATTTTATTGTGAGAATTCTATTCTAGTCCAGTAAGATATAAAATGCAATAAGACCAATAATAGAGAACTCCATAACCACCCCTACTATGAATTATTTAAGGTCCCACTTAGAGAAATAAAGGGAAATGCCCCAGAGTTTCTTGGCATGTGTTTCTTTCCCCTCTGCCCACCCTCCTTCACCTCACTAGTGCCTCCTGAAACTTCAGGCTGTTTCTGAAATTGCTAATGTGTACTTAGCCTCCACAGTAAACTCTGGTTGGCACTTAAGCTTATTAAAACATACCACTAAATACTCGCCTGACAAGCTATATTTCAACCCCCAAACGAGGCTTTCCTGTGCCAGGAGGCATTTTTAATGCACCTGCTAAGTTTCTCCTGGATTGGAAAATAGGCAGCAGTGGAGACTGAGGAGGAGCGGGAGGAGGCGCTCGTTTCTGTCCCCGCCTGCTGTTCAGTGACCAGGGCTGTGAGCTGGAGGACGTGGGAGACGGTAGTGGGGATAGTGTTAAGTCCCCCAGCCCTCTGCTGTCTTTAAAGCCTCTCCTCTGTTCTCTCCACGTGAGGGCTGGATTAGAGAGTTGTTCAAGACAGACAACTGTGGTGTCTGTCACACATCCCCACTTGATGCCAGACTCTGGCGCTTGGCTGCTCTTTCTGCATCCTGCCCGTGGATACTATGGCACCAGTCAGCTGTCTGATTTCTTGGGTTGTGAGCCGCACTACACGCTGGCCAGCAAGTGCTTTTTGTGAGAGATCTGAAGCACCATCTTGTCTTGCTGCCGCGGATAGGACCTGGGAGATCACTGCAGATATCCGCTCCCGGGAATGCACACCACAGCCTGGACCTCAGCCCTTGAGGACAGCTCCAATCCAAGGGCTCCAGTCCCTCTCATGCCTCTTCCTGTCAGCCTTGCTCTGGCATCCCCCACTGCACAAGGCTACACCTCTGCTTCACACTTGGTCAGTAAACACTAAGGGGCTAATTCCTAAGAAAGCTGCTACAGACGCCACACACGTCTGCAAATATTGGAAAGACAGGCATGCCTTACCCTCGGGCTCCATCTTAAAAATAAAGATTTTTCTACTTTATTTTCCATTTTGTCCCAATTATTTCATGGCATATACTCACATTATACAAAATTTGTGAAAAATAACACCTATCGCCTCTAAATCCCGATAATTTCAAAGGTTTGCTCTTAACCATACATTTTTAATGTTGCATAGGTGAAAATGTCCCTTTCTGAGGTGTCGTGAAAGGCTACATAGAAAGCAAATTGAATTCCTTGCTAAAAACATAGGGTAAACCAACTCATGCACCAAGTCAACAGCTAACCCAGGAACACTGCCCCCAGGGCTCACACGGGCCTCGTCGACACTCTGGGGACCACGTTCCCTAACTTCTCTGAGCCTTGATTTCCTCAGCTGTGACATCCATTCTTTCAAGCAGCATTCTCGTTGAGCCATGGTGGGCCAGACACAACAAGGCTCTGGGTTAGGATAAAACCTGAACCTTCCACTGACAGAAGCACATGAACTAACTAACTACCAAGGAAGTAGCACCACATGTACCCCTCAGCATGTGAGAGACTGATCTAATCCATATAACAGCCCACCAGACCCATCCAACAACCCTTCATGGAAAATCCAGTACGCACCGTCTAGATTAGTGCCTCTACTAAATCCTTGCTTAAATCCTGATCCATAAAATGATGACAGAAGGGAATGGGCCTTTGGAAAGGTGATAGGATCATAAGGGCTTGCAAAGTATTAGGAGTCCAGACCAGTGGTTCTCAGCCTTCTTAATGCTTTGACACTTAAGTATCACAAATGTTGTGGCAACCCCCCAGCCATATCATTATTTTCATTGCAACTTTGTAATTTTGTCACTGTTCTGAATCAACATAATGGTTTGCCAAAGGGGCTGCGGCCCACAGGCTGAGAACCACTGCTCTATAGGAACAGAACAGACAGGAGGAACACAGACTTGGAAATGGGATTTAGTAGATTGGCTTACACAGCATAGGCTAGGCGGCTCATCGATGTCTGCCTGCACAGGAAAAACACCGAGTCCAGAAGCTATCTAGTCTGTAAAGCTCAATGTCTCCGTAGTCCCAATCTGGTACTGAAGCCTGAAGGATTCCCACGGAATCACTGGTCTTCAACCAACGCTGGAAAGCCAAGGAAGCCAGGTACAGATGTCAGTGGAGGGTGGCAACAGTACTGCAACCACAGGGCAGTCACACTCACCAGCAAGGAGCGGACACAGGGAAGGAAGTCTGTGTTTCCCTTAGACATCTTTATGTCTGGATGGCTGCCAGGAGATACTGCCCACTGTTATGGAGGGTCCTCTCCCCTCAGTTCATCTTTCATGGATACACCCTCACAGACCCCATGAAGAGGTGTATCTTTTGATTGATTCCAAATCCATAAGATTGGCAATCAAGATTAACCATCCCATGGCAATTAGCACAGAGATTCACAGCTGGACGATGTGCAGAGAAACTTTGGAGTCTCAGTCCTAAATGGGATGCCTTCAACAAACCTCTCCTTCCAAGGCACAGAGATGTGGAAGAGGAGGAAGCCAGACTGTAAGAGCCAAAGGTGGCAGATGATCCCAATGAAACAATGGCTTTCAAACACAGCAAGACTAACACCTTATTTTTTTTTTTTTTTGGTTTTTCGAGACAGGGTTTCTCTGTGGTTTTGGAGCCTGTCCTGGAACTAGCTCTTGTAGAACTCACAGAGATCCGCCTGTCTCTGCCTCCCGAGTGCTGGGATTAAAGGCGTGCACCACCACGCCTTATGAATGCACAGAGACTCCGAAAGCAGGCATAAGACCTGTATGATGTGGGATTCCCCTCTGTATACTGTGAATACCATTGGTTAATAAAGAAACGGGCTTGGCCTGTTAGGGTAGAGCGAGCTAGGCAAGGAAAACTAAACTGAATGCTGGGAGAAAGGAGGTGGAGTGATAGAAGCCATGGAGCCTCATGGGAGACAGACATGCTGAAACCTTGCAGGTAGGCCACGAGCCTCATGGTAAAATATAAAATAATGGAAATGGGTTAAATTAAGATGTAAGAATTGGCCAATAAGAAGTTAGAGATAATAGGCCAAGCAGTTGTTTAATTAATACAGTTTCTGTGTGATTATTTCGGAAATCTGAGCGGCCGGGACAAACAAGTCTCCTCCTACTACACCTGCATGTATTGAAGACAGACAAAATCCTAGTGCTGAGAAGTGGACACAAAGCCCCACCCACAAGAAGGAGCTGTGTTCAACTGGTACACACTGGGCAAGGGAAAATCAGTTCCCTCCAATGGAGTGGCACTAGGTACATCATCCACACTCCAGGGCAGGCCCTGTGCCCAACACAAAACTGACTCCATGTGTTTTTGTGTTGTACTTTTTCATTTGTTTTGGTATATTTTATCTTATTGGGATTTTGTTGGTTGATTTTGATTTTTAATTTTTGTTTTGAGGAATTTTTTTTGTTTGAGAAAAAGAGAAAGAATGAAATCGGGCAGATAGGGAGGTAGGGAGGATCTGGCAGGAGTTGGGAAAAGGGAAAGAAAATGATCAAAATATATTGTGTGAAAATGACTTTAATTAATTAAAAGAGTATAAACAGAAATAAAAAGGCCATTTTCATGGATAGAAAAAAAACTAGCCTTTAGAGTGTCCTGTGCTTTCTGCCTCATGGGGTTGTAGTGAGAAGATGGCCTTCCAGGAGGAGACAGGTCCTCCGCACTCACGGAATCTGCCCTGAGCTTGAACTCCTTAGCCTACACAGCTGAGAGAGGGGTTTCTGTGCCTGACGCCACCCAGTGCATGGGATTTCGCTGGAGCAACTAGACCTGACTCCGACAGTATTGTCATGGCCATCACGATTATCAATTATCATCACTCACAGATGAAGATGCTAAATCCCAGAGTGTTCAGTAACTCACATTACACGCTGCTATAGTCTGACAGGCATGTGTGTCTGGACTCATGGTCCCCAGCTGGGGGTGCTGTTATAGCAGAGTGGAGACCGCACGGGGAGCTACCTGGAGGGCTTAAGATCTAGCTCTCTGCTCCCTGGTCCTCTGACATGTAAGCATCTTCAGGGTCCAGCTCACTGCCATGAAGATATCCCCCCAAACCCCAAGCCAGCATAAATCCCTCCTCTCTGAAGTTGCCCTCATCAGGTCAGGTGTGTGGTCACAGCGATGAGAAATGTAACTAATACATATGGCTGGTCATAGGCAGACCTAGGTAGCTTACTATAGAGCCCTCACTAACACAAGATTTTACTTCCATACGTCTCTACTGCGCCTCGGGGCTCAGGAGATAGAGCCTTTATTTTTGCTTTTGATTTTTTTTCTTGTTTTTGTTTTGTTTTTCGAGACAGGCTTTCTCTGTAGCTTTGGAGCCTGTCTTGGAACTCATTCTGTAGACCAGGCTGGCCTCGAACTCATAGAGATTCACCTGTCTCTGCCTCTTGAGTGCTGCGATTGAAGGCGTGTGCCACCACTGCCCAGCAGAGCCATTAATTGTCTGAACAAAGTCATAGATAGGGGACATCAGAAGTGAGTCTGTATTTCAGACATGAGCACAAGGAGAATTTCAGCTGGAGGAGGAACAGGAGCAAGGAGCAGCCAATGGAGCAGCAAGGGCAAACATCTAAAGGTATTCCAGAGCCTGGAACTCTGAAGCTGCCAGGCAGAAGATCAAGGCCATTGAGTCACAGTGAGAAATCCGGGTACCCTCCTGTTAACCCTGTGGTTCTAATGTTTCCTGTAAGCAGCCATATGTAAGCAATGACACCAGGTTTCTTCAAACACAGGTCCCTGAGCCAGTTTCTCTTGTCACTGCTGCACATATCTTAGTGAACCCCTGGAAAACAGGCCTGTTAAGTGACAGATGTTGGCATGGGGTGTGTGTGTGGGGGGGGTTAATCATCACTTAAACGTCAGAGCTTTTAAAAGGCATAGCACACATTAAGATACACATTCCTAAGATGTATCTCACCAGCTGCATACTGAGTACTCGTGCTGCACACAGAGGATCGGCTTGTAACATCGCAGTGAGCAAGTCAAGAGAGCCACTGTCCCACAGCCTGTAACATATTCTAGATGGAGAGAGGAGCAAGCGTTAGGAAAAGGGCCATGAAAGACCTCGGTGAGTTCTCAGCAGCAGAAAGTCAGCCCATCTAGGGATCTCTTGATTTTCTGTCAAGGACATACACCAGAAAAGCTGACATTGTTAAAAAAAAGATGAGCAGGATCTGTCCATCAGTGGGGCTGAGCACAGGTGTCTGTGATGTCAGTGGGGCTGAGCACAGGTGTCTGAGATGTCA
>NC_022012.1:10082516-10105048 GCF_000317375.1 Microtus ochrogaster | reverse complement strand
TCAGTGGGGCTGAGCACAGGTGTCTGTGATGTCAGTGGGGCTGAGCACAGGTATCTGTGATGTCAGTGGGGCTGAGCACAGGTGTCTGTGCCATCAGTGGGGCTGAGCAGAGGTGTCTGAGATGTCAGTGGGGCTGAGCACAGGTGTCTGTGCCATCAGTGGGGCTGAGCAGAGGTGTCTGAGATGTCAGTGGGGCTGAGCACAGGTCTCTGAGATGTCAGTGGGGCTGAGCACAGCTGTCTGTGCCATCAGTGGGCTGAGCACAGGTGTCTGTGCCATCAGTGGGGCTGAGCAGAGGTGTCTGAGATGTCAGTGGGGCTGTGCCATCAGTGGGGCTGAGCACGGATGTCTGTGATGTCAGTGGGGCTGAGCACAGGTTGTGTTGTCAGTGGGGCTGAGCACAGGTGTCTGTGATGTCAGTGGGGCTGACCACAGGTGTCATCTGTGCCCTCAGTGGGGCTGAGCACAGGTGTCTATGATGTCAGTGGGGCTGAGCACAGGTGTCGTCTGTGCCCTCAGTGGGGCTGAGCATAGGTGTCTGTGATGTCAGTGGGGCTGAGCACAGGTGTCATCTGTGCCCTCAGTGGGGCTGAGTGCAGGTGTCTGTGACCGCTCCATGCGCTTCTATGTTGATTAGAATGGAGGTGGCATGTCCTGTCCTAAAGATTAAATGAAGGGAAATGTGGCATGCCTCGTGGAAGCTCAATAAAGGCCACCTGTCTATCATCGCCATCCTTATCATCAGCACCACTGTCCTGCCAGTTCAGTAAGCTAGGAGACAGGTCACGTCAACCATCACAGACCAGATGAGAAACTCAGGACTTCATGGACAAGCAATTGCCAGTCGTTGCTGAGCTCTGTCCCTTTTGTTATGTTAAGAAATTTAGCATTGAGAGATTGGCCCTGGGGCAGAGGACACAGGAGTATGAGTCAGGAGGCCTCTGTAATGGTCCAGGCAGGAACCTTAAACACACACCTCTTTGATCTTAACAGCTTTAAAAATGAAGTTGTGCATATTTTACAGTTCTGTGCATTTTTGACGGCATATGTTTATATAACCTCTGATGCAATATTTCATCATGGGTAAAAGTATGTTGCTTCTTCAGGGGTCTCTAAGAGTGCTCCTCAACATCCGTGACCAATTCTCCAAGTCTCCAGACAGTAACTGCATGTCCCCAAAATAGGATATGTAATTAGTGTCAGCTCCAAGAAATTCAGATTCAGCTCCACAAAATGCCCCGCTGTAGGCATCAGTCCCAGGTCCCGAGGTCCCCATGCTTCTGACTGGCTGTTAAGTCCCAGGTTCCCACGGTTTCCCCATTAGAGCTGGTAATCCTTAGAACAATGCGCAGAACCCAGGAAGACACCTCATTTACAACAATCTGCTTGAGTAGAGGAGGCGCCTCCAGAGCACCCGAGTGGGCCTCACGGTGAGGGCATGGGGTGCTCCGAGCATTCTGGGTGCACCAGTCTCCCAGTACCACTGTGTACTCTCCAAATCCTGGAGCTTTGCCAACCCCATGTCTGGTAGGATCGGTTACCCCTCACTCTCCGGTCCCCACACCTTCGCAGAGTTAGGGACAGCAGTTGATAGTTTCAGGCGTCAAATCAGTATTTGCTCTTTCTACTGACTCACACCTATTCTGCAGCCATCTTGAAGCCTGCCAGAATTGCCTCTACAATAAAAGATGTTCTGATCACTCTAAAACTCCCAAGGTATTTAGGAACTCTATGCCAAGAGCCAGGGACAAAGGTTCTATGCGTAGGGTACACCACACCCTCAATTGGACTAATATAAGTTTTTCCCCCTAGAGAAGAACACACTTGTTAATTACATTTAGAATCAGATATGTGGACTATAAACTATGTTCCTGGTCTGTGATTAACTGTTAGGATAAGAACACCGCAGGTTGTGTGGGCAGCCCTCACAATGCTATGATAAGCCCTGGGATTAAGCACTTCCACAGGTCAGGCTTTGGCCTTCACATTGGCAGATACCTAGTGTGATCCCTGGCACACGGAGCTGTTCAATCAGCGTTTTCCAAATGCGTGAATGAGTGCTGCAGAAACCCGGCGGTGAGATGTGACCCCTCCCCTTGAGGAATTTGAAGTGCATTTGGAAAGAAAACAGAGACACAGATGCTTAAATAATTCCCCCCCAAATGTCTCATGAGAAAAAGGTCTGTAAGTGACCAGTGCTCTTAGACTTCAGAGGTGGCCTTGGATGTACTCCCTCTCTCTGTGCTCTTAAAGAGTTACTCCCTTCTCTACGCTTCCCTGTTCTGTAACGGGCCCTCTGACAGATAGGAAGTCCACCTAAGGGCTTAGAGTGGTGCCTGGAACAAAGAAAGTGCTGGCAATTTGAATTCCAAAGAGGAAGGAACTTTTGCCCTGAGTAGTACCCGTGTCTATCTGGGTTAGTAAGAGACAAGATTAATAACGGGACAATGGGAAGCCTGGGTGACTGGCATCCGGCAAACCACTGAGGCTTAGTCTCTCTCCAGCAGAGAAGTTTTGGGTCTTCAAGAGCAACTTACATTAGATGCTCAGTGGGCACCGTTGCAGAGTCAATTTGGGAGCGATCCAACCCGTAGTGGTGACTGAACCTCCTCCAAGATGCCAGTTACTCTGTTTTTGGCTGGAGGAGGAATGAGTGAGAGGCTTCTGCCAGATCAGTTGGTCACTGGCCATGCATTGGCAGCCCGCCTCCGGAAAGCATGGCCTCGTGCTGCGGGTTCCGCATTGACATCTCCAATGTTGGCTTTTGGCCTGCGCCATGGAGCCTCAGAAAGCAGCAAATAAAGTCATGGCTTCTTGATGGGGAGACAGACCCCCTAACCTGGGCTCTTCTTGGGACATGTAGCAGCAGACGAGTGACCTGGCCTCTCACTTCCATTCCCGTGAACTTGGCACCCTCCTGGCTCTGTCTTTGGAATACCACAGATTTAAGACATTTAAATAGAGATAAGCCCTACTTCTCCTTCATTCTGATCTCTGGTCTGTTCCAAGCTGTTAAAGGCTTGTCACACCCTGGAAAACCTAACTAAGAAGCCCAGCAGAAAATAAGGAAAGGAATGTGATGTTGCTTGTTTTTTTTTCTTTGTTCTTTAGTCTCTTTGGAGGCCTGCTACCCAGCTTCCAAATAAATACACACACAGAGTCTTCTTTTTTTATTTTTTTTGGTTTTTTGAGACAGGGTTTCTCTGTGGCTTTGGAGCCTGTCGTGGAACTAGCTCTGTAGACCAGGCTGGTCTCGAACTCACAGAGATCCGCCTGCCTCTGCCTCCCGAGTGCTGGGATTAAAGGAGAGTCTTCTTTCTCATGAATGCCGGCCTGAGTTTGACTTATTTCCAGCCAGCTTTTCTTACCTCAGATTATCCCATCTACCTTTTGCCTCTGGGCTCTTTTGTTGATGATGTTTTGTTTTTTGTTTTTGTTTTTTTGTTTTTGGAGACAGGGTTTCCCTGTATAGCTTTGGACTTTGTAGCCTATCCTGGAACTCACTCTGTAGACCAGGCTGGCCTTGAATTCACAGAGATCCACCTCCCTCTTCCTCCCAAGTGCTAGGATTAAAGGTGTGCACCACCACCACCCGGGGTCTCTGGGCTTTTATCTTTATCCTGTACACCTTTCTTTACTCCTTACTCTGTGGCTTATTGTGTAGCTGGATGACTGGCAGCTGATGCCTTCCTTCTCTTGCTCCTCAATCCTTCTTCCCAGATTTCTCTTCCTATTCGTTCTCTCTGCCTGCCACTACCCCACACCCCCACACCCCTGCCTATTCCTCTCCTGTCTAGCTACTGGCTGTTCAGCTCTTTATCAGACAAATCAGGCGTTTTAGACAGGCACAGTAACACACTTTCACAGAGTTAAACAAATGCAACATAAAAGAATGCAGCGCATCTCTTCATCCTTAAACAAATGTCCCACAATATAAACAAATGTAACATTTTTCACATTACTAATTAATATTTTACTAACATTCCACAACAGGGGTGCAGTCTCTGATGCAGCAGACTCTTCCGCTACTCTTGAATGGTCTCCAAGGCATTTCCAGGACCTGACACTTGAATATGAAGTTAGGGATGACCAGCACAACCAATGCTACCTAGAACCTAGCTCGGTGGCACAGACTGTGGCTCTTCCACCAATTCTGTCCTTCTAGCTGTAGACTACACACATTTCAATTACAAATACTTGTTTTCCTTATAATAGGGATTCCAACAACCAGAGACTAAAGCTTATGATGGTGTTGGCCTGGTAGAAATGCTGGCCTCAACTTACTGACCAATGGTCTGCAGCAAGACACTTACCAGTGCCTCAGTTCCTTTCTCTGTAAGAATGAGATAAGTGAAGCTTTGAAGACATGCTAACAGGATCACACGTGTGCACAGGTGGCCTTAGTGCATGCCTACCACGGACCTCATGCCCAAGCTTCCTATCAGCTCCTCATGCTATTTCTTCTGTTCAGCGCTTCTGATTACAAACTGTTGTGTAACTTTTCCTGAGAAGGTGTGAGCAAGCATCTGTTCATCCCAGACAGACCAACAGAGGATGCACAAAAGAATTGCTTCCACCTGCAAGTCCATCTTGGTAATCCAATGAATGTATTGGAGTTACTTGCAGAAGCAGGGGTAACTCCAGCAGCTGCATCAGTGCAAAGTCTGCCCCAGACTGGGTGATGACAGGCAAGCTGTGTCCATGGAGCTGCCTGCAGGGCTTGCAGACTTGCAGGTGGCTGAGAAGGTAAGAGAGCCTCCTCTCCCCAGCAACTATAGATGGTTACTGTTTCTATAGTCCAGGGAGGGGCTATGAGTATTGTAGTCCTCCCTGTAGTTACGCGACTTCCCCAATACTGCTACAGTAATGTTTCAAACCACAGATAGCAACTCCACAACAGCACAAACACAGCAGGCCTTTTGCTCACTCATCAGTTAAGTGTAGGTGTTTCCATTGATGGGAATTATATTAGTCTGAGTTCCCCTGGGAAAGATATAGGCACAGTAAGCGGAAACTTAGTACAGGAATCGGCTCGTGTCATAAAGGAGGTCAGCCATCTGAACACCAGCAGTGTAACTTAGTTCAGAGGACTCGTCAGTGTTGAAAGTTTAGCTCAGAGCCCCAAGAGGCAGAAATGCTGGTGCCTAGGACAGAAACAAAGTGGTATCTGTTTTCTTTTCCTCCTCCTTTTGCACATGTGTGCGCATGTTCATGTATCAGTGCGGTTGTGTCCATAAACATGGAGGCCAGGGGCTGAGATCCTTTGCGTTCCTCCATTACTCTGCATAGTCCCTTTCGGGACAGGATCTCTCTCTGAACCCAGAGCTCATTAATTCAGTAAGGATGGCAGACCAGCAAGCTTGGAGAATCCACCTGTCTCATTCCCCAGATCTGGGGTTACAGACCTGAGCTGCCGCCACACTCAGCAGATGAGGGCGCTAGGGAGCTGAACTCACTTCCCCACCCCATCCCACACATTTGTGTCCCATGCAGACTCCTTCCTGCTGCTCAGGAATCTCTCTCAAGTCTCCCGTGTTAAAGGCTCAGATGCCAGCCTCTAACTACTGTCCTTGGAATCTTCTGGGATCTTTAGGTAATTTTTTTTTTTAACTTTTAAAGTTAAAATGATCTTTCATAGCCAAAAAGGAAACACTTTCTATCTTGTGGCTCCTATTACACCCTGAAGTGGCAAACTCTCTCCTGTCTTTAACTATTCCATTTCAAATCTTGCACAGAAAATGAAAAAAGTCCTTATTCTTGTACAATTCCTTTACCCTCAGCTCTGCATTTTAGATGTTTGCCTAATAATTTATAAATAATAAAATAGCAAAAATACAAGTTCAGTAAAGTTAAATTATACAAACATATTTTTTAAAGGCAACACAGAACCCCAGGAAGGTGACACTTTGAGCTAAGTGCCCACACTGGAAGCAGGTGCACTGTCTTCAGGCCAGATCCTCCTATTCTAATGGCACTGTGGTCCTGAATCAGCCACGCAGAGCACAAGGGCTGTCGTTGGCAATGGGATTCATTTGGAGAATATGTTCTCTGGCTGCAGTCAGGCTTGCAGCCCTTCGGCAGAGCTGTGCCCTTGGACTTTGCCTTTGAGAATTAATGTATCACTGTGTTTTCCAAAGTACAGGCAGCCAGATGGCTTGCAACAAGGTGTCGGCCACTGCCAAGATCTGGTGTTTGGGATAGGATGTGTTTCCTGGCCTCGCAGGGCACATGCTCCTGTAATTCATAGTGTCCTTGACTCTTGTTCATTCAGAGTAAATGATTCTTCATCCCTGGCTTAGAGACTAGGCATGCATCAAACTGTGGGCTATTGTTTTCTTTAATCCATTTTTTAGGAGTCTAGTAACACTTTCAAATGTGTATAAGGACTTGCTCCTAGCACAGTCCAGACACATGGAAAACCAGCCACAAACATGCAGATCTGAGTTTGTACAGAAGAGAGCTGAGGTGAGAGACAGACACCAGTACAACAATACAACTTCACAACTGAAAGGAGAATATTGAACAGGGATGTTTGCTCACGGTTATGTTGCTGTGAAGAGATGCCACAACCAAGGCAACTCTTATAAAAGAAAGCATTTAATTGGGGGTTTGCTTGCAGTTTCAGAGGCTTAGTCCATTATCCTCACTACAGAGCACAACTGTACACACTGTGGAATAGTAGCTCACAGACAATGGGCAGAGAGAGAGAGAGAGACTGGACCTGGTGTGGGCTTTTGAGACCTCCAAGCCCACCCTCAGTGACACACTACCTTCAACAAGGCCACACCCCCAATCCTTCTAATCCTTTCAGATAGTTCCACTCCTTGGTGACCAAGCATTCAAATGCAAGAGCCTACGGGGACCTTCTTTATTGCTCAGAGAGATTAAGAGTCAAGCAGACAATATCAACCAGCACAGGTGAGGTCTGAGCTTCAAGACATTCTGAAAATGGAGAAGCTCTGAATACAGTGAAAAGCCTGGAGACTCGCAGGAATGTGGTCAGGCAGGGATGAATGTGCAAAAAAGGAGGCCCAAGAGCAGAGAGACTGCGCAGTACACCGTTATAATGGTAGCTACTGCTTAAAACACAGACCGGGCAGCATACGAGTGAGTCCCAAGGTGAGCCTGCTGAGGGGTCGGGATGCACCAGCTGTGAGCTTTTACTGAGTCTAATATGCCACTCAGATGGGAGATGTAATAGGAATAGGAACGTAAGCGTGCTGGGAGCAGTCGTGTGTGAAATCTCAGTGCCTCCCTCTGCTTCAAACACAAATCTGGGCTATACTTCTTTCTCTCTTCTCTTATTTTTATGAGTTTTGTATATAGGTACTTCATCTACATCATTCCCACCACTCGCTGCCTCCAATTCTTCCTATGACTCCTCAAATTCATGATCTTTTTAAAAAAATCCTCAGATGTACTTGTTTTATGTATCAGAGTATTCTGTCTGCTTGTATGCGTGTGCTCCACGTGTGTGTAGCACCTAAGGAGGTCAGAGAGGGAATCAGATGCTGTGGAACTGGAGCTACAGTTTTGAGCCACTTTGTAGGTTGCTGGGAACTGAGCCCAGGTCCTTTGCAAGAGGAGTAAGTGCTCCTAACTGCTGAGCTACCTCTCCAGCCACCAGTTTTCCCTTGGAATTATTGTTGTTACATGTACATGCATATGTATATAGTCAGTCAGTTAAATGAGAGGTTCTGCGACACCTGGTGGGAGGGAGTGCTGGGTGATCAGAAAATTGGTGGGATTGTCCCAGACAGACCTTGAACAAAGAGAAAGTGAGAGCGATAGGAAAGAACAGGTAGCAGGTAAAGCTGTGTCAAGATGAGGAATGGCTTAGGAAGTGTCTCTGTATGAGGTGCTAAATGCACCCCAAAAACAGAACCGCTTGTTGAAATGTGTAAAGTAAGGAGAAGGGAGGAAGGGAAGGACAACTCTGCATCACGAACTGTGACGAAGGCAACTAATGTCATGGGCGGAGTGACGGTGCAATGTGGAAAAGGTTAGGTGAATCTGAGTGGCAGCCAGAAGGAAGACAGCAGTTCACCTGGCACAATGGGGGAGTGAGGGTCTAAACTGTGCAGCAGCGCAGGAGCAGAGAGACGCCTGTGAAGTAAATATTTGAAGTCAGGTTAGCAGAATTTAATAATTGATTTTGCTAGGTAGGGAAAGTGAGAGAAATACTTTTAAACCTCAGCTGGCCTTCTAAATCAACTTTTAGAGAGATACATTTTACATAAATTAAAGTGGATCTACCTAAGTACACAGTTTGATGAGTGTTGACAGTTTTATATGCACCCTGAAACTAGAATCTCTCCTTCACATGGAAAGTTAGTTACCTTGTGACCTCTTCAGTCAGTGAACAATACACCTATCCAGTCCAACTCAATAACCATTGATATGCTGTCATTGCAGTTTTTTCCTTTTGCAGAATTAATTCAACATAGTGTTTTTGAAATTCATCCATTTGTGTTAACTAAATCAGTTGATGCATTTATGTAGTAAAGCAGTGTTCTATTGCATGAATGTATACCATGCTTCATTTTTATTTATAGCCTTTAAAAAGTCTTAAGTATCTTCATTTCATAGAAAATTGCCTCAAATACATATTTTCCACATATACACAGCCTATCTTCTCTATTGCAATTGCTCTATATTTATTGAACAAAGTGCTGAGTTTTATAAAGCTTCCACTGTGTGTCTCATGTGCATTTGACCATCTGCACTTACAGTGTTGGTCAACTTTAATTGCTGACCTAACACAGTCTAGAATCACTTGAGAGAACAGTCTCATTGAGTGATTGTGTACATTGTGTAGGCCTGTGGGTATGTCTGTAGGGGAATGGCTTAATTGTATTCACTCAGGGTGAGACTGAGCCCACTGTGGGTGGTACTACTCCCTAGGAAGAGACTTTAAGGCTGGAGAAGCACAAGCTTGCATGTAATGACTGGGCATGTGTTGATTCCTCTCTGCCTTGACCATGACTGTGACCAGCTTGTAGGCAGAGGCTGTTTGTTCATTTCCTGGCCACCCATACAGGAAATAATTACTCAGAAACTGTATTAATTACAACACTGCCTGTCCTATAGCTTATGCATAGTTCTAGCTTACTTTTACATCTTAAATTAACTCATTTCTATTAATCTGTGTATCACCACATAGGTGTGGCCTACTGGTTAGGTTCTGTCAGACATCTGTCTCCTACAGCGGCTACATGGTATCTCTCTGACTTGGCCTTCTTTTCTCCTCTATCTTTGCTTGGAATTTCCACCTTGCTTTGTTCTGTCCTGTCATAGGTCAAAGCAACTGGATAAGCAGGATACAAGAAAAAAGACTGCCAAACCTTGCCAAGACAGGTAAAACAGTTTTGAAAAATTCCCTGCCTCTGAAAATGGTCTGTCAGCTACTTCTGGGCCTGAGCCAAAGTTGGTTGCTATAATGTTGCAAATGAGACTTTGGGTGATTGCCCAGGTAGCCAGTTTTATGTAACATGAGGGGGCCTGCTTGTTGGGGTTTATGTCCTGCCTGGTACCCCACAGCTGGCAAGTCCCAGGTACTGAGCCATGTGGCTAGCATAGATAAGAATAATGGGTTAATATAAGCTACAAGAGCTAATAAGTAGCCTCTAAGCTAATGGGCCAATCAGTTTTATAACTTATGGAGATCTCTGTGTGATTTTCTTTGGGACTTGCCAGCTTTGGGGTACCAGGCAGGACATAAACCCCAAAAAGCAGGCCCCTTCATGTTACAGTTGTCTCTGTCATTTGTTGTACCTTTTGAAAGTTGCTCGATTGCACTTCCTGCTTACTCAAGTAATATTTCCCTTCTCAGGTTTTTTGATGGGGTTGAAGACTAGAGAGTAGTAGTTACTTTCCTCTCATGACTTCGGTAAGCCATTTCTAATATAAGACTTAGACTCCCTTAGGATAGCTAAAACATTTAGCATATGTTTCTTGCTTCATATTGTTTATGCTAGTTGTAATTCTAATGTTTATATTTGATATTTGCTCTTATTGTATATAGTTTTGTATTAGGCTTAGAACTATTTTATTTAGCCAAAAAGGGGGAGGTGCTGTAGGAACTCCTTCAGCCTTTAAGACCTTGGCTCACTCTGGGAGTGGCCACATATACAGAAATGTAGAAGCATGTGCAACCTGTTGACTGCTGGATTTAGTTCCTGTTCTCCACTCATGCAGAGGACTGTAATCTGTGAATCTACCTCTAAATAAAGAGACCCTTTATTATACTCCATTCTGAGCTAGTGTGGGACTATTTCATTAAAATCGACTACAACCAGCTGTCTCAAGACCCAGCTGCTGTGCCTTCTCCATCATCATAGACTGGAACCAAGAAGAGTGAGCTGGAATAAACCCTTCCTCCCCTATGTTGTGTGCTGTCCAGGTGTTTTATCACAGCAGCAGAAATGAAAGGAGAATGCCACCTCCTGTCTACTCTCCAGCTCTTCCCTCTGCTCACTCAGTTTTCAGTTGGTAGATGTTTGAGTTGGTTTCTGTTTGGGACAAGAAGTAAAACTATAAAGAGAATTTGTTTGTATCCAAGGATCTGAGTGCATATGTGTTTTTATTTCTCGGGGAAAAAGGCATAGGAGTGGAATTTTGAGAACCCATGCTAAGCACAATGGACTACAACTGTTGGATCCAGGGCAGTTGCACAAAGATGAACACCACCAAGTCTAATAAACCAAAAGCAAACTTTATTCCAGAAACCAGAAGAAAATTTAAAAATAAAAAAATACCGTGAGGCACAGAAGCTTATCAGCTACCTGAGACCACAGCCAGAGATGACAGCCAGAGATAGTGTTTGTTAGGCTGTGGCAAAAGGCAGGTTTCTGAACCCACCTTTTATAGTTAGGGCACCAAACATTAGGTCTGAACAAAAGAATTTTTACAATCTTGCCCCAAGCCGTGGGTCAGTCAACAGAGACCCTAAAGCTGGGGGGAGTGTATTCTAACACCAATGGGTAACTAGGCAGCTATCATGAAATATGTTTCCGAGAAGATTACAATAAAAGTCACTAATGTCTTTAGTAATTAGTTAGAAAAGGGACTGCTAGTAATATCAGAGGGTTAATAAAATAGAATAATGGTTCTTAGGCTCGGAACTTAGAAGATAGAAAGTTTTTCACACTATCTCAAAATAAAACTCAGACACAGACTGTCATACTTTACAACCTCCATTATCAGAGCCCAATTAGTCAACCTAGTGTTTGTACCTGTGTCCACTGTTTCTTCTGGTACCTCCAGGCAGTGTATACTGGAGCCCCATGCCTCCCCGTGAATAGTGCCAGTTTCCCATAACAGAGACAGTGGCTAACGCAGAGGTCAGTATGTCTGTCTCCTAAAGGTAACTCAGATCACATCTATTGTTTATCAAGGATGGCCAGGACAGTACTCTCAGTTTGCAGAGAGAAGCTCTGGCCTTGTAAATAAAACAGCCAGTTGTAAAATGAAATGACCTAAGCTGATGGAGGCTTCCCAAGCATCGGAGAAAACAGCTCACTGTGAATGACTGACCCTTGATCTGCTGAGAAAGCTGCTAACAGTCTGTTCTCATTCTCCTAGACTTATAATTTTATATTTTTTCTTTCTACATTCTTATTTCTGGAATCTACATTTTTATTTTCTTATTCTTGGACTCTTCAACAACAAGAAACTACCCATAGGTCCCCCAAATACTAAAGCTCTCTCTCTTCCCATCAGCAACTTACAAACATCTCAGTTGCTCCATATTCTTGCCAGCACTTACATTGTCGGAGCCGTAACTCCAGACGCCATTGTATTGTACAATAGTATTTCACTGTGGCTCTTGTTTTTACTTATGACTGATGACAGCAAGCCTCTTTTCCTTGGGCTGTTTATAGTAAGTCCCTGAGAAGCTGGGAGGAAGAGCAGGCATCTAACAGGGAGCAGCAGAGCCGTTTCTAAAGGTGCATAGGTGGCAGAAACGGTGAGCCCTGAGTGGCTGGTTTCAGGCAGAATGAAGATGATGGGTTAGAAAGAGGATCTTCAGACACATCCCTGAAGCCAAGCTGAGCATCAAAGTCCTTGAAAGTAGTTAGTTCTGAACTGTGAACAGCCTGTTGGAAATTAATTTAGTGGCTCCTGACCAAATATCCCAAAGGGCAATAGAATGGGAAAATGTGTTCCCGGTACTAAGGTTAAGTGTATATCCAAAAAAAAAAAAGTGTATATCCATGAAGATTGTTGTTGTAGTAATGCCATACTGGTCATGAGGGCACACCTCTTCTTGAATTCTGGTACAAGGAAATATTGGAAGAAGAAAGAAGGCTACAGATGTCCTCATCGATGTCTTTCTAGAGAGGTGAGTGACTAAGGATTCACTCAGTCAGAGCTGGCTGTGGTTCCTGCCCGCTTCTCCTCACTAACTGTCTGGTCTTGGGAAAGTTATGTGAAGCACTGACTTTTTCTTCCCATAAGTGTAGATTGGAACAGGGACAGCATTTAAGGCAGAGGGCTGTGCAAAGGGCTGCGTCTGTGCAGAGCCCTGCGCCTCTCTGGAGACAGAAACAACCCTTGCAAGGCTCTTGGCTGAGCTGGTAGGCCTGGGCTAGAATTCCACACCAGCTCCTCCACTGAACAGCGTGATGACAATCAAAGCCACAAGCTTCACACAAGAAAAAGGTATTGGTTACTTTGTCACTGCTGTGGCAAAATGACAGGGACAAAAGCAACTTATGGAAGGAAGGGTTTAAAGAAAGAAGGCAGGCTCACGTTTGAGACTATAACCCATCATGTTAGGGAAGGCTTGGTGGCAGGAAGCTGGTCACATTGTGTGCTGATTAGTTTTTTGTCAACGTGACACAGGCTAGGGTCAACTGGGAAAAAGGAATTGTTGAGCCAAAATTATCTCAGGTCCTGCACCTTGAGGCCTGTAGGACAGAGAAAAGCCTGGCTCAAGTTTGAGTGAGAATGAGACAGCAAAAATTAGGTAGACACCCCTCCAGCCAGAAGGGGGGTTTGGCTACCTTTCATTGGATGGAGGTACCCTGCACCACATGATGTTACTTGACCTATATAAACTGATACTCACAGTAATAAACTGAGTTCCTGCTTGACTTGACTCCCTATCGCGTCTGATTGTCCTGCGTTGTAGGACTGCAGAATCGGCAGATAGCACACTCACCCTTCCCGTGGGAATTATTCCTGTGTTCGCTACAGGAATACAGAGGCTCAAGAAGCCTGGCAATTGGAAACTTAGGGAATCTAGGAGGAATCTCAGTTGATAAGATTGGTCTATTGGCAAGTCTGGAGGTTATTTTTTTTTTTTTGATAGATGATTGATGTGAGAGCTCCCAGTCCACTGTGAGAGAGACCACACCTGGGCAGATGGTCCTGCTTTATATAAGAAAGCAGATTGAGCAAGCCATGGTGAGCAAGCCCGTGTTTCTCCATGCATGGTCTCTGCTTCTGCTCCTGCCTTGAGTTCCTGCCTTGGTTTCCCTGGTGATGAACTATAACCAGATAAACTCATCTCCAAGTTGGTTTTGGTTGTGCTGGTTTATCACAGAGACAGAAAGCTAATGAGGATACATTGTATCTGCAATGTGAGCTGGGCATGGATGCTGGTGCTCAGCTCACTTTCTCCTCGTATCCTGTCCAGGACTAGAATACTAGATGGTACCACCAACCACTTTTAAGATGGGTCCCCCTGTTCTGTTAAACCTGTCTAGAGAGCATGCAAAGACATCCAGATGTGTGTCCTGGTGATAATTCAACACCTCATCAAGCTGGTGATGAAGACAAACAGAGGACCAAGGGAAACTGATTGGAAAGAACTCTATGCAGTGATGAACCCAGGTTCTCTGTAACCACTGGCTGGCTTCATTTTTCCTTGTTACCTTTTTCAGGACAGAAACCATCTCCCACTCAACTGAGAAAACAGAGATGATATGTGGGGCTCCCCCTAAACAGCTTGGTTGGTGGAAGCAACCCAGATGCACTTTAACTGATGAAGGCTTCTCTCTCCATATAATGGAATTTAATTGGATCATTAAAAAGAATGGAGAATTGATACATGAATAATAAATGAACCAATCCGAGTAAAGGCAGCTAGCCACCAGGGAGTTTATGCTCAGTAGGAAATAT
Source organism: Microtus ochrogaster (assembly GCF_000317375.1). Lineage (NCBI taxonomy): Eukaryota > Metazoa > Chordata > Mammalia > Rodentia > Cricetidae > Microtus > Microtus ochrogaster. The sequence goes on along the minus strand of NC_022012.1, from coordinate 10,090,921 downwards.
TCAGAGGAGAAAATCCACTAAGCCCCCAGCAAAGACTGACTTCCAGGGATGGATTTGGGGGATGGGATTGCCAATTCCAAGAAACAGCTTTTCAGTGATTAAAAAGTAGATGGTGGTGAAGACCACATGGTATTACTGGTGCCTTGAAAATGTTAAGTCATAAGCTTTCAAGGGTTTTAAATGGCAGATTTTATGTGTATTTTACCATGATTTTTTTTCAAAAGCTCTACTCAACTTAAGGATTGTTTATGGTCCTTCCTTCAGTAGCAAAGGGAGAAGGGGACAATAAATACAACTTGACAGGATCTAAAGGCAGCTAGAAGACAACCTCTGGGCTCGCCTGTGAGGGCTGATCTTGCTTAAGTTAACTGCGGTGGGAAGACGACCTCACCCCCTTTAACTGTGCATAGCCCCACCCCCAGGGCTGGAATCCTGGTGAATGCAGAGGAAAGCTAACTGAGTATAGGCACCCAACGCTCTCTGCTTCCAAGCTGCAGACATGGCCGGCTGCCTCAAGCTTTTGCTTCACGACTTCCTCACCGTGGTGGTCTGTTCCTCCAGCTGTGAGCCAAAACAAGTTCTTTCATCCTTAAGTTGATTGGTCAGGTATTTAATCACAGTAACAGGAAAAGTAGTTGAGAAAGGGGAAGAGACAGGTGGGGTGGGGGAGAGGAAGGGGAGGAGTCTGGGAGAATAAGGAGAGAGGTTGTCTCAAGGAGAGGAAGGGGAGGGAAGACCTCTTGAGAGTGGGCCAGGGTGGGGCATGCTTTCTAGGGAAGGAGATGGAAAGGACTGACTGTGGAGGAGTCTCCCCACCCCATACACAAGGATGTGCACCCATAAATAAGCCTGCGTGCGTACACACACACACACACACACACACAGGCACACGGGCACACATGGGCACACATTCTCAAGAGGCTCTAAAAACTTTATCAGGACTAAGTCACCTGCTGAAGGACCTCCAGACTGTGGAAGGAGCCTGAGCCATGGAGAAGGCTCAGGAGGCCATCTCTCCCCTCCTCAGATGGGACATGCATATTGTCACTGTTCCTAACAGAACAGGGATAATTGGACAGATAATTAATAATAATAATCCCTCCTGCTCCCTCTCCAGCAAGTGTTTGGCTTAGCCCCAGGAACTTGGGGGCTAAATAATTCTTTCTTATAAACTGATTTCACAGTGAATGAATGGTGTTACCAGTATTAATAATTAGACCAATTTACTATTAACCACACTGCTGAGTGGAGCCGCACTGTGTACACTCTGGAGCCCATGGTGACTTTATAAATGTTTTCCTCTGCTCTGCAGGCATTTGATCCCCTACCACGCATTTACTTTCCTGATTATGTCTTGCCCAGGGTTATTTAAAAGTCACTCTACCTTCTCAGAGGTGAGCTAAGCCTGCAGCCTTCTCTTACAGCATTTTAATTCTTCCCAGTCTACTGAGAGTTGGCCTTATATTAACCTCATTTTAGCTCAGTTTAGTTGCTTGTTTGGTTTTTCTATACAAGTCTTATGACATAGTTTCAATGTCTAGATCTCACTATGTAGAAAGAACTTACCTTGAACTCACGTGATCCTCAGCCTCTAGGTGCTGGAATTACAGGCATGATCCCAGATTTACTGAAATATTTTTTTTAATTACCTAATTGAGATTGGGTAGGTGACTCAGCTGGTAAAGTGCTGGCTACACAGGTGTGAGGGCCTGAGTTCGAGTCCCAGTGCCCATGTAAATGCTAGGTGGGTGTAGAGGCCAGCCTGCCACTCTCGCCCTTGGGAAGCAATGACAGGAGATCCATGGGCCAAATGACCTAAGACACCAGCTGAATGGTGAGCTCCAGGTTCAAGTGAGAGGCCCTGCCTCAATGCATAAGATGGAAAGTGATCAAGGAAGGTGTCTGATGTCAGCCTTTGACTTCCACATGCACACAGATGCACACACACAAACACACATACCTGTAAAAAACTTCCCTGAGTAAATGAGAATGATTTAGAGGAAGAAATATTAGCATGACTACAGCAATATTAATAGGTGTCTACCTAACAGGCCTTAAAATATTCGGGTACTGTTTGTTAGTCAATAATATTTAAATCTCCTTGCTTGGTATTCATCCAGCAAACAATTTTTGAACCCATGTAGCAGGTGCAGGAGACACAGAAATAAACAAGGCATTTTATCACTCCCGGGAGACACTGAGAAAGCAGAGGAGGAGGACATAGAAATATGTATTTGCCCTCAAATTGAATAAATGTGAAGAAAAAGCAGTCACCTCAGCCTGGATCGAGGCATTCAACAAAAGTGTGCATGACAGCTACCTAAAAATACTGCCCTCTGTGCCTGAGGATGTTTTCCTCCCAGATCCAACAAATATCATCTTTCATCTGTCTTCAGCCACCCGATAGTTCTCTGCATGAAATATTGGCTTTTTGTTCTTTATTCATTATGACTCTTTTATTGCATTGCCATTTTCTTCTTTATTTATTGACACATCCCAGCATCTTTCCATCGCCCTGAAAGAATTGCATGAGTTGAAAAGTGTAACAGCTTCTGTGGGTGTAGAAAATGTCTTAGACCAAAGTCTGTACGCAAGAGCTTTGGGGAACCCACAAGAAGATGACCACATCGGACTTCCGCCACAGCTGCGGCGGAAGCTTCAGCAGGGCCCTAGGTGTCATGTGCTGGGCAACATGTCTGAGGATGAGACCCATCTCTCTCCATCCCCTGACCTCTGACTGACACCGTGCAAGCGCTCCAGGTTCAGGGCTCCCTTTGGGGAAACGTGGCTAAAAAGTCAGTGGGAATGTCTTCTCTTTCCCCAGAATTGTAGCAGACATTGCTCTTGCTCACTGTGCCTCATCTGGCTGAAGAGAGGCCTTTCATCCTTTTTTTAAAAACTAAATACACAAAGTAACAGGTTTCTGCCACAGACCGGCTTAGGGGAGCCACTCAGACCATGGGAAAAGCAGGGTCTCGGTAACAGGACGGCACAAGTTCGGTGAATGACAGACAGACACAACACACAAGAGAGTGGTTGGAATCTGCTACGATTTTACTGATTTTATGTTTTTATTATATAGTATTTAAACAAATCAGAAGGTCATGTATCATTGGTTGGCACAATAGGAGAGCTTCTTTTAATCACATTACCAGGGACAGGTGTTAGACATAAAGCATTCTTAGAAGAGGAAATCTTGTCCTTGGGAATGTAAACCTCAGACAAGTGGTTTCATCTTATGAATAGAAAGTTTCTGTCTCATTATTGCTATCATGGCCCTTCCTCTTCCTAACCCTTTATTTCATCTAGTGACCAAATATACCTAATCAGTTCTCTGCACCTGTTGAACTATACTTTTTAGTACCTTCTTATGCAGCAGACACTATGGGGGTTGGGATCTAGCAAGCCTATCCATAAAGTTCAAAGTATAACAGTCTTTGTTCATCAACATTAACCCATCTATTCCCTTGCTCATCATACACCCTGTGTATGACAAAGGTTCTGCTGTAGCCTTATACATTCCCATACTGTGCTTCCCTATCCCAGAGCTGTTTCTGAAGAGAATGATCCTTGTCTTGTATATATAAAGACTATCATTATTATGAAAGAGATTGTGCAAAGCTCATATCCCACATAGCCAGCTAATCGAGAAACCCATCTATGCCTCAGTGGTGGCTAATACCAGGCTGTCTGCCATTGACCTCCAGGGAGCCTAGTCCCATAGGACACGTAGCTCCCGTCCGGTATAATGACATATGTCATGTCACACAGATGACACTGGAGTTGGTGTGGCAGGTTTCTCTGTGGCATTTCCACGTATGTATATCATTGTACCTGCTCACACTCACCTTAAACATGGTGCCAGAGGGGCAGCAGGGAAGAGTTGAGATGAAGCCATAGCTCAGGGACCACATGTGGGAGGCCCGGGTTCAGCCCCCAGCGCTACAAACGAAAGGAGGAGGAGGGAAAGGAGGAGTAGGAAACAATGAATTCTGGGATCACCTCAATGCTTACCATTGCTCATTTATTCAGGCACCAATAGTTAACGAGCACCTGCTGTTTACCAGGCTGCAAGCAAACTTCTCTGTCTGGGTTGGGTAAATTGATAGTCTAAAGAGAGACAAAGATAAGAAACTAGCTGGCAGATAAAGCCAGGAGAGATCCGAAGTCAGGACAGGGTTGGGGGAGGTAGCCGGGCACTTTAGATAGGGTCGGGGAAGGTAATGGGCACTTTAAATAGGGTGGTGATACTAATTAAGGCAGGTTGAAGCAAGGTGTCCCCAGATTAGAACTGGGGACTTTGGCCAGAAAAACAAACAGGGTCCCAGCTACACTGCAAGAGCGCTCCACAGACTCAGAGCAAAGCCTGGGTTGGTACAGCCTTGATCTTGCCTTGACTAGCCAGAGTTTCAGATTTAGTGGTGTCGGGATCTAAGTTGCATCCCCTGAATTCCTGTTGACACCTTAATTCCAAATCCCTCAGAATTTGGAAATATGACCTTCAAAGAAGTGGTTAAATTAAAAGGAAGCTCTTAGGAAAAGCCCTAACCAGGCCTGACTGGTTAAGAGGATATGGGGACAGAGTGCCCAGCACAAAGCTGACCATGGAAGGACACACCAAGCAAATCTACAAGCCAAAGAGGGGGCTTCAGAAAGAACGGCACTGCAAGAAACTTCCTATTGGACTTCTGAACTCCAATATGTAACAAAGTTAATCAGTGGGGCACACTCCTGGGAGGGTTGGCTTTAAGCAGCCCCAGCCCAGGAAACACCAGCCTGAGACCATCCAAATCAAATTCTAATCCTAAACCTTAGGTCCCACACCCCTTATAGACTACTGGAGTCAGAAAGTATGTGGGAAGAAATCAAGCTAGCTGCATTTTACATGTACACCCTTCAAAGCACTGAAAAGCTTCTCCTGAACTGAGAGCGACTAGCACTAAGGCCAACTTGTTCATTTCCTAGAGGAAAATTCCAAAGTCCAAAGAAAGAAATCAGCGTGCACAGCAGGACCTCCTAACCCAGGGCCTGCTGTTCTTCCCACCGTGCCGTGCCGGAACTTTCCCCAGGAATGAGTGAGGTCTCTCTTGGGCAATGGGACCAGGTTCCTGGTAGCAGAAGCTGCCACGGTTCCCTTCACTGGTGCCTGTGGTGGGGTGAAGACTTACAAAGGCCAGAGTGGTCCTTTAGGATAAAGTGGACTTTCGGTAATTCTCCGGTGATGCCGCACGATAGCTGCTAAACTCTCTGGCTCTGAGTCAAGATTGTTGCTTCCTTGTATTAGCTCTGCCTGGCAGAGAAAGAGAATTGACTGCTGTGGTTTATAACGGCATCGCTGATAACTGAAAGTATCACCTGATAAATTCTCAGTTTACTCCTTGAGCAAAACCCAACTTTCTTCTGCCCTTCAGCAAAGCCCATTTCTTGACCTTTCGTTAATAGAATTGTTTTTAATAATTTTTGAAATGTCTCCCACCTTCAGGACCTAGTGGCGCAGGCCTCTGATTGCAGCTGCCCAAACAGCTGAGGCAGAGCTGGGCAACATACTGAGAGCCTACTCCCAAAAACAACAAAAAAGAGAGGGCTGTGGATGCCACTTGGTGGTAGACCGCGTTACGTAGCATGTGGGAGCCCATAATTCAGTCTCTGATACACCACATGGGGTGGGGCTGGGGGAAGGAATGCTCCCCAATTTATAGGATCCCAACTAGTCATGACAAAATTGATAATGACTAATTATATGATCAAATGAAAAACATTAATCTCCGCTTTTTCCCTCCCCCCTTTTAGCCATGAGTTTCTATAGTTCATAAATCATTACCTGTAAGAGAGAACATGGAATCTGTGCATTTACTCATCTCTGACCTCCACAGCTGGCGTGTAATGGCCGAAGGGCATTGGGCCCCTGCTAACTGTGCTGACTGCGGAGCTCTGCCTGCATGCGCCTGCGGTGTGTCCATTCCTATAGCTTGTCCACTTTCTGTGTCCTGACTCACCTTTTACCTCAATCTTGTCTTCATCACCTTTTATTATGAGGCTTTTTTCCTTTTAAATAATAAGTTGTCACAGGAAATGTTGGTCCTGCGATTTACTACGCTCTCACACATAGGGAGAGAGATCCTCAGGGAGCCGGGGAGAGTGGAAACCCGCTACCACAGCTGTGTAAACAGTCAGAGCCAGGGAGGTCAGGCTGACCTTGCTTAATAAGCTACCTAGACGTGCCTGGGCCCCGCCCTTCTCCTGCTCACATGTGTGTGCATGTATGTACATATACATGTATAACATGAGTCTTGGCATATGTCCCCACCTGCAGCTTAACTATTGAACACACACAGTAGGAGTTAATTAGAAGGAAAGGGATTTGGGGAGGAGAAGAGGTTTTCCAGACAGTTGCCTGTTTTCTGAGATACTGGAGAATCTCTCTCTCTCTCTCTCTCTCTCTCTCTCTCTCTCTCTCTCTCTCTCTCTCATTTCTCTTCTTTGTCTTTCTCTTTCATTCTTTTCTTTCCTTTCCCCCTCCCTCTCTCTCGCCTTCTTTCCTCCCTTCCTGCTTCCCTTTTCTTTTTTTCTTCTTTTTTCTTCCTCTTTCCCTCTCTCTTTCTTTTTTCCTTCCCCTCCCATTCCATCTTTCTTTCTTTTTTCTCCCTGCCCTTCTTCCTTCTCTTCTTTTCCTCGTTCTCTCTCCTTCCCTCCCTTTATGCTCCCTCTTTCCCTCCTTCTCTCTGTGTTAGAGTCAAGCCCATAGCCTTACCCGCTGTCTTAGTTAGGGTTTATTGTTGCTGTGAAGAGACACCATGACTGAGCATGGCAACTCTTACAAAGAAAACATTTAATTGAGGTGGTAGCTTTCGGTTTCAGAGATTCATTACAGGGAGCATGGCTACATGCAGGCAGACATGGTGCAGGCTACATCTTGACAACAGAAAGTCAACTGTCACACAAAGGGAAGTTTGGGGAAAGACCTCAAAGCCCACCCTCACGGTGACACACAAGGTGTGCCTCAGATTAAAGATGTGCCCTTCAGCCTCAAGGTCTGGATTAAAAGCAGGTGTCATCCAGCCTCCTCCAACAAGGTCACACTTCCTAATAGTGCCACTTCTGGTGAGCTTATGGGGGCCAAATACACTCAAACTACCACCCCCATGCTAGGCAAGCTCTCCACTATGGTGTTCCATCCCCACCCCTACTACCAAAAACACTTCCTCATGGGCTGTGAACACTTCTAGAAAGGGAAACTGCCTGTGTAGAGGCATTTGCAGAGTCCCAAACTCGGTGCCACTCAAGGGAAACATCTCTCTGAATGCCTGGCATCAGGGACCAGGGCAGCCGGCAGCTGACTTGGTGACAGTTCATCAGGCATGGTCCTTCCAGGGCCCTAACATGTCTGTAGCTGTTTCCATAGCAGGAGCTTGACAGAGACTCACAGAAGGCATCCTGGAAACCACTGCCACCAACATGGTACCACAGCAGGCCTGCCTGTGAGACTGCTCTGGAAAGTAAAGGGTTGGAATTTGCCAGGCGCTGGGAGGAGTGTCTCCCAACAGAGTTTATGCTGATGTTATGAACCTCATTAAATAACTGAAAAAACACCTACAACAATTGCCCTAGGACAGTATACTCACCACTTTAGTAACCAGACCTAAGCAGTCAGTGCTTACCAAGGGGCTCCACCTCCATCCATCTGGCATCTTTTCATCCCCATCATTCACCAGCCCTTCTGTCTCTTCTTGAAAGAAACGTGCAAGGTCAGTGACCAGTCCAATCTTCACAGTAGTGAGCTGGGATTCAAGTTCAAAACTTACCTCATTCTGACTCTTACCTCTGACACCGCAGTGCCTCAACAGACATGCACCTTAGCCTGGGAAGTCCCAAGGACAGAGAAGTTGCCCTTCAGAAGGGGGCTGCTCTTCATATGGAAATAAGGACATTTGTGAAAAACGAGGGAAAGGGGGGAGACTAGGGGTGCAGAGATGGAGAGAGCAGGAGGAGCGGGTTTCTTTGTCCACAGCCTGCGAAGAAACCAGCTCCCGTGGTGTAATAGTTAATAATCTGGACTTTGGATCCAGTGATCCGAGTTTGTATTTCGACGGAACCTGTTCCTTGAGGAAGAGACCTGGTCGGTCATCCTCATCAGCTCAGACTGTGAAAGCCATAGCTTGCTGAGTGCTTTACCGCCGTAAAGAGACTAGAACACAGGGGTGCAGGCTCCATGCAGGCGCCAGCTTGTCCGCCAGCTTGACGTCTCCACATCCAATGAGCGAAGCTGAGCTTGTCGTCAGCGATGACGGCCCTCAACCCGCACTTTGTACCCCAGTTCTCAGCAATGACAGCCCTCAACCCTTGCCCCCTACCCCAGTTCTCAGCAATGACAGCCCTCAACCCTTGCCCCCTACCCCAGTTCTCAG
>NC_022012.1:10081248-10082416 GCF_000317375.1 Microtus ochrogaster | reverse complement strand
CCAGTTCTCAGCAATGACAGCCCTCAACCCTTGCCCCCTACCCCAGTTCTCAGCAATGACAGCCCTCAACCCTTGCCCCCTACCCCAGTTCTCAGTTTGCCAAGTGCAGCCCTCTGTCCTAGTGTCAGCCTGGGTTGTTTGGGGGATCTCCACAGGACCCACCCAACAACTCAACTGAACGCAGTCCAGGCTGGGTACTCGGGGGAGATGGCTGCTTCAGACTCCATATCCCCCATTACTAGGAGTCCTCACTAGGATCAGCCTCCAGATTCCAGGAGATTTCCACTGCACTAGGTTTCCACACCATGCCCGGAATGGCCCCCTATTCTGTCTGTCTCTCCCTGCACTTTCTCCCTCCATACTGTCTTCCCCAATACCCAATCCCTCCCACTCCTGTCCCCACTCATCCCAGCCCACTCATGAAATCTATTTTCCTTTCTCTGGGAAATTCATCCATAAGCCCTAGAGAAGTCCTCTTGCCTGCTAATTTCATGGTGTCATCTTTTTGTTTGTTTGTTTCTCTTTTTTGAGACAGGGTTTCTCTGTAGCTTTGGAAATTGTCCTTGAACTAGACCAGGCTGGCCTCGAACTCAGAGATCCGCCTGCCTCTGCCTTCCAATTGCTGGGATTAAAGGCGTGAGCCACCACCGCCCAATGGGTGTTATTTTTTTTAACAAGTGAGTAATACGCCATTGTGTAAATGTACTACATTTTCTTTAACCATTATTCTGTTGAGGGGCATCTAGGTTGTTTCTAGGTTTTGGTTACTACAAATAAAGCTTCTATGAACATAGCTGAGCAAGTGTCCTTGTGGTAAGTTGGAGTATACTAGAGTGGTATAGCTGGGTCTTGAGGTAGATCGATTCCAAATTTTCTGAGGAGCTACCATACTGATTTCCACAGTGGTTGTACAATTTTTCACTCCCATCAACAATGGAGAGGCATTCCCCCTGCTCCACAATTTCACCAGCATGAGCTGTCATGTGTGTTATTGATCTTAGCCGTTCTGAATGGTATAAGATGGAATCTCAGAATGGTTTTGATGTGCATTTCCCTGATGGCTAAGGATGTTGAATACTTCTTTAAGTGTTTCTCAGCCATTTGAGATTCCTCTACTGAGAATTCTCTGTTTAGACCTGTACTCCATTTTTACATTGTTTTTTTTTTT
>NC_022012.1:10072117-10081148 GCF_000317375.1 Microtus ochrogaster | reverse complement strand
CTGTAGACCAGGCTGGTCTCGAACTCACAGAGATCTGCCTGCCTCTGCCTCCTGAGTGCTGGGATTAAAGGCGTGTGCCACCATCGCCCGGCTTACATTGGTTTTTTTAGTTTCTAGTTTTTTGACTTCTTTATATATTTGCAATATTAGTTCTCTATTGGACGTGGAATTGGTAAAAATCCTTTCCCATTCTGTAGGCTGCCATTTTTATCTGATTGATGGAGTCCTTTACCTTACAGAAGTTTTTCAGTTTCATGCGGTCACGTCTATTAACTGATGATCTTAGTGCCTATGCTATCAGCGTTCTGTTCAGAATGTCGTCTCCTGTGACAGTCCATTCAAGGCTATTCCCCACCTTCCCTTCTATCAGGTTCAATATATCTGGTTTTATGTCGAAGTCATTGGTCTACTTGGACTTGAGTTTTGTGCAGGGTGATGGATGTAGATCTGTTTGGATTCTTCTCCATAAGAAGACATCTAGTGTGACCAGCACCATTTGTTAAAAATGCTGTCTTTTTCCAGGGTGTATTTCTGGCTTCTTTATCAAAAATCAGATGTCCATACATGTATGGGTTTATGTATGGGTCTTCAGTTCAATTCCATTGGTCAACATATCTGTTTTTATGCCAATACCATCCTATATACTATAGCTCTAAAGTACAGTTTGAATTATGATACCTCCAGAAGTTCTTTTATTGATCAGGATTGTTTTAGCTATTCTGGGATTTTTGTCTTTCCATGTGAAATTGAGAATTATCCTTTCAAGGTCTGTAAAGAGTTGTGTTGGTATTTTGATGGGGATTGCATTGAATCTGTAGTTTGCTTTTGGTAGGATGGTCATTTTTATTAAGTTAATCCTATTGATCCATGAGTATGGGAGATCTTTTCATCGTCTGATACTTTCTTCACGTTCCTTTTTCAAAGATTTGAAGTTTTTGTCATACGAGTCTTTCATGGGCTTGGTTAGAGTTATCCTAAGATGTTTGATATTATTTGAGGCTCTTATGAAAGGTCTTGTTTCCCTGATTCCTTTCCAGTCCATTTGTCATTTGTAAAAAGTAAGACTATTGATTTTTGTGAGTTAATTTTATATACAGCTACTTTGTTGAAAGTGTTTATCAGCTGTAGTATTTCCCAATACTATATTGAATAGATATGGAGAGAGTGGACAGTCTTGTCCTGTTTCTGATTTTAGTGGAATCTCTTTGAGTTTTCATCTGTTTAAATTGATGTTGGCTATAGGCTTGCTGTAAATTACCTTTATTATATTTAGGTGTATCCCTTGTGCCCCTAATCTCTCCAGGAATTTTATCCTGAAGGGGTATAGAATTTTGTCAAAAGTCTTTTCTGAATCTAATGAGATGATTTTTTTCTTTCAGCTTGTTTATATAGTGGATTACATTGACTGATTTTCATATCTGGGATAAAGCCTACTTGATCATGGTGGATGATCTTTTTGATACGTTCTTGGACTTGGTTTACAAGTATTTTATTGAGTATTTTTGTACCTATGTCCATAAGGAAAATTGGTCTGTAATTCTTTTTCTTTGTTGAGTCTTTATGTGGTTAGGTTATCAGGGTAACTGCAGCCTCATAAAATGAATTGAAACAGAAGGAAATGCAATGTTCCTTCTGTTTTTATTTTCTAGAGTAATTTTGGGAGTGTAGTAATTAACTCTTCTTTGAAATTCTGGTACAATTCTGCACTAAACAATCTGGCCCTGGCCTTTTTTTGGTTGGAAGACTTTTAATGACTATCTCTATTTCAGTAGCGGTTATAGGTCTATTTAAATTGATTATCTAATCTTGATAATTCAGTAACTTCAGTAAGTGGTACCTATTGAGAAAATTGCCCATTTCTTTTAAATTTGGTGGAGTACAGGTTTCTAAACTATGTCCTTGTGATTCTCTGGATTTCCTTGGTGTCTGTTGTTATGTCCCCTTTTTCATTTCTGATTTTGTTAATTTGGATATTCTCTCTCTGCCTTTTAGCTGGTTTGTCTGTCTTGTTGATTTTCTCAAAGAACCAACTCTTTGTTTCATTGACTCTTTGTATTGTTCTCTTTGTTTCTATTTTATTAATTTCAGTCAAAAGTTTGATTATTTCCTACTATCTACTTCTCTTGGATGTGCTTTTTTCCTCTTATTCTAGAGCTTTCAGTGTGCTGTTAGGTTGTTGGTATGAGATCTCTCCATTCAGGTAGTCTTTTAGTGCTATGACTTTCCTCTTAGCTTGCTTTCCTTGAGTCCCTTAAGTTTGGGTATGCTGTGTATTTATTTTCATTGACTTCTAGGAAGTCTTTAATTTCTTTCTTTATTTATTTATTCTGTCTTGACCCAGTCAGTAGTCATTCAGCAGAGAATTGTTCAGTTTCCATGAGTTTATAAGCTTTCTGTAGTTTTTTCTGTTGATTATATCCTGCTTTAATCTGTGGTAGGCTGCTAGGATGCAAGGAGATATTTCAATTTCCCTGTGTCTATTGAGACTTGCTTTGTGTCTGGGCATGTGCTCAGTTTTGAAGAAGAACCCATAAGATGCTAAGAAGAAGGTCTATCCTATTCTTTTGTGTTTGGGTGAAATGTTCTGTAGTTATCTTTGGGTCCACTTGGTTTGTAATGTCTATTAGCTCCATTATTTCTCTGTTTAGTTTCTGTCTGGATGACCTCCCAATGTTGAAAGTAGGGGATCAAAGTCTCCCAGTGTCAGTGTGTGAGGGTCAATATATGACTCAAGCTATAGCCATGTTTCTTTTACAAAAGTGGGTGCCCTCATGTATGGGGCATAGATGTTAATAATTGAATATCATCTTGGTGGATTTTTCCTTTGATGAGTATGAAATGTCCTGCCCCATTTCTTTTGATTATTTTTGGTTTGAAGTCTATTTTGATAGATATTAAAATGACTATACCTATTTGATTCTTAGGTCCATTTACTTGGAATATCTTTTTCTAACCTTTTACCCCAAAGCAATGTTTGATGTCAAAGTGCATTTCTTGAATGCAGCAGAAGGATGGATCCTGTTTTTCCTATCCTTCTATTAGTCTGTGTCTTTTTTACTGGGCAATTGAGATTGTTAACACTAAAAGATCAATAACCAATGATTGCTGACTCCTGTTATTTTGTTGTTGTTGTTCTTGGTAATGGTGGTGGTGGTGGTGTGTGTGTATCTTTGTGTGTTTCCCTTCTTTTGGGTTTGCTGGTGTGAGATTACTTATTTTCAGAGTTTTCATGAGTGTAATTAATATCTTGTCGAATTTTGCTTCTAGCATCTTCTGTAGGATTATATATGTAAATACAATATAAATATATATAGTTTAAATTTGACTTTATAATGGAAGATCTTATTTTCTCCATCTATGGTGACTGAAAGTTTTGTTGGATATAGTAGTCTGGGCAGAGATCTGTGGTCTCTTAGAGTCTGCAGCACATCTGCCCAGGTCCTTCAGCCTCTTAGCATCTCCACTGAGAAATCAAGCATAATTATTATAGGTCTGCCTTTATATGTTACTGGGTCCTTTTCCCTTGCAGCTTTTAACATTCTTTCTTTGTTCTGTATGTTTCATGTTTTGATTATCATATGGCAAGGGAGCTCTCTTTTCTGGTCCAATCTCTTCAGAGTTCTATAAACTTCTTGTAGCTTTATAGGCATGTCCTTCTTTAGTTTGGGGAAATTGTCTCCTATGATTTTGTTGAAAATATTTTATGGGCCTTTGAATTGGGATTCTTCTCCTTCCTCTACTCCCATTATTCTTAGGTTTAGTCTTTTTATAGTGTCCCACATTTCCTAAATGTTTTGTGTCAGGAATTTTTTTCAATTTAACATTTTCTTTCACAGATAGTATCCATTTCTTCTATTGTATCTTTAATACTTGAGAGTCTTTCTTTCATTTTTTGTATTCTGTTGGTGAAGTTTGCCTCTGTAGTTCCTGTTCAAATTCATAAATTTTTCATTCCAAGAATTCCCTCAGTTTGTGTTTTCTTTTTTTTTTATTAAAGATTTTTTTTATTGAGAAAAAAATTTCCGCCTCCTCTCAGACACCCACTCCTCCCACCCTCCCCCAACTCCTCTCCCCCTCCCTCTCGAGTCTGAAGAGCAGTCAGGGTTCCCTGCCCTGTGGAAAGTCCAAAGTCCTCCCCCCTCCATCCTGGTCTAGGAAGGTGAACATCCAAACTGGCTAGGCCCCTACAAAGCCAGAACAAGAAGTAGGATCAAAACCCAGTGCCATTGTCCTTGGCTTCTCAGCAGCCCTCATTGTCCGCCATATTCAGAGAGTCTGGGTTTATCCCCTGCTTTTCCAGTCACAATCCAGCTGGCCTTGGTGAGCTCCCAATAGATCAGCCCCACTGTCTCCGTGGGTGGGTGCACCCCTCTTGGTCCTGACTTCCTTGCTCATCTTCTCCCTCCTTCTGTTCCTCATTGGTACTTTGGGAGCTCAGTCCAGTGTTCCAGTGTGGGTCTCTGTCTCTATCTCCATCCATCGCCAGATGAAGGTTCTATGGTGATATGCAAAATATTCATCAGTATGGCTATAGGATAGGATCATTTCAGGTTCCCTATCCTCAGCTGCCCCAGGAACTAACTGGGGACCTTGCCTTAGGCACCTGGAAGCTTCTCTAGGTCCAAGTCTCTTCCCAACCCTAAGATGGCTCCCTTAATTAAGATATGTGCTTCCCTGCTCCCCTATCCAACCTTCCTATATCCCAATCATCCCGTTGCCCCAAGTTCTCCCCATCCTATCCTTCTCACTTTTTTCTCCCTATCTCCCCTTACCCTCCTCCCACTCCACCCTTAAGTTTGTGTTTTCTTTATCGCTTCTGTTTCCATTTTCTGGTCTTGAATAGTTTTATTAATTTCCTTTAACTGTTTTTTCTTCTTGGCCTTTTAAAGGTATTATTTGTTTATTCATGTTTTCCTGGATTTCTTTAAGTGGTTTATTCATTTTCTTTTTAAAGACCTCTATCACCTTCATATAGGAGGTTTTGAGGTCTTCTCTTGTGCTTCAGCTGTTGAACTATTCAGTATTCAGATGTTGTAATAGGAGCGGCGGGCTATGTTCCTGGCACCCAGCCGCCTGCACGGCTAGCTTTATACCCAAAATAATTACAAGGAAACTGTATTCTTTTAAACACTGCCTGGCCCATTAGTTCCAGCCTCTTATTGGCTAGCTCTTACATATTGATCTAACCCATTTTTAATATTCTGTATAGCACCACAAGCTGGCTTACCAGGAAAGATCTTAACCTGCATCTGTCTGGAGTGGGAGAATCATGGCGACTGCTTGACTCAGCTTCTTTCTCCCAGCATTCTGTTCTGTTTACTCCACCTACCTAATTTTCTGTCCTATCAGGCCAAGCAGTTTTCTTTATTAGTTAACCAATGAAAGCAACAGATAAGATACAAGACCCACCTCCATCATTCAGGGACTGCTACGGTAGAAGAGCTGGGCTCTAACAAAGACTATCGTCATGGCTGTTATTGTGTTTTACACCTGCAGCTAGGCATCTGGGTTTGGGATGCCTATGGGGCTAGGTGCTGACTTCTGGGAGGTCAGAATAGGATCCACAGGAGACTTACATGGAGGAAGGGAGGTTGTAGCTGATGTTTTGTTGCAGGGCTAGGGGCAAGCCTGAGACTGGGCCAAGGGAACAAAGAGCTACATTTTTTTAATCAACACCTAATAATTTCATGTATTTATGGTGTACTGTGTGACATTTCGATACCTGTATGCAGTGTGAATGACCAAGGCTTATCCATTCAAACATTTACCAGTTCTAAATGCTGGGAGCATTCAGCACCCTCTCTGTAAGTGCCTTTGAAATACATAACTAATAGCTGTCAGTCACAGTTGCCCTCTCCCTACATACTCCCCCAGCTCTGGTAGCCCAGATTCTACTCACAGTTCTGCCGGGTGCACTTCACTCGAGTGTGGATTCATTGTTTTTAGCAACATTATGCTTCATAAGGCTGAAGTATCACTACAGTCGGTCATTCAGGAGCTGCTACAGCTTCAGATGGCACATCTTAAGTGGGTGTTAAGTCACATAGATGGGATGAGAGGCTACCCACGGGGGCTCTGCTCTCAAGAAACGGGAGTGCGGGGCCGTGGGGCATCCAGAAGTTAGCAGCTGAGGGGATTCCTGTGAGGAGACTGTGATTGTAAAGGGATGGTCGGCCTCGCCATCATCCGGTTGGTGAGCAGAAATGGGGGAACTATTAAGGCTGCAGAGGGAAAGTAATAAAAGGAAATGGGAGCAAGAAAAAAAACAGAAAGAAAAAGAAAGGAAGCAGATCGAAGCAAGCCATGAGGCCTCTAAAGAAAGATGGGGTCTTATCCTATCTGCCTCTCAGCTCAGGATACATTCTCCAACTGTTACAGGGCCATCCGGACTATGTCCCAAGGTAATGCTTACCTATACCAGAAACTCTCTCAAAGCTCAGTTTTATGCATATGAATTCTGTTCTCTTTGGCCCACTTTTGGGACATTTATCGAGCCTCATAGTATGCCAGGTATATTCCATCTATGTATCTATTAAACTTACCCAAACTGATGGCTCATGTCTGTAGTCCCAGAACTCAGGAGGCTAAGCAGGAGGATTGCTTTGAGTTCAACTCCAGCCTGGGAGACCTGGTTTCGGGGGTGGGGGAGGAGCAAATAAAAACAAAATAGGATTAATACCATCCACTTTAAATATCTCTATGGCATGTGTTTGTGTGTGTAGCCTTTGGTAATAACGATATTTATCAAGCCCTTCTGGAATAATGCTGGTGCTTTCCTAAATACCTGACATTTATTCACCTCTGTAAAATCACAGACAGCTCTGGGAGCTGTGGCCAAGCTTTCCTTTCAGGCAAGGAAAACAAGTTGGGGAGACAGGAGGACAGGACCTTCCTTGCCAGAGGCCTCCTAGCTGTTTGAATGGCAGAAATGGGTTCAGGAGGCAGTCTGAACTGGGGACTATATTCTCTGTCTAGCTGGAAGCCCTCACAGTTCACTTTCTGCTTCTCCACCCCATACCCCCCCCCCACACACACACACCCTGGTGCTTGTTTCCTGGCATGGCCTGCCTCTCAGTCAGCAGTTTTCTGTGGCTCCCACCAGATGCCTTCATGGTGTGGCAGTACAGGCAGGGATCCCTTGGTGCAGGCTGAGGACACACTTTAATTAAGGCGAGTGCTCTGACAAATGAAACTGGCAGGAAGCAGCTTCTCAGAGACCGCTCTCTGTATTCCCAGGCCTGGCATGTCACAGCTGTACCCAAGCAGCTGGAAGGCAGATAGAAGAGCGTGTGGTAGCCTGGCAGACCCTTCTCCTCCAGTTTTAATTAAGCAGGTTGAGCACGCGCGCACGCACACACGCATACACACACACACATACACACATGGTCAAACTGGTTTAGCAAGGATTTGTTGATTTTGTGAATATTGTCTTCCATGCTGTTTCTCAGCATTTGGAGGGAGGCCCATGGAGTAGAAGAACAAGGAACCTACTCCATGTGGCCATCAAGAAGAAAAACCAAACGGTATCTATAATCACAAAGGATATGAGCGTCTGGGCATAACTATGAGAAGTTTATTTCAGTAAGATTAACTTCTGGGCACGCCTGTGAGGGATTTTCTTGATCACAGTAACTAAAGTGGGAAAATCCACCCCGAACATGGGTGGCACCTTCTTATAGCCCAGATATAAGAAGGTCCATGGTCAAGCTCTTGCTTTCTGCCTGCTGGCCTTGGCATCTCCCTGGCTAGTCTATCTACCCTGTTGCTGCTGCCACCAACTACTCCTGGTGCTGTCCTTTCTTCACTGCCATCAGATCACAGATTCTTCAGCCTTCCAACATGGAGGAACAATGGCTCTCCAGTAATCCCCCAGACTTTTGACACCAGACTGGGACTGTTAAAACACACAGCCTGGTACTGTTTCTCCAGAAACACTGGCTAATATGGGATGCAATTCAAATTTAGTTCTAGGTGGTAACTAAGGTAAATAAAACTGAAAAAAAAATCGAAGACTGGAAACTTAAAAGAACAAAAACAAACCAAATGCTGAAGACAGCACTTTAGACTTCAGGCTACGTGTTCCTTATCCAAATTGCTTGGAACAAGAACTAGTTCATATTTTGGAGTTTGGAGGATCTTGGGATATGCTGAAGACAGCACTTTAGAAGTAGAGGCTATGTGTTCCTTATCCAAAATGCTTGGGACAAGAACTATTTCAGATTTTGGAATCTGAGGGAATCTGGGATATTTGCCTAGACTTTATAGACTGAGCATCCCTAATCAGGTAATATAAAACAGAAAACACATCCAAAATCTTCAGTGCTTCAGAATGTGGCCCTTAAGTGTTAGAGCACAGAATGCACAGAAAGTGTAGTGACCACAGACTTTCTGCATGCTGACATAGTTTGTTCCTGACAACGTTAGGACCTGGTCTGAGAAAGCACTTCTTTTAGGTAAACTAAAATTTCATATTCTTGAAAATATCCTATAATTCAGACACTTTTTTCTCCCCAGTTAGCCTTAGAAGTCAAAGTTGGGCACAAACAAATCAGAGAAAAGAATTGAACCAGGGCTGCATGCCAAGGATGAGCATCCGTCAATCATTCCCCCTTCCATCTTACAAAAGGAGAATTCAAATTTTTTGATTTTCCCAGTGTATTTTGGCAGCCTGTGTTCCCACCTTTTTCTGCAAAGTTGCCAAAGTTAGGTTCAATGCCCCCGTGCAGGCTTAACTTCTTGGCAGGCCTCTTTTTAAGCATGCCCTCTTCCACACAGTTATTAATGAGTAGAGAGATCCGGCTGTATTTTACGATGTTGGTTCAATCAACATAATGGCTATACTACAGGGAAGACTCGCTTTGAAAGAACGACATTGGGTGAGTTGTTCCTAAAGCCCCAAGTCCTAAGGATAGACACAGCAACTTAGAAACGGGAGCGAGAGCCGGGCGGTGGTGGCGCACGCCTTTAATCCCAGCACTCGGGAGGCAGAGGCAGGCGGATCTCTGTGAGTTCGAGACCAGCCTGGTCTACA
>NC_022012.1:10068830-10072017 GCF_000317375.1 Microtus ochrogaster | reverse complement strand
AAAAAAAAAAAAAAAAAGAAACGGGAGTGAGAAAGCCGTTAGACGTATTTCATAGAGCAGATTGTACTTCTTGAATTTCAATGTGGCAGGCTCTGTGAGCTGCCATGCTGCCGTCACAAAACAAGATGCTTGTTATAAGAAGAAATTCGCATGACTGCTGAGGACATTGCCTTGCTAACAGCAGCATCCTGCACTCTGTGAAATATTTCACTGGAATGTTGTCACCTGTGCCGAGAGATAGCCAGAGTTTCTTACCGAAATTGTCTTGCCAGCAATGTTCAGAATATGTTAGTGCCGCAAATCCCTAAATAAAAAGCCGGCTTAACAAATTCCAATTTCTAAATTTAATATAAGAATAAAATACTTAATCCCTGGCATCTGTGGCTCAGCTTTTGCCAGCGAGTCGTGATGTAGTTCTCTTTAATATCTCCAGTACAGTTAGCTAGCAAAGACTGTGAAAACGGAGAATGTTTGCACTCTTCGTCTGGGAATACACACAGATGTGCGGTATTGCTAGATGTAAAAGTCTGTGGTTAAGGTATGATGGGCGGTGCTTCTGCAGCAGGATCTGTGGTGCTGGGCGCAGAGGCAGAACCTACCCGTGAAGAGAACACCTGGGCCACCCCTTCCCTGGAACTCTGGTTCTCCATGTTCCAGGCCCTTCCAGGATTTTATTCTTTATTTTTTGCTTTTCAGTGCTGGGGATTGAACTTAGGACTTCACGCACAGGTGTCAACACTGGTCACCAAGTTCCAGTCTCAGCCCTATGAAAGGAATTCCCACCTCCCAGCATTATCCTGTTCCCACTGGTTCCTCCATCTCAACTCATAACTGCAGCCAGAAACCTTTGAATTATTTTTTTAATTTATTTATTTATTAAAGATTTCTGCCTCCTCCCTGCCACCGCATCCCATTTTCTTCTCCCTCCCCCAATTAAGTTCCCCTCCCTCATCAGCCCAAAGAGTGATCAGGGTTCCCTGACCTGTGGGAAGTCCAAGGACCACCCACCTCTATCCAGGTCTAGTAAGGTGAGCATCCAAACTGCCTAGGCTCCCCCAAAGCCAGTACATGCAGTAGGATCAAAAACCCATTGCCATTGTTCTTGATTTCTCAGTAGTCCTCATTGTTTGCTATGTTCAGCTAGTCCGGTTTTATCCCAGGCTTTTTCAGACCCAATCCAGCTGGCCTTGGTGAGTTTCCGATAGAACATCCCCATTGTCTCAGTGTGTGGGTGCACCCCTCGCGGTCCTGAGTTCCTTGCTCGTGCTCTCTCTCCTTCTGCTCCTGATTTGGACCTTGAGATTTCAGTCTGGTGCTCCAAT
The DNA here is from genome assembly GCF_000317375.1 of Microtus ochrogaster. Taxonomy (NCBI): domain Eukaryota; kingdom Metazoa; phylum Chordata; class Mammalia; order Rodentia; family Cricetidae; genus Microtus; species Microtus ochrogaster. The sequence goes on along the minus strand of NC_022012.1, from coordinate 10,070,695 downwards.
GTGGGTCTCTGTCTCTGTCTCCTTTCATCGCCTGATGAAGGTTAATATTCAGGAGGATGCCTGTATGTTTTTCTTTGGGTTCACCTTCTCATTTAGCTTCTCTAGGATCGTGAATTATAGGCTCAATGTCCTTTACTTATGGCTAGAAACCAAATATGAGTGAGTATATCCCATGTTCCTCTTGTTGGGTCTGGCTTACCTCACTCAGGATAGTGTTTTCTATTTCCATCCATTTGTATGCAAAATTCAAGAAGTCCTTGTTTTTTACTGCTGAGTAGTACTCTAATATGTATATGTTCCATACTTTGTTCATCCATTCTTCCATTGAAGGGCATCTAGGTTGTTTCCAGGTTCTGTAAAAGAATGAAAATAGATCCATATCTATCACCATGCACAAAACTCAAGTCCAAATGGATTAAAGACCTCAATATCAGTCTGAACACACTGAACCTGATAGAAGAGAAACTGGCAAGTACTCTACAACACATGGGCACAGGAGACCACTTCCTATGTATAACCCCAGCAGCACAGACATTAAGGGCCTCATTGAATAAATGGGACCTCCTGAGACTGAGAAGTTTCTGTAAAGCAAAGGACACTGTCACCAAGACAACAAGGCAACCCACTGACTGGGAGAAGATCTTCACCAACCCCGCAACTGACAAAGGTCTGATCTCCAAAATATATAAAGAACTCAAGAAACTAGACCGTAAAAGGCTAATCAGCCCAATTATAAAATGAGCTGAACAGAGAATTCTCAACAGAAGAAGTTCAAATGGCCAAAAGACACTTAAGGTCATGCTCAACTTCCTTAGCGATCAGGGAAATGCAAATCAAGACAACTTTAAAATACCATCTTAAACCTGTCAGAATGGCTAAATAAAAAATACCAATGATAGCCTTTGCTGGAGAGGTTGTGGAGAAAGGGGTACACTCATCCATTGCTGGTGGGAATGCAAACTTGTGCAATCACTCTGGAAAGCAGTGTGGTGGTTTCTCAGGAAATTCGGGATCAACCTACCCTTGGCCCCGGAATACCACTCTTGGGAATATACCCAAGAGAGGCCCTATCATACAACAAAAGTATATGCTCAACTATGTTCATAGCAGCATTGTTTGTAATAGCCAGAACCTGGAAACAACCTTGAATTATTTTTTTATGAGAGTATAATGTCCATTCCCGAAATAAACCCTTATGCCACGCCATTCCTTGCGGACCTGCCTTCCAGAGTCCTGTGTGACTCACCACCCCATACTCCAGTTCCATCGATGCACCTCACCCTGGTCACCAACACTCAACTCTGGAAGAAATGCCTAACCATGATTACCATTAATGCATTGGGACATTTGCTGTCAGGCTTATATTTTCTGTGATATTCAAGTGATAAAAAAGCCTCCATCCATTGCCAGATGAACAAAATCCAAGCTGCTGTCAGAACCCTTCACAAGCTGAATTACCAGGACCATTTGCCTTGCTCACCCTGGATGAACCACCACTGTCTTCTGCTACATCCATCTATGCTCTGTTCCCTGATACAACTTACTTTTACCAGCTCAATTTGGCTAGAACTAGAAGCAGACCTCTGGGTAAGGATATGAGGGTATTTCCAGAGATGCTGAGCTCGTCGGAGAAGACTCTTCTTCAGTAGGGGTGGCATCACTCCATGGGCTGGGCTCCTGGACTGAGTGGAAAGGGGGAAACGAGTGAAGCACCTGCATCCTCTCCCTCTCTGCTTCCTGACTGGAGCACCAGCTGGAGTACCAGCATCGTCTCCCTCTCTGCTTCCTGACTGGAGCACCAGCATCCTCTCCCTTTCTGCTTCCTGACTGGAGCACCAGCTGGAACACCAGCATCCTCTCCCTCT
>NC_022012.1:10041466-10068471 GCF_000317375.1 Microtus ochrogaster | reverse complement strand
CCAGCTGGAGCACCAGCATCCTCTCCCTCTCTGCTTCCTGACTGGAGCACCAGCATCCTCTCCCTTTCTGCTTCCTGACTGCCACGCAGCATGTCCAGCTGCCTCACCCTCCCACAGCTTTGTCTCCCCCGTCATGATACAATGTGCTGGGTTCTCAAACTGTGAGCCAAATAAACTTTCACTTCTGGAAGCTGCTTTTGTCAGTTTTGTGAGAGAAGTAAGAGAAGTAATTAATACACTCACGGTATCTGCTTCTGACCCATCTTTCCCCTCCGGTCATCTTCTGTTCATTCACCAAAACCAAATCTTCCATGAGAAGCCACTTACACACACACACACACACACACACACACACACACACACACACACACACACCTGCTTCTGCAGACTGACGCATCTCAGCTACAAGGGCCACTGTCTTTGCTTAGGAGGTTTCTAATACAATTAGAGCCTCTTCCTGACATGTCTAGTCTGCCATATGTGCCAGAGTATTCCTTTGTAGAATGCTTTCTCTGACACAGGATGAAGTGGGAGAAAGTAGGATTTCATTCGGAACAGGCCTTAGTCACCAATAAGAAAGGAAAAGAGCAAATATATTACTAAATGTATTCTCAAATGAAATAAAATACATTTTAATATAAACGTCTGCATCTCTCTATCCTACAAAATGAATGGACTACCCTCTCTGCTTCCCCTTGGCCAGCTAACACAGCCAGGGTGATGAGGATCAGGTTTTATGTGCACTCGTGCACACACACACACACACACCAACATTATAGGATTGCATCAGTGTTACTGTCCCAACTTAAAAACATTTTTGCATGTATCTTTGTGTGGTATGTGTGGATGTGTGTTTGCATGTATGTGAGCTCACATGTATATGGGAGTAATGCAGTCATGTGTATGTGCGTGCATGTAGAGGCCCGAGACTGACATCAAATTCGGCAGGGTCTCACAACTGAACCCTGAGCTCACCCTCTAGGGTGACTCATCTAGCTAGCCAGTTTGCTAGTGCTGGGATTAGAAAGGAGCCACCGCACCAATCCAACATTACATAGGTGTTCTGGTCCTCACACTTGTGTGACAAATAATTCACCTCCTGAACCACTTTCTCAGCCCCGCCTTCTCGATTTTGAAGACTACTGTGGTTGTGCAGGATGAAGTTCTTTAGGATTTGTACCTTGAGGAACCAGAGGCCAGCAGGCTTCAGATCTGCAACTTATTCAAAGGTCTGCGTATTCTCTTCAGGATACATTCCCAGGAAGCAGAGGGAAAGTCAAATGCCAAATGTTAATACCATATCAGGAAATTGGGGATAAAGGGATAAAGGAACTTGGGAGTCCTTTTTTGAAATATTATTTTAAAAATATTAAGGAGTTCTAGTTTAATCAAGTTTAAGATGGCCCATGGCTCTTGCTCTTCAGCTGAAAGCCCAGTCCCTTTCACCTTCCATAAACTGGAGAAAGGTTAAAGGCAAAACAGTGGGGTGGGCGAGGCCACCGGGACTCTGGGAACCTAGTAGCATCTTGGCTGTGTGGTTGTCCCACGCAGTGGGTCTCCCGGGAATCTGTCGTTTTCATTTCGCTCCTCTGAACTCAGAGCAAGAATGTTATTCCACTTCCATGGTGTTAAAAAAGATGTAAACCAATTAAAGTCAGAGGTTCCATTATCAGACTCAAGCATTATGGTGTTGGTGAAGAATAATCTAGATTACTTACATTAGTAAATACCATTTAAGTGTTAATACTTCAGTGGTTTAAAATATAGCATAGAACCTCTAATAAATTCTTAAGCAATTCATTTTTTAAATAATGGGACTGGAGCACTTGTTGCTCTTCCAGGGGATCCAGGGTCACCCATGTGGCAACTTCACAACCAGCTATAACTCAAGTTCCTGACCCAAAGACCTCTTCTAATCTCCAAGGTCACCAGGCACACACACAGTGCACAGACAAACATGAAGGCAAAACAACCATATATTAAAATAATTTTTTAAAACAGGGTTTCTTTCTTTTTCTTTTTTAGAATTATCTCTCTTCCTCTCTCTCTCCCTCCCTCTCTCCTCTCCCTCTTTCCCTCCCTCTGGTCATAATTTATAAGACAGAGGGTTTGTGGGAAAGTTGCTGAAGCCAGCTGTCTCCCAGGCAAGCTTTGTTAGCAGAATTAGACAAAGAAGAGCTCCATCATACTCTTCACATCAGAGAGGACCATCTCGTATACACTGGTGAGGCCCCTGAAGGGAAAGAGTCTTCAATTCCCCTGGGTTCCGGAATATTCTCAGAGTTGCACCATGATGCTGTGTTGAAGGGAGAAGGCCTTCAACTCCAAAAGACAAAAAGCCTTTCTTGGCCCTTAAAAGTTTTGGTGGGGGAAGGGGTGTCATTTAGGTTATGTGCCAGTAGTCACAAGATGGGAAGGAACTAGCTAAAAAAAAACAGTTATAATTCAAGGTTGTGGTGAACCTGCGTGTCAGGGAGAAGCTGTCCTTGCTTGTACAAAAGGGAGGAGGTTCTGAGGCCATGGCTCCCTTCTCAGCTTTGTGTACAGAGAGTTGAAGGGATGTAGGAGGGCTGAGGTGGCCTGATTTCTGTCAGAGAAACAGCTGGAGGGCCTGACCTGAAACACCTCCCTCCCTTCCTTCTTTGACCTTCCCTGCCCCTCCTCCTCCCTCCTTCCTGTAATTTATAATCTCTGTGTTTAAATCAAACTCTCCCCAGGTGGATCCCAGAGGCTTAGCCTTTTTTGTCCCTAGGCACCTACCTCCAGTGGGGTGGGTAACAGTTTTTTGCTAATGCTGAAGGAGACAGTGGAACCCTTGGGGATAATAACCTGAACTGTCATCATAGTTGGTCTTGAAGTCAGAATATAACCAAGCTCACCCATGTTGGTGGGGTGAGAAAAAAGGTCTCTTTTCTTTTCCTTATGTTGGAAGCAGTTCCCAGGAGGGGAGCGACATGGAGAGTCGGTTATGAACCATAGGGGCTCATTTCACTGTGGCTGCTCTCTCAGGTTTGCCAAATGCTCAGGATCTGGACTGTAAAGAGCTAGCTGCACTTCTCTCTGGGAAGAATTAATAATGTTAATCAGTAGTCTTTTTATTTGTGCCAGCCCAGCCCACCTTGAGTTTTAAAAGAAGCAAAGAAGAAAGTGTGGGGCTGCAGCAGAAGAATTAGCAGTCTGCTACACTGAACACCCAGCTGTGAGAGAATCCTCAAACCCACACTGTGGGATGGGAGGGTGGCAGAGAGACGGGCATCGCAAGTTCAATACAGGTCTCTGCTGCCATCTGCTCTGGGATACGGACATTCAAGAAGCCTCTGGGTTAATTACTGAGGGGAGTGTTTGCAGCAAAACAAAACCCATACCATAAACTCAATATACACAGGTACATAGTTATGAATTTTAAAGAAAGAGAGACAGGGTCTTGTTCTGTTGCCCTGGCTGACCTCAAACTACTAGGCTCGAATAATTCTGCCTCAGTTTCCTGAGTAGCCGAAACAGCGGATAAATGTCGCCACATCCTACTACAAGGCATGCTTTCTCTTCAGGTTAGTAACTGCCCACGAACACGGTACGTGGGTCCTTCCTTACCTGTGACTCAGTGAGGGCCGCTTCTCTAGCAGGAGGGTCCTCCTCTCCCACGCAGTCCTCACTGACACCTCCCCCACCTCCGGACACTAATATTCATGAATGAAGTATAATTTCTGCTAAGTAAAACCAACTATGGAAAACTTTTAGACATATTCATACAAGCATATATTATACATTAACTATACTGGCCCCCTCTCCTATTTTCCCCTCTGTCACTCTGAAAACTTTTAAATTATTTATATTAAGTGACTACAATAGCAAGAAGAATAAATCCAGACACATTGGGATTTAATCTCTAAAACACCAAGTTTTTATGCTCTCAAAATTTCCCACTTCTTCTAATAATTTATACACATTTACCTTTATTTCTTTTTTGGAAATATAGTATACATTCAATTATTGCTTAATATAAGCAAAAGGGAAAAAACTTTGGTGGATCCTAAGCAATGAATTTTAATGATTAATCAAATGCTCTACACATATTCACCATAAGTCAATTTTAATTTTTTTCCTGTATTAAAAGTGTTTCTCTATATTTTGTTTTCCTTGCTGGTTCTGTTTCATAACCATCTGAAACACCTTTTAATTACATACCGCCAATCAAAATCTTGGCACAGTGGGATGTTTTAGGGCTAGGAAAGCCAGGGGTCTTTAATTACTATTGTATTGGTTTTAATTCTACTTCTGAAGTATAGTCTCATTGGCAGTGACAAGATTTAAAAACACACAAGAAAGCAACCTTAGATTTCACGTTTTGCCCTTAGCATCTAAATTACCCAAGACACAATGGTAATCAGAATACATTGTTTCAGTCATGAACTGAGAGGAGCGGGAAATGATGGGGCTAATGGAAGGGATTAATCAGCAGTGTTTCTAACAGCCCTGGTGCAGGGAGATAATCTGCTCTTGGGGCTGCTTGTTCCTGAGACCACCATCTCTGGCTGTGATTTCTTTCCAACAAGCCAGACAACTGCTTTAATCTTCCCACTGAAGCTCTATGCATCCTCTATCAAAGGTAGAAAAGTCCTACTGAGCTTCAAAAGCAGATAATGAGAACCCGGTGGCTGATACTAGACTGGCGGCGAGCCTGGAATCACTTTTGCTTGATTGAGCCATTTTGTCCTCAGCATCACTTTGTTCTGTTCAGCCAGATTTCTTCCAGCCCCAGGAGTGAGCAACATACAGCACTCCCCCAGAGGCTTCTTCTCAGAAGTTAGAGCCCTCAAAGTAGACAGGTTACTTAATACCCAAACTCCACGTAGCTGGGCATTGCCAAGGAGTTCTTCTGTACCATGCTCCAGGCTTACTTGTCCAGTAGCCCCACAACTTCCACTTCTGAACCAGCATGTAAGCATGCCCACTTCAGGCAGGAAGATTCTTCCAATCCCACACTTCCCTTTCACTGGGAAAGGCTGGCCACAGTCCAGTTGGCATTAGTTGGTTCGCATTGCAATGACAGAAGAAATGAAAAGAAAAGGCTGGGTTGCCCCTCACAGTTTCAGGTATTTCGGTCCTTTGTAGCAGTAGCAGCATGAAGCAGAAGCTCATCTGTCATGGCCAATCAGGAAGCAGAAGGAGCTAGACTAGGACCAAAGACAGATATAGCCTTCAAGGCCCACCATGAGAGGGACCACACACCAAAGGTTTCACAACCTCCTGGAACAGCATCACCCCTGAGAACAGAACAGGCCTGTGGGGAGCATGTCATAGTTAAACCAGGAAAAGATTCTGCTTGGTCATCTCACACTGCAAAACGCATCCAGGGTAACTTCAAGAGTCCACACAGTTTCAATAGTTCCAACACTGACTTTTGAAAAATACCAAACTCCAAAGTCTCTCAGAGACCGACAACAAACTCTCAGCTGTAAGGGACTATTAAATCAAAGAGAAAGTTATGTATTTCCAACATACACTGGCACCTCACAAACATTCTCACATTCTTACTCTAAATGTGGGGAACGGGTTTAGCAAGTGTAGTGGTTTAAGTAAGAATGGCCCCCATAGGTCATATATCTGAATGCTTAATCATCAGAGTGGCACTACTTGAGAAGGTTTAGGAGGTGTGACTTTGTCGTAGGAAGTGTGTCACTTGGGGTTGGATTTCAACTTTCAAAATCCCAAGCCAGGCCCAGTGTCTCTCTCTTCCTGCTGCCTGCATTCTGGATGTACAACTCTAGGCTACTTCTCCAACAACATGTCTGCCTGTAAGCAAGCCCCAATTAAAAGGTTCCTCTTCTAAGAGTTGCTGTAGTCATGGTGTCTTTTCACAGCAATAGAACACTGACTAAGGCAGCAAGGAAGTTACCAAAGCAAGACCAAAGCCCAGAGGGGCAAACACCGCAAATGGTGACATCATCTGTGATCTGAAGGATTTGGACAGCCCAATCCGTCCCTCCAGCTGTGCCATCTGCCACACATGTCTTCATTCTTAGGTGGCTCCACTCAAATCAATGCCTGTAGCTTTCCTTAGTAGGGCAAGCAAGTTCCTAGCCTCTGCGACATTCTGGGAGCTCAGTGTAACTTCACAACTTCATGCGAAGCTAATTCAGGAGCTCCACACAGGAAGCTTTAGCTATAGATTATCTGAACCAACAGGCATTTTCTTCTGGAAATACGACGTAAGTCTCTAGGACTCCATAGCCTTGTATTTTCAGTAGCTTGTGAGTTCAGCTCACAAAACTCCCTCCCAGAGTTCAGGTCAGAGGCCACAGCATAGTGAAGGGAACTTAGAAAATTTCTTATCTAAGGAGTATGGAATGAATTCACACACGTGCTGTTCCAGTCACGTTCTTTATTCTTTTGCCTCTCTAATTCTCTTGTCCTAATTGTCTACAATTGTTCTAACTCTTTAGTTCCAATTCTGTAGTTTTATTTTTTTTAAAAAAAGATTTATTTATTAATTATGTATACAGTATTCTCAGTATTCTGTCTGCATGTATGTCTGCAAGCCAGAAGAGGGCACCAGATCTTATTACAGATGGTTGTGAGCCACCATGTGGTTGCTGGGAATTGAACTCAAGACCTTTGAAAGAGCAAGCAGTGCTCTTAACCACTGAGCCATCTCTCCAGCCCCAATTCTGTAGTTTTAAATCCTTTTCTAATTCTCTATTTCAATTCTTTGTTCCAATTCTCCCTAGCTTCTCTGTTCACTTAGCTTGAATACATTTTTACACAAGGCTTGAGGCAATAATAAAAAAAATTACAAGAGTTACATTTCATCAGTCAAAATCACATTCCTTTGGGTGCCCTCTACCAGGGCAACACATAATTTCAAGGTTTCTGGAGTAATATTGTGACCAGAGGGTGGGAGCATAGTGCCCAATGACATAAGCTTTGAGACATAGGTCTTTTGTCAGCCAAACTTTTCAAACAAAGAATTGGCACAATTTTTAGGCTGATTTGCATTAATAACCTTGGTTAGACACCTGCAACTCTGACCTTGTGCCTAACTATAAAGTTTTAAACTTATGATCTATTTCCAAAAACTTCCAGTCTGGTTTGAACTTATTCTGAAGTAAAAATGATCTAAGTGTGTGCAGTTTGTCTTAGACTGAGGAGAAATTGTTATTTTCTTGTGTTAGCCTGAATAAAAGAAACAAAGTCTCTTTTAAGTGTCTTACAGGTGTGAGTGAACCTGGGACCTCGGAGAGAATAGGCAGGGACCAGAGATCTCGGTGGGGCTAGGTGTGAGTCTGGGACCTCAGAGAGAGCAGGCCTGAGCCAGGTCCTCTGTGGGTTCGGGCATTGGTTTGGGACATCAAAGGGAATAGGCAGGGACCAGAGATCCTGGTGGGGCTAGGTGTGAGTCTGGGACCTCAGAGAGAGCAGGCCTGAGCCAGGTCCTCTGTGGGTTCGGGCATTGGTTTGGGACATCAAAGGGAATAGGCAGGAACCTGGAAACTCTGCGGGCTGAGCGTGAGCCTGGGACCTGCTGTATACTCCCATGTTCTGCGACACTTTTTTTTTCACGTCTACAAACAAATTTTACATTTTATGAACAATGTAAAATTCTGCTGGCAGCTTAAGATGTAGCTGGGTACAGTTTGACCACAGGTATAGTTGCTTCTATGTGTCTATATTGCTGAAAAATACTCCCCTGGGTAGCCCTGTTCAAGCAGGGCACACCTGTGGCAGCACAGTTCCCCAAATCTGCTTTAGCTTTACACCCTAGAGCCTTTAATATTGGAGTCTTGACCTCAATGTATTTTTTCTACTGTTACAGTCCAAAGTACATTATTTATCTTTAATGTTCTTAATCTTTTTGGTGGTTATCAATCCAAAGTACACATTCCCACACCTTTCTGCTCTGCTTTCTCCCTCTTCCTTCTCACTTAAAGCTGACTGAACACAGGCAGAAATAACTGTGCCACAGACTGAGCATTGTATCAGCTTATAGCTTCCTCTGCCAAATTAATTAGACTGTTAGGTTTTAATTCAAGCTTACGCAAATTTTCATAGCATGAACAGATTGTAACCACATTCTTTGTCAGAACCTAACACTAATGGCCTCTAGCCCAGTTGTCTGTAAAGTCCTTGTTCTGATTGTAGCAGTCTATACTGTTGTTTCTATGTGAATTCTTGTCTTGGTGCTGCCAACAGAGTGGCCTATTAAAATCCGCTACTGTATCCTAAGGGATTTCTAGCCCAACTTCCATATGCTTCAACATTCTTCCACAAACCAGTTCCAAACACTTAAAAGTCACACAGTCGGGTTCATCACAGTAACACCCACTTTTTGGTGCCAGAGTTCTGTATTCGTAACAGAAGGAATTTAAGGGATGAAAAGTTTATTTTGGTTGTGGTTTTAGAGGGATGTCAATTCATCATAGCAGGAAATGCATGGAGGGGCAGGGCTCGCTCATAGTCTACCAGGAAATAGAGAGCACTAGACTGGAATAAGAACTGGGTTCGAGCTTTGAGACTCACCCTCATCATCTTCATCAACCTATCTTCATCAACGAGGTCCCCTCCCTACAGATTCCACAGCCTCCCAAAGATCAGAATTATGTGGAGTGCATTTCATACTCAAACCACACAACCAGCTATGAAAAGTGAGAATTTAGTATTGCAACATGTCTCCTGCCAGAAACAGAGTAAGTAAAATAGAGAATTAACTCTCATAATGTAAACCTACTAAATCTACTAAAGCTAATCTACATGGGAAGTAGAAAAAGACAAGATCTCCTGACTAAATTGGGAGCATGGGGATTATGGGAGAGGGTAGAAGGGAAGGGGGGAGGAAGAGAGAGGAGCGGAGAAGAATGTATAGCTCAATAAAAACAATAAAAAAGAAAGAGAATCTACTAAAGGAGAGACGGAAAAACCAAAAGCAAGCATGTTCCCATAGACCAGCACTCCAGTTTCATTCTTCTGCAGCAGCAAAACTCTGGCAAAAGCAGTTTAGAGGAGAGAAAGGTTGACTTCATCTAACACTTTCAGGTCACAGTGCACCACTGAGGGAGCCAGGGCATCCCCCAAAGCCTGAGCCTCAAGGCAGGAGCACTTGTGAGTCCATGCAGCGTTACCTACAACTAGATACCTCACCCACAGCTGAGGAGTACAGCAGAAAGCACTGATTGGCACTGCTCAACAGCCTATTCACAGAGCCAGCCTTGCTATTTGACAGTCCAAGACCACCTTCCCAGGGAATGATACTGCCCACAGTGGCCTGGGTTAACAGTGAAGACAATCCACCACACACACACTCACAGGTCAACTGATCTTGGCAATCATTGAGACTCTCTTGGATGACTGTAAACTATGTCAACATGACAGATTAGGTTAACGAAGATAGCATCAAATGCTTTACAACCACCAAAGCCCTAGTTGGCAAATGTACACTCTTCCACCTGGGCTATAATCGAAGTTTGGGGGAGATCCAAACTACAACCTCTGGTGGCTTCTAGCACCCTTTCATTTGTGGTCACTATATTAGCCAGAGCTCTCTAAGAAGCAGAACTGACAGAATGACTATACATGTTTACATACGTATTCAGAGAAAAAGCAGGGGCTTTATTATTAAAAGGGCATATAGTCTGTTTTATGATTGCTGGCAAGTCCCAAGCAGCTGGCAGCAGGTCCCGGCGCCTGGTCCAGAGCCAGCGGGGCAGGGCAGCGGATCCTGAGAGCCACCAGCCCTGGGCTGGTCCCAGCGAGCCCAGGGGTGTGAGCAGGCAGTGGGTAGAAGGCACATGGGCAGACACATCATACAGAATAGAATTGGATATTTATTACTTAGAGGAGAGAGAAAGAAAGAGAAGAAGAGTAGAGAAACAGAGAAAGGGAATGGGAGAGAGGGACCATGTGTGCTTGCGTGCCAGTAGGGGAGTGAGAATCTAAGATGGCAGGAGGAGGGCAGGGGTCACTGGGAGTGGGCATGGCTTGTCTCTTAAAGAGATGAAAACCATAACAGTCTGTGGTCTGGGTGATCCTTCAATGACCGTCTCTTAATGGAAGCCCAATGATCCGGTAGTATTCAGTATAACAAGACTAGAAGTCTCAGCAGCCCCAATCTGGTGATAGAGACCTAGAGAATTCCTAGAGAGCGTCTATTCTTTAGTCTCTGTTGGAATCCCAAATAAATAGGCTTTCACACTAGTGAAAGAATATCTCAGCAACAGGAAAGATGAATTTGCTAGCAAGAGTGAGGGCAAGTGGACAAAAGCAAAAGCTTCCTTTTTCCATATCCTTTTATGTGGACCAACATCAGAAGGTGTGGGTTAAGGTTAGTGTTGGTGTTCCCTCGAAAGATCCAATCAAGAAAGTCTTCACACATGTGCCCAGATGCTTGGATTGTGATTGGTTCCAGAAGTAATCAAGTTGTCAACCAGGATTAGCCATCAAAGTCATTTTTGACTTCAGCCTTGACCTGAACTTCCTGCGGCTGCTATGCCAATTTACCAAAAATTAGTATATTAACACAGAAGAAATCTGCGCTCTCATATCAGGCTAGAAGTTCGACATCAGGGTGTTGGCAAGACTGAGAACACATCGGGGTTCCAGGGAGAATCCAATCCTTGTCTCTTTATGCTGGTTCTGTGGACTTCCTTGACCTGTGCGTCCTCTGTATTTGCTTCCTTGGTTGGTTTGTCTGCTCCTCTGTCTGGATCATATCTCCCCCTCTCATCTTCTCCTCAGGACAAAGGAGACTGCATTTAATGCCTACCTGAATGATTCTAAATATTCTGCTTATCTCATGGCTCCTAATGTAATCTTATCCACAAAGTATTTGGGGGCCATGTAAGGTGATGTTAACTAGCTCTGAGAATCAGGACAGGGACATCTTTGTGGGAGACATCATTCAACCTACCCTATTGGCAGTGGTCAGTAACACATTGTACCTGTCTCCTGAAGGCAAGGCTAGCTGACAGAAGAGAATTAGGCAGAGCATCCCAGCCTGGTTTCATGGGGGCATCCCAGGCTCCTGCTGCCTCTCCTGCTGTAAATTACAGAATAAGACAAAACATTCAGTCTCCAAACAGGTTAAGAGCCTCCAGAGAATCGGGTAAGTTGTACAGGACTTTTAACACTACCCTAAAGTCCTTTTTGGAGAAGTCAGAAAGGGCTATTTGAATGTAGTTTGCTTACATTTACTTCAAATGAGCACATCCTCACCATGTCAACCAAACATGTCACAAGCAAAGTGTATGCTAAAGACTGGAGAAACTGCCCCACATTATTTCACTGTCATTTGCTGCTGTTAGATAATAATTGCAAATGGCTTTGATCATCTTTCAGGGGTTACAAGAGAAGTCAGTGGCTATGAATGCTTATGTCTAAGCCATTAGTTTTGAATGGTTTTTAACATGACCTTAACCCAAAATCCATTATGCCCTAAATCACCCAGCTTGGTAGCCTGTACCAACCAAATACATTAGATAATTATTCAGTGTTGAACTTTGCTTTGGTTGAGTGCCCATGTTTAACTTATCAACCACAGCAATACAGCGATTGCACTTGGGAATGTAGAAGTGTCTACTGTGGCACTGGGCTGAATAAACAGTGTAGAAGGAATGAGGAAACAGAAGCAAGGTACCAGGGAGCTGGTGAGATAGTGAGAGCCTTCTTTTCTGACTTCAAAGCCTGCTTGCTTGGTACATCCTCCCGCTGACTGCTTCTCCTCTGAGCCACTGAATACATTCATATTTTAGAATGTCCACAAATTGTGATGCTCCTTAGCTAATTGGTTGTGAAATGCTTTAAGAGCTTTATGACAGAGGAAAGATACAATTACTTATTATAAGATCACACAATTCATTACCTCTAAAGAGCAAACAAAACCATGTTTGAGAAAATAGACTTGTCAGGGCCTGGTTCTCCGCTATTGGCAATGCCACTCCCCCAGCCCCCAAAGGAGATCTGCATGCTGCCACAATATCAAGGTCTCTTGGAAACATAGTTGGGAGTGGTTATTAGTGTGCTGGCTTGGAGACGACACTCCATCAAAATTATAATTTAGTCATCACATCTAATCACCTGGACTCTAATGAAAATGCTTTTCTGGTGTTTTAAATACCATAGGGCTAAAAGAAAACAGGGAAGTCATGACACTGCTAGAATTCTATCAAAGGATTCAGTTTCTGCAGAAATGAAAAGCAGGTTCAAATCTGTAAGGTTATTTTATTTTTTTTTGACACTAAGAGATTCATTCTTTATTTACAAGTAAAAGGGAAATATCTTTTGAAAAGAAATGTAAACTCTGAGATAAGAAAAGCAATACCGAGACGTGATTCTCAGCTCCACAAGCCACTGTTTCTCTAAACCACAAAGCAGGGCAATGGTGAAGCACACCTGTGATCCCACAAGCTGAGGTCAGCCTGTTCTACGTAGTGAGTTCAAGGTCAGCCAGGGCTACAGAATGAACTGTTTGAAACAGAAAAGCAAAATGAAATATACAATTATTTTGTTAAAAAAACAAAATCACATGATTTCTTCATGTTGGCATATGTGAAAGAATAAGATGGATCAGTTTTCACATTGACAGTCTCTGTCTGGTCAAATGTGAACGGTGACGGGTGAGAGCCCTTGCTCTCTAGAGCACAGGACTCAGTACTCGTCCAGAGTATCTGCTCGAGGGATGGAGAGGCCCCGATCTTTAAGGGCCTGAACCTTCAGCTTCTCTGCCTCCAGTCTGGTCTGCTGTTCTACCCTCTGTTCTTCTAGGATCTCTTCAATAGACACTTGCTGGAGGGGTGTGTCACTCTCCTTTTCCAAGTCTATTTCTCCGAGTAGGACCACATTTTCTCCTCTGACCACAAAAATCCCTCGAGGAATATCACCGTACTTTTTGCCCACATGAATGCGCTCTACGGTCTGATGCAGCACTAAGTTGGCAAACTGATCAATGCTTCTTAAAAAACCTATCAGTGTCCTTCCATCACGAAGTAGGACCAAGTGTTTTTTGTCGATGTCCTCGATGAGGCTGGCGGTCCCGGGCATATAGTTCATTTTGAACTCAGGCAAAGCTGCACCGCTGGACGAGGGCGTCCAGTCGCCCGTCGGCGGGCCGCGGACGGGAACCCACCGCTCACCAACCTGTAAGGTTATTTTAAAGAGAAATATCTAAACTGTACTTACTGAGCAACTTTCCTGTAGAAGTCAATGTAGTTACTATCCTATTTTCTGTTCCTTAAAACATTTTTCTAAAAAAAAAAAATGTATGGGTGGCGCACGCACTCACGAGCACACTGTGTGTACCATGTAAATGCAGTTCCTACAGAAAGCAGAAGAGGGCAGCAGATCCCTTAGAGCTGGAGTTATGGGCGGTTAGGAGTCCCATGATTTGAGTTCTGGGACCCTTCACAGGTGCCCTGGAAGAGCACCAATGTGGAGCAGTATTATACAGGCCACACATTCCTGCATTGTATCAGCAGCCAGGCTATCGAGCCACAACAGCAACAGAGGTGCTAAAAGCATCTTCAGATTGGCTGTCTCCTGAGCTAGGATATGCTGATGTTGTGCTGCTCCCTTCTTTGTAATTCTGGAGACCTCCTGAGAAGAGGTGTCAATTCCAAGCTAGTGACAGAGCTGCAGATGTGACTTTAGTCTTGCTACCCCAGAAACAGAATGCTAATGAGCTTCCCCCTCAGTTTACCTTGGGGGGGATAAAAGATGTTTGGAAAATAAACATGGGTGATCTTCAGGATTTAAAAGAACCCTGAGAGTCCCTTCCAATATTGCAGTGTGAACTGTCTCAATTATTCCCATGCCTTCATGCCGATCCAGAGAAATAGTTTATGCTGGGGCACGGGACCCCGACACACCAAGTGCTCTTAGCCTCTGCATCATCTCTGTGGCCCTCTAAAGCATCGTTTAATGGGAAGCCTGATATCTTCCTTTGAGACTCACCTTGGAGTTACTTTCAGGAACATTTTGAGCAGCGGTACTATAAATGTTGCTGGAGTGTACTATAGGGACTCAGACCAAAATGAGTCCCTGGAAACAAACAAACGAGATCCCTTTTCTGGTCTTTGATTTGTTGTCCCATTCTCGAGAAAATGGATTGTAGATTTCATCTATTTGGAAGTTCTCTAGCTCCCCTGACTACCACTGGCAGACACCCATCTCTGCCATCTCAAGCCAGTGGATGCTCTCCCTTCCACAGTCACAGGAGGAAGGACAGAGTTGGACCGTAGGTACCCATATGTAAGGACTCAAACACTTGCGATGTGTTGTTCGGTTTTAACACCACTAGAACCAAGCACCTGACAGAGACAACTTAAAAGGATGAATTATTTATTAGCTTGCAGGCTAGAGGGCTTGCCCCGTGGTGAGTGGCCCCGTGCATTTGATGAGAAGAATAGCACAACAGTGGCAGCCTTTGAAGGGAGGAGAGCATTGGCCTCACAGTAGGAAGCGGGTACTGAGGAAGTGGGCAGAGATGAATGTAACCTTCAGAGGCACATATGCTAGATTAGAACTTACTTCTTCCAGCTAGGGCCCAACTTCAAAAGTTTCCAGACCGTCTCCAAGTATCACCTTTATGTGGGACCAAGCACCTAACTTTCTAACCCGTGGAGGACAGTGCATCACAGTGCAGGTCTGCATCGAAACCTCCTCTGCTTTCTTCTGCGTTCTGTCTCTACTGAAACTAGAATTTCTCTGATAGAAACCTAGCACAGACTTCTCTGAGCATCATCTTCTAGCAGGGTGATCCTACAGGGAGGAAGTACTCTGGGTGACTTAACTTCAGCCACACAGCCACTCATGGACTCATCTCTGAAGACAATAATAGTGTATTCATCCTCATGACTGCATGGAAGAGTTCTCTAGAGTTACACATGGCGCATAACAGATGGTGGAGCTTCAGGGTACAAGTATCGTCAGCTTCACAGAGGTTTGAAGACTTAATATCAACTGAAATCATCAACTTCAATAGGGTTGAGTATGGACATTTTATTTTTAAAAATTATAGAGGAGGAACAGACGAATATAAGACTCAGAGAATGGGATAGCTCTGTGAAACACTGTCTTCTGGATACGATATGCTTGAGGTACCCCTGAACTCAGCAGCTGTGATTGTAAGGTGAAAAGGGCCAAGGAAAAACACCCTGGCCCTGACTTTACCCCAGGACCAGGGCTTGAAATTGCACCAATCCCTGAGCAGAAAAATCCCACCAATCTCTGAGCTTGCCCCAGAATCAGATCACAAAAATTCACCAATCCCAAGTCACCTTGGAAAGCAACCCCCAAGAAATCCTATATAAGGTTGGTACCTGCTCAGTTTGCTGCTGTTTCTCACTCAAAACAGACACCCTCCTGTATTCTTCCTTCCCAATAAATCTCTTGTGTGAGTGTGTTGTACTTTTTGCCAGAGCAGAGCCCAGTTGTAACAACTTTTGCAGGAGCTGAGCAGAACACAGCAGAACTGTAACAGTTTCACAGGGGAACTTTCCCCTAGCAGAGCAGAGCTAAAACATTTCTATTCACTGGGGAAACCCTCCCCTGCCAGAGCAGAGTTGTTACACTCTTTCCCTAGAGCAGAGCTGTAGACTACTATGCTTACAGCAACTTTGTGGTACTCCTTGGCTCCTGACTGCCAGGATACCTTTCCTTCTGAGCTGCAATGCTTACAATATAATCTAAAAGTATACAAATTAGATAATGCTGAGGCATGATGGTAAGAAAATCCTAAAAGCTTTTGTTTTCTGAAGAAAACAACCCCACTTTCCACTTACAGCCCTAACCATAGTCTTCAATTTGTTTTTCTTCACTACTTACATTTATCCAGCTGGAATTGGATACAAAGACACAGCTCTCACCTCGCACAGGATAAGAGGTGGTTTATTCTAGAGCCAAGTGTCAGTGACTATGGCCTGGGAACACAGATTTAGGTTACTCCAAATTCTGTGTTCCAGTGTGGTAACAGTTTGATAATGTTTCTACAGTAACAGAATAAAGAAACTTATCAATAAAAACATTTTTCAGACACATTGGTGGAAACATTAAGTAGGCAGGCTACAACAGAGTAGAGGGATGCCAGCAATAGGCCCCAAATATCATCTGATGATCTTAACTTTAGGGCTAGTAATGTTAATGTTTTGCTAAGTCAACACCTTACAAAGGGAAAACAGAGCTCTGTACATTTCAAATGATTTATCTAATGGCCACAACAGGAAGGGAGCAGTAAATGGCTATGAAGGAGATAAAGATGGCCCAAGATATTTTGACTCAGGATTTGCAATGTTCCAAACTATCTTAGTTAGGGTTTCTATTGCTATGACATGTTGTGCTACATGACAGAGAAACCCTGTCTTGAAAAACCAAAAATACTAAATAAATAAATAAATAAATAAATAAATAAATAAATAATAAAGGTACTACCACATGGCAGAGCATAAATAACGAATATGGGTTAACTTAAAATGTAAGAGCTAGTTAGTAATAAGCCTAAGCTATTGATGGAGCATTTACAATTAATATATGTCTCTGTGTGGTAATTTGGGAGTGGCTGCTGGGTATTTGGGAACCGAGCAGCTCTGAGACAGGAAACTTCCACATACAGTTAAGAGACACTATGACCGCCTGCGGGGCGAGAACGCGGAACTTGGACATCTCGCGGGGTGCTGGAACTTGCTGTGCCGGTCTCCTCTCTGGGTCCTGATTCCTAGCCGTGGCCTTCCCTTCTTGCACCGTGTGTCCACGCGTGAGGTTCTGTGGGCGCCCCGATAGCTGCCCCGGTGCAGGAGTCCAGCTGGCCGCTGCGAACTTCTCACTGTTGGCGGGACTGGGTGCTCTCCCACTCCTTTGCGGTCTCTCTGGGCAGGCCCCTTCGTGTTGGCAGTTGGAGGGAGTGAAGACAGAGAATGACCACATCAACCTGAAAGTGGTGGGACAGGATGGCTCAGTGGTGCAGTTCAAGATCAAGAGGCACACACCACTGAGCAAGCTGATGAAGGCGTACTGCGAGAGGCAGGGCTTGTCAATGAGGCAGATTCGATTCCGGTTTGATGGACAACCAATCAATGAAACAGACACCCCAGCCCAGCTGGAGATGGAGGATGAGGACACCATTAACGTATTCCAGCAGCAGACAGGAGGAACGGCTTCCCGAGGGACCGTCTCCACACCCGGTCATTGTCTTGACATCTGCTATTGAATGGTGACCATGCAGCCACACCAATCACAGAAGTGTCAGCAGAAGCCAGAGTCCCTGACTGGTTCTCCTTTTCTGATGTGCTTGGAGCGGACTACAGACATCATGCAGGGATGAAAGTGTTGTGTGGCGCATTGCCTTTAGGAAAAACGAGAGCAAGGTTTTGGGATTTGTTTATGTTTTCATTTCTGCTTCCTCCCATCCCTAAAATATTTTCCCCCAAAACTTGGAGCTGGGTGTGGACTCAGCCTGCCACCTGACTCTGACCCTCAGAACTGTGGTTGCTTTTAGAGTGATTTGCCCTGGTCAAGGAGAGAGCTTGTGGTCCCATTACCCAGTGGGCTTGCCTATGGGATGTTGAGATGGGAGAGAGGGACAGAATTGCACCTATTTGTTGTAGGTATAGAATATTAAAACATTGAAATACTATCAGCTTGAGCTTTGTCAAATGGTAAAGTTAAAGGGAAAAGACCATTGGAAGGAGTCCTTATGTACTGTGACCCAGTTTCTCCTGGCATGTCCCCTTTCTACTTGGCATCTGGTAATGGGTACATGGGCAGGGTTGTAAGGTGGGACCCACTCTCTTTCCTTGTTATAATGTAGAAGAAAGTAACTGCCATGTCTCATTTGGAAACTGAATGTGGCCTCAGATTATTTTCTAGTACTTGGTTCCAATGCATAATTATGGTTTCTGTGTAAGAAGGTAATTGGTTAAGTATCAAGCTTACAGTGATGCTGTGTACGACCTGCTTTAAAGTGTGGTTGCAAAAGAAAGCCCGGGAGAGGTGACCTCATTCTCATGGATTATGCTCTGCGGCTTTCCAGATGTGTATTCAAATGATGCATCAGTGGGTGACTTCAGTCCTGCATTGTGGGGTCTATACCAGTTATATGTGGATTGTCCTGCCTGTCATCCTTGTGTAAGGGTCCATTGCTGCTTGATGGCCATCTCTGCCTTTCATAGTCACCTGACACTGACCTACCATCTCTCGCTTGCTTAAAATCCCGAGGAAAATGTTGTTTTTCCTGTTTTGCTGTGTGGGCTTGGGTGGGATGTCTGTTGGCTCTGTTGTGTTTATCTAGTTTGTACATTATTTTATCGTCCTTTACTACTGTAAACAGTAAATATAGTTTGATATTCTGTCAAAAAAAAAAAGAGACACTATGACCATGGAAACTCCTTTTTGTTGTTGTTATTTGGGTCTTGGTGTTGTGAGACAGGATTTCTCTGTGTAATAGCCCTAGCTATTCCAAATCTCACTTTGTAGGCCAGGTTGGCCTCAAGCTCACAGAGATCCATCTACCTCTGCCTCCCTAGTGCTGGGATTAAAGGTGTGTGCCACCATGCCTAGCTCTTATAAGGAAAACATTTAGTTGGGGTGGTGGCTTATAGTTTCAGATGTAAAGCACATCGCTCTATGATATGTGCCTGTACTGCATGCTATATGGTACTATGCCTGTAGTGCACGTGCCACTACAAGACAGTACACAAACCAGGAACTAACTGGAGACTTAAAAACAAATAGGCAGAGATGCACAGAGAGAGACACGAACACGAGTCATCCTTGATACAAGAATGGCAATGCCCCATTTATTGTACTCAGGGACAGCTTATAAAAGGATCCTTAGCCATGCCCAGCTCTCAGGATCTTTCTTTCTGTAGGTCTCATCAGCCTGCCATAAATGAGCAAGGTCTTGTGCTCAGAGAAGCTGCAGGCTGCAAGTGAGGTCTTGTGATCAGAGCAGCTCCAGGTGAGGTCTTGTGATCAGAGCAGCTGCAGGTAAAGAAATTCAGGGGGCCAGGGATCTATAGCTTCCAACATTCAGAGGTTTAGTCCATCATGGTAGGGAGCATGATGGTGTGCAGACAGTCATGGTGCTGGAGAAGGAGCTGCTACATGTTAATCCACAGGCAACAGAAGTAGACTGATATACTGGGTGTGGCTTGAGCAGATATGAAACTTCAAAACCTGCCTCCCCTGTGATATACTTGCTCCAACAAGGATATACCTACTCCAACAAAGCTGCTACTCCCAGTAGTGCCATTTTCTTTGTGCTTATGGGGGCCAATTACATTCAATCTATTATGCAAACTCACCAAAACCTTGCAGAGGGCTCAGCTTGAAGGCACAACTTTAGGGGAACTGTGGCTCACAGTGTGGAGTGGAACACTGACGCTATGCTTTTTCATATGAACAGCTATCCAGAAGTAGTCTTTGAATGAATGCATTCCTTCTCCATTGATTCAGGATACTCCTTGCAAGGACAGTATTCTTCTGTAAGAAAAAGGTTAACCTTGAGCCCTAAGCCCCACCCCAGTTTATTTATCATTAATACACATTCTTGAATTAAAGTTGAGTTACAAGAAGCGTTAGTATCCACCTAACAAGAGCCTTCTGATTCTCACAACTCTTTCAGGCTACAGAGCAGAGATAACACCCCACCCCCACCCATGCCTGTTCACATCACAAGGTGATGCTTCAGCTCCTTATTGCTACCAGTTATCATCCGTTTTCCTGGGATTCCTTCACTACCTTGGCTATCTTAATTCCCTCAGTAACTTAAAGCACCAGTTCAGATGCATCTAAAGTGGAAGATGCCCCCCAGATTCCTGCCGCCAGTCCCTTTGTGTCATTGGCCATGCGGTTGTTGCCATCGGCAGGTGTGGTTGTCTCCATCGGCAGGGGCGGTTGTTGCCATCGGCAGGTGCAGTTGACTTTCCTTTCCCTTACAGCTGGCCTGGCTTTGTCACTTAATCTAACCAACAGAGTGTGGTAGAAGTGACACTGGGCCACACTAAGCCGATCCCTTATCAGTTTAAGGCAGACACTCTGATTTTGTCTCTCAGGACCAGTGTGCAAGCTAAAATGAAGTCAGGCTGTCTTCTGCAGGTGGACAGGCCCTGAAGTTGTCCACATGGAGAAACAAACTGCCTGAGAGAATGGATACTCAGAGACACCTTCAGCACCAGGGCCCAATTGAAGAGAGAAGCCACACAACAGCTGAACACAGTTGTATGGGAGTTTAGACATCAACAGTACCTAAGGCTCCTTCGGGGGAATGGGTGTAGTGCAATGCTTGCTCTAAGTGCTACGTGCTATGTGGTACGGTTCGTGAGTTGGGCAAGGGCCTGGAGATTGAAACACACACACACACACACACACACACACACACACACACAGAGAGAGAGAGAGAGAGAGAGAGAGAGAGAGAGAGAGAGAGAGAGAGAGAGAGAGAGAGGTCACACCTAGAATGCCCCTTTATTGTGTTCCAGAGCAGCTTATATAGGATCTCTTTGACTAGTGGCCATACCCTAACTCTCAGCTGCAAGCCCACCAGAAACCACTCCCCTGCCATCAGGAACTCCCGCAGCTGCAAAACAAGTGGTTTGCTCAGCGCAGCTTCAAACATAGGAAAACAAGTTGTTTGCTTCGGCAGGCTGGGGGTCACAGGAAATTCAGGGTCTGGGGGTCCACAGTTCCCAACAAAGGCTAACCTACATTGAGGAGAACAGTATAAAAATTTATTCTTGTTTTCAGAGGCAATATTTTGGGGTGCTTTGTCATCCAGCAGTAGATTAAAGACAGTTGGCATAATTGCCTAACTATGGTGGCTGTGTTCTCCCTGCACAGGAAAGCCTGCTACAGCCTTGACATAGTAAATGTGTGATGAAAAATAAGAAGATATTCTGCTTGCTGCTGTAGAATACCTTGAAAAAAAATAAGAGAACTTGGATAATGCTATGCAAATGAAGAGTTCATCTGTTCACTTCCTACTTCGATTGCCATTCTTTCCCCTCTGGCAGTCTGGGTCTCAAAAGAGAAAGGAAGGCTAAGACCAAGGAATCACCACTTAAAAGAAGGGGAGACGTCAGTTCCAATCTTCAAACTTGACAGAACGGCTTCCACAGCTTCGCTCAAGTTTGTCAGAAAGTAATTTTTTACCTAATTTACTTTTGCTGGACACAGACCTTCTCAGTAGCTGGAGGGAAAAAAATTCCTTCCCACATGGGTGGAACTAATATTTCTCCTACAGTCTCCCTCCCCTTCCTGCCTTGGCATATGGTATATGGCAGGCATAGAGGACTTGGGTAGCCTGAGCATGAGCACACAGAAGCATCTTCCCACATTGGCGGGAACTGGCTTGCCATGCATGACCTCTGTTACATGGTCAGTCTGAGCCATGGTGACTGCTATGTATTGGATCCCCCGTTGCTGGATTCCTCTGCAATCGATACAATAAGCCAAATCAGACCAAATTAATAAATTCAGATTTAATAGACAGGGCAATGCAAAGCAGAGCACATCCAGGTGGCCCTCGGGAAGGCAGGGGACAGAACAAGAGGGCACATGTGGCAGATCTATGGGGCGGGTCTTAAAAGTAGGCGTGGTCCCAGGCCTCTCTGAGGGAGGAGTCCTAGAAGGCCAGCTTTCTGAAATGGGGCAGGGTTTGGAGAGAGAGATGGGCGGGGAAGGGAGATTAAGGCAGAGCTTCAACCAGAACATCTGATTTGGGGATCCAGTACTTACCAGTCATCAGACAGACAATCTGGGTTCCTGGAGGTTCTGACACAGCTGAGTATAACAGAACTCGGGGTGGCTTCTCGTCTACACACAGATCAATGGGGTAGAATAAATGAATACCCAGTTTTGATTCCAGTCTTACTAAGTCATTTCTGACAAAGTAGCTGGAGATAAAAATCTTCCCAGAAAAGGAAAGTGGGCAAGTAAAGGTCCCGAGCTACGGCTCTGCCTTGTGTTTCTCTCTCTCCTGTTGAATTGCTCCTCTGCCTCGGTGTTTCTGTATAGGAGAGAGCTGTGTCTTTGGGAAGAGTCCTCAAGGATGACAGCATGTCACAGCGGCATGTCTGTTCTTGGTGCCCTCGCCTCCTCAAGCACACTCCACACATCTCTTTTGTGCCTGTAATTGTAGGTTGTCATGAAATATTAGTGAATTTAATTGCAGCCTAATTACAGCTGTAGAAGTGACACACAGGGAACAACCCTGCTCACCACTGTGCTCGCCCCTCACTGTGGCTTGTGGGTCTGTATCAGCATTTCTGGGCTCAAATGTCCATGTGGGTGCTGTGTGGGAGGAAAAGAAGTTGCTGGATCCTCTTGCCGCATCTGCAGTGAGGATCCGCAGCACACAGACATGGACAGGTTACATCTGGTGGAGACAGGACGGCCTGCACAAACCCTAGAACTTACACTCCCTGTGGTGACGACTGAACCCAGAGCTCAGTCTTGTCAAAGAGAAGAAACCGGGGAAGGGAATGATGGGGGTGGAGGGGCAGGGACAACTCCCTGAGCTGCATTTTTTCAGATCCTACCCTTTGTGTTCTCTGTCCCATTCCCACAGCAGTCCTGCGTGCTATACACTCCCACCCCATGTTACAATGAATTTCTCCACTGTTACCTGCGCTCTGGCCTGACTGGCTCAAGGGAACCTGTGACTTGTAAAGACATGTGACAGAGAGTGCACAAGGCAAGCCTGCACACGGAAATAAGCAAAAAGACCCATTGTTGGAGGAAGGCCGCTTGTTTATTCCTGGCTGCTTAGTCCCAAAATAACCACACAGAAACCATATTATTTAAATCACTGTTTGGCCCATTAGCTCTAGCTTCTTATTGGCTAACTCTTACATCTTAATTTAACGCATCTCCATTAATCTGTGCATCACCACAAGGTCGTGGCCTACCAGCAAACTTTCAGCACATCTGTCTCCAGTGGCAGCTCCATGGCTTCTCCCTGACTCCACCTCCTTTCTCCCAGCATTTCATTTAGTTTTCCCGCATAGCTCTGTTCCCCTATAGCTCTGTTGTAGGCCCAAAGCAGTTCCTTTATTTATCAATGGTAATCACAGCATACAGAGGGAAATCTCACATCAACCCACACTATGCAAATGACCCATAAAGCTCCACCCCTACCCTATGTGACCAAGAAGCTCCTGTCCTTTGTATAATGGCACCTCTAAATTCCTAAACTTTGTCTCTGCTCTGATGTATTTCCTCTGCTCCCACTTCTCTTGCTATCCATGTGTTCTGTCTGGTTCTTTGTTCCGGAACACAAGAACCTGGACATCTCAGGGTGTACCTGGTAAATGCCATAACCCACTGATATAAGTGGGTGAGCTAGCCAGGAAGTCCTAATCAGTTCCTAGTCTCTTAAACATGCTACTCCTTCCAAGGGCCCCTGAGAGGAGCCTTTTCAAACTGCAAACGTAGGTCAGGCAGCATAAGAGCCATTATGACTCCCAAAGACTCCAGTGACAGGATAAGGTAGTCATGAGCTAAGGTTAGACACTAGCTGTACGCATGCTTGTGTACGCGCACACACGCACACACATGCGCACACACGCATACACGCGCACACACACTTCGTGCACTGCCAGTCTCCTGTGGCAGCTGCCCAGGAAGGACCGATAGCCTCGAAAGAACTGGCATGTTTTCTTTCTCTCTCCCCTAAAAGCCTGCGCTCCTCACAACCACTTCCTTCCCTCTCTTTGCCTCCTCCCCTCATTTACTCTAGACAGTGGGCTGGGAAGTAGGGCAGAAAGATCATGTGGGCGCTAACTCTTCAGATGCCAAGGATCTACATCGCAGTCCCAAGACAGTGCAATGCCAAAGGATCCCTAAATCCACTGATATCAGTACCCCAATACCCACGTTTGCTGGTTATTAAATTTTCTGTTGCCTCCACCAGACTCCTGGTGGGAGGAATTTCATTGTTGTGGCTGTCAAATAGAGCACAGTACCTAGCGTGGGCGCCTTGCTTAGTCTGTGTAAGTCAGATGAATGGAGTAAAGCGCTCAGCCAGTGGAGGGCGGAGCTACTGGGTTAGTCAGTCCAGCGTGCTGGGGTTGAACCGCGATAGCTGCCCTTTGAGGCTTTTTATTAAGAAGACCTGGTTCATAGAGCATTGCTTCATCAGAAAGGGAAGAGAAAAACTCTCTGAGTTTAACTTGATGTTAGAGGTCATGAGAATCTTCTGGCATTCGCGGTGAGTGGGCGTTCTGTGCCGTGTTGCTGGTGAAGGCAGGGCTGGTGCAGTGGCTTTGCAAAAAATGGACCAGCGGTCTACAGACACCAGAGGGCAACGCTGCCCGTTCTCAACCTATGTGACCTGAGGGCAGTAGAATTGGGAGGAAAAGGAATGGTCCTCACAAAACCGTTCAAAAGTGGGTAGAAACTTCCTCATAAAATGATAATTAGCCTGAACCCTCCCTACAGCTGTTAGTTTTCCTTCTGAGGGAAAGAGCTAGTTCTAAAGCAGACTGCTTCTCCTTCGTGCCCGGCAGCCTCCTGCACTTAAGTGTGGTGGTTGGGGGAGTGTCTTAGGGTTTCTGTGGCGATGATGGAAAACCATGATGAAAGCCACTTGGGGAGGAAGAGGTTTTTCTGGCTCACCCTTCCACAGCGCTCTCCGCCTTGATGGAAGTCAGGACAGGAACTCAAGCAGGGCAGAAACTTGAACTGGAGGCAGGAGCTAACGCAGAGGCCATGGAGGGATGCTGCTTACCGATTTGCTCTCCATGGTTCACACAGCCTGCTTGTTTTATAGAACCCAGGATGACCAGCCCAGGAATGGCACCACCCAGAGTGGTCTGGACCCTCCACCACAAATCACTCGTTGAGCAAATGCCCTAAAAGATCTGTGGAGGCATTTTCCAGTTGAGATTCTCTCCTCTCTAATGATGTCAGCTCGTGTCAAATCCACATAAAACTAGCCAGCAGAGAGAATATTGCAGTCTTGATGACTTCCCAGACAAAGCTGTAACTATGTCCAAGATTGTCCTTGTGCCTCCACTATCACTGCACTTTCCCCACATGCTCTGAAGCATCTCTGTCCTGTAAACACATTCTGGATCTCCAGACCTGCAGGTGGACCTCCTCCTTTCTCTGCTCACTAGACAAGCTTGACACACGGGTGTGAGGGATTGGATTTAATATTCTAAAAAGTGTTCTTGAGCTGGGCATGTGGCTCAGTGGTAGAGCATTTGTCTAGCAAGCATGGGCCCATGAGCTCAGTTCCTAGTATCACAAGAAAGGAAAAGAGTGTTTTCAAAGAACGAAAATGAGGTGCAGAGGTGGGGAGTGGGGTATGCAATCATGCGTATGTGTTTATATTTGAGCATATGGAAGGACTCAGTGTCTTCATATACAACAAATGAGTCCTAAATCTCTTCTTGCAGGAGCATTGCATGGCTGTGATGTCAGTCTTGATTACATGTTGGAGTCACTTGGAAAGGGTCTGAACCCTGCTGGTGTCTGGGACTTACTCCAGCCTAGGCAATCAGACTCCCCAGCCGCTGCTGGCATCGCAGAACACTCAGGAGTCTGGCATTGGCAGAGGTGGCACAATTTTGAAGGAAGAACTTGTTTTTGTCATATTCTAGTATCTTTTTCATTAAAAAAAAAAAAAGATGGCGATTCCAATCTTAACACCACATGTTTGGCCAGCAGGCATCTGACCAAAGAAGGGGCTCGGTAACATTGGTTCCTTACTGAAGGTGGCCCCCATGCTGGACTGGGCTTCCTCCCAGACCCTGGATTAGGCATAAACCCTACCCAAACACCTGTTTCCAGAGAGATCCTTTATTAAGGATAGAAAGGGAAGAAAAGTTAAAGCGGCTGCTTTCTGGCTCAGGCAGAAAACAGCAGCAAATGACCCTGCAGGTGTCGTTCTAAGACGAGAAAAGGGAGGTCTGTGTTAGAGGGGCTAGGATGCGGTGGTAAAGGAGCTAGGGGAGGAGGGAGAAGGAGAAGAGGACAAGGGAACGGAGGAAGGGCTGTTTTTTCCAGATGGACAAGGGACTGCCTCCGGATAGAGGGGAGACAGATGTGCACACAGGCAAACGGTGGTTTATAAAGGTAAAGATGTCATATTGTGTTAGGATGAGGTGTTTAATTTTAATCGGGCATGTTAATTAGGTGAACCAGACAGGGCTTTTGATTGCTGGACTTTGGCAGTCAGCCTAAGGAGGAGGAAGTGGCCAAATAAGGGAATAGACCTTAGTGACTACTTTTAGGAATGTAATCTACTGGTTTTTAGCAAGGCAGAGGATAGGCAGAAGGGCAAGGCCTGCTAGAGGCACGTGCTCAAGTGGGCTTGTGTCCCTTCACTTCTTCCTAGTCTGTCAGGAATCTAAGGCAGAAATTACACATTAGAAGAACCAGGTACCATGTTCGGCTCTTTCTAAACAACAGCTACTTCTCTTTTTAAAGGAAGAAAACTTCCTTTGACAGTCCTTGAACCACCCAGAACAACTCCTCTCGACTCCAAGTCACCCTCATACCTTACTTAACAACTTTTAATCACTCCAGAGATGGTCAGGATAAAGGGATTGTGTGTGCTTGCACATATGTGCACACACATGAGCACACTGGTATGCACACACATGGATGTGGAGACCAGGGAACAATTCAGAGCCATCCACCTTGTTTAGGAACAGAGTCTCAACACCAGACGGCGGAGGCGGCCGGAAGATGCGTTCCATAGCCGGCAGGGACCGACTGGGACCAGAGCAGCAGGAGAGGACACAGGCCGCAGGCAGCTGGAACCGTCCTGGCAGAAGAAGCAGGCTGCAGGGACCGCACGCAACACCGAGAGCAGATCGCCCCATTACAATTAAATCAAAGAGGTAGGCCTTCGGTTGGGGAGGTCCCTGGCAAAGGAGGAGCCAGGCCCTATTCCTGAAGACCCTTCCGAGGGGTGAGAGGGATCTTGGCCCCCGGCAGGAACCAGGAAACAGAGCAAGGGCATTTTGTAAGAGGAGCCCCTGGCCAGCAGGGAAACCTGAACCAGTTTTAACAGACCC
>NC_022012.1:10017289-10022997 GCF_000317375.1 Microtus ochrogaster | reverse complement strand
ACATGGTAACACCAGAACCCAGTGGTCATACAACGGGAAGACTTGATCATCCTACCCCAGAAGAAGCAGAAGAAAATTATTTTAAACATAACTTTATGACGATGATAGAGGCCTTTAAAGAGGAAATGAAAAATTCCCTTAAAGAAATAGAGGAAAAGACAAAAAAAAATTGGAAGGACTCAATAAATCTCTCAAAGAAACACAAGAAAACCAAGAAAAAGATGATAAAATAGGTGAAGCAAACAGTTCAAGCTTTGAAGACTAAAATAGAGGGAATAAAGAAAACACAAACAGAGAATTCTGGATATGGAAAATCTGAGTAAATGAATGGGAACTACAGAGGCAAGCATAACCAACAGAATACAAGAGATGGAAGAGAAAGGGATACCAGGATAGAGAGAATGACAGAGAGAGAGAGAGGAGAGAGAAGAAGAGGGGGACAGACAGAGTATTGCCTCTTCAGAAGGGGGCTGCTGAAGGAAGCCCCTAGCAGGAAGAGGGAGATTGGGAGTGGGCGGAGCTTGTCTCTTAAAGGGACAGGGTACTGACAGGGAAGGCCAGCATAGTAACAACCCTGTTCTTAACAAATTCCCTACAAATAGACCTGAGAGGGAAGTGTTGCAAGCAACACAGGAGATGAAGATGACGGCAGTCAGAATCTTCACTGACAAGGATCATTACCCAGAAGCCAGAGAAAGATTTCAACTACAGATTTCTGGTAACCCTGGAAACCCGCTTCCGTAGCAAGGGCTACAAGTCCTCCAAGGACAAGTGTGAAGATTAGAAATGTAATTAGAGAAAGGTGAACGGAGGAGCCACCGTGGAAGACATCTGCCCTCACATCTGTGAGCCCTCCTCTGCCAGGTGATGCCCAGGGCAAAATACTGCATCCGGGTCAGCCAAATATCCAGGTCAAGGTTGGCTAGCATTGCCTCCAGGATCCTGCACAGTTATCCTGCCTGATCAAACTTCAGGTACCACCAGTGTTATGCCCAGATCTCGGAGTCCCCCAAACACCAACAAGGAGACCAAATCCTGTATGTAAAAACAAAGAGCCTTTATTCAAGACTCTCTGTGTGTCCAATGCACTGGAGTGATTGAAGAGCCATGAGTTCAGTTGGGGTGAGGTTCTTATAATAGCAGAGGATGGGGTCAGGGATTTCTAAGGTTCAGGACCCCTGATTGGCTGACATTTGTCTAGCGGTACCTGTCAATAGCAAGACAGTGTGTGTTTAGGAAGCGCAGTCCGTACTAAGATGTGAAAGGAAATCTTTCTCAGAACGACAATGTGCTGACGAGTTGCCACTTAGCTTTCTTTTGAGTTAGTCCATCCAAAGGTTACTCGAGTGCTATCATGAAACAAATGTCCTATGGGAAAATTTTCAAAATCTGCCCTGCTGAGCTCTTGAGAAGTTGTGGGCTCCTCTACCCAATGAACACTGAGCAGAAGGGATGTCAAGAGCTAGAAAGGGGTTTCTCATCTCTCTTTCCCTCTTCTCAATGGCAGAAAAGGGTCCAGCAAGAGGTGGGGGCATCAGTGTGCACCTAGCTGTGGGCCCGTGTTAGAAATAGGGCTCAGAAATGAGCCTATGTATTAACATAAACAGAGAGAGAGAGAGAGTTGGGAGTCTCATTTGTTATCATGGCGTGCTTGTCTTACGTGCCCCGGAACCCGTCTTTGTGCGTGTCCAGCCTGAAACACGGTACAGGAAACCAGCAACCAATGACTCCCGTCAGTCTCTGCACTTTCAGTGTGATAGTGAAAATCTGGGTCGCGAATGCTTGCACTCTCCTCCTAAACCTAACAATTAGAACATTAGCTAGAATTTATCACGAGAACACTACATGAGGGAGGCTGGAGGTTAAGAGTGTTTGCTGGGCAAATTCAGAAAGACAGGTGACACACAGACACAGTGCCAGGTTTGATCCTGGCCCCAAAGCACTGTGGTCCCCAACCAGTCACGAAAAGACTACATGTTCTTCGATGATTTCAGGGCATGTGTGTTGTGTTCTCAGTCCCTCTGTTCCATCTCTCTTAACACATTAAGGACCTTAACACAATCTAAGACCCTAGCACCCTACATCACAACAGGGTCCTCCTCCCCCTGACTTGAACAAACTGAACCACTATAGGAGAAGGTTATGGGGGAGTCTCAATATCTGCCTCTCTTTTGGACTTTATGTAATGAAATCATCCACTCAGCCCTGATCAGGCCACCTACTTGTCTAGAGAACTTACACTTGCCTGAAGATTGAATTCTTGTAACGCAGCCGTGATGGTTAGAGGTGTTACCAGCTGTGTCAGGTGTTCTTCAGGTATGAATTTTCATTTCTTCTCCCCTTCACTCTTTCAACCATGGAAATGAGATGGCAAGGTGTGGACTCTGGGGAAGACAACTCTCATAAGACAGCATCCCCGTGTGACCGTGGGAAGGTCTTTCGTCTCTCAGGACTTTACCTCATCTCTAAGTCTGGAATAACCACCCAGAGCCTTCTGGTAAACGTGAGGAGTCTGACTCCAAGGAAACATTCCAGAGATGAGAGCTATACCTCATTAGCACATTCATCAAGCCCTAGATCCCCTCCTTGTAGACAACAACATGTTAGTGGAGGCTCCTTCATTAACTAAAGTATTAAAAGTGTGTGCATGTGTGCTCCCCGATTGCCCAGCTCCAGGAGACTATGAAACCTTGAACTGATAAACTCCTATTTGCCATATAACTGGTTACCAAATGGCCTGGGACACAATAAATGTTCAATACAAATGATAAACAAAATAATGAAGAAACGGGGTTTTGAGTGAGGTTGCTCAAACAATTCACCACAAGTTATTCTTTCTATTTTCTCCACATAGCTCCCTTTCTGTTCTGTGTCAATCCTGGGCTCGCTTGTGGAAACTATCAGATGATAGAAGGAGTGTGTGTGTGTATGTGTGTCTGTGTGTCT
Source organism: Microtus ochrogaster (assembly GCF_000317375.1). Lineage (NCBI taxonomy): Eukaryota > Metazoa > Chordata > Mammalia > Rodentia > Cricetidae > Microtus > Microtus ochrogaster. The sequence goes on along the minus strand of NC_022012.1, from coordinate 10,020,051 downwards.
GTGTGTGTGTGTCTGTGTGTGTCTCTGTGTGTGCACCCCGAGCTGTTCAGAAGACAATTGTCACATCAAACAAAATATGCTTTCCAACTCATCCTACTGAGCTGTACATCTGCCCCTGTGTGGTCATTAATGTTCATTTCTTTTTAAAACTATTTATTTGTATTTGATGTGCATGGGTGTTCTGCCTGAATGTACATTTTTGTGAGGGTGTTGGATCCTCTGGAACAGGAGTTGTGGATAGCTGTGAGCTGTCATGTGGGTGCTGGGACTTGAACCCCTGAAAGAGCAGTCAGTGAGTGACCTTAAATGCTGAGCCATATCTCCACTCCCATGTGTTCATTTTCTTTACTGGTTAGTGCCCCAGGGGTTCAGAAGTGAGCAGGACTTTTCTGCTCGGATGGCTGCTAAGGATTGTTTGTCAGGGGTACACAGGTAACTAGCAAAAGTTACAGCCATCCAGTGTTTTAAATTAGACACAAAATCAGAATAAAAATTTTAAAATGTAACCAACACTGCCACTTGTATTTAATTTTGTAGCATGAGGGGTTTGTTCTTGAGTAGCTAACAGATCTTTCCTTACTTGAACCCCATATCTGTCTAGTGTCCAGTGAAATCCCTGCTTGGATGTTCTGTTATATTACAGTGGGATCCATGTTTCTCCAAAGCTTGAGACTGGATTCAGAGATTTATAAGAGCATCAGGGTCCAACACTTGATGAAAATCTTTATCAGCCAAGACTTCATGCTGAAGTTCTACAGAGATACAGAATAGTTCTTCTTCCATTGGTGTGTTCTGTGAGCGTAACGTGGGGTTTTGCAGTGGCAAAGCTGTGCTGTAGAAACCTGCCTCAGAGTCCCCAGATAAGTAGGTTAAAAAAAAAAGGCTAATTTTAGCCACTTCCGCAGAGGGGTGGGTCAGAATTTCAGAGAGAAGCCCCCCAGGTTAATCTTCCACATACTAAACTGTGAGAATCTCTGGGGTGTTGATTAGAGACATGGGTCTACACTTACATGAAGTCTAGTTTGTATTCTTCCTGACCTCGGGCCAGTGTGTAACCTCCCCAGACCTTAGCATCCCACCCACACATCTGAAAAACTGCTTTCATACATTGAAGATAAAATGAAGCCAGGGATTAGGCATGGACAGCATGATTCTCTCTCTGGCATACCAATCCCAGGGATCTTGTTAAAATGCAAATTTGGAGTCAGTGGATGTGAATCTGGGCCTCAGATGAACTTTTCCTAGTAAGTCTCTGGTAAAGCCAATGCTGCGGTCCTCATCTGCACTTTAGGAGATTACTGGGTCCGTCACAAGACCCTAACGATGGTTTTCTCTTTCATTACTCATCTGGGGAAGATGGATAGAACATGGGTACTGTTTATTTTTAGCTTGTCTTTTTTTAAAAATGCAGATTCTTAGGCTCTTACTTGGAAGACACTGAACGGTACCCCAGGCAGAGCCCAGGAATCTATGTTCGTAAACTGTGTGCCAGGATGGGCACCCAGAGGCCCTGCAGTAATTAGCATGTCACGTGAATATTGTCTGGCAACCAGTGAGAGGCTCCCCAGGGTCTCCCTACTAAAACCTCTTATTTACCATGGTGCCTGTCTACAAGGTTCCTGCCAGAGTCACCATATCAAAAAAGAAGGAAAATTTTGTCCCCAGACCTCAGATTGCTCTGAACCCTCTAGCAATTGCATGGCATCTCCTACACCCCTCTGATCCTTACCACACAATGGAAAAGGAGGTTACAAGGCGCCAACATCAAGCATCTCCAACTCCATTGTTTGACAGCTGTGGGGTCTAGGACATGATATTTGCACTCTGTGCCTCAGATGTCCCGTTTATAACACAGGAAAGTGTCCAGTCTGTTTCCTCACAAACATGCTAGCTCGTAAATTGTCCTGGTGCTTTAGGATCCTAGGTCTCAGCAGAAAAGGAACAAGCCTTCCATTACACATGAAAGAGAGAGATGGGTACAAAGGCAACAAAACAAAGAGCTAAGCAGTGTCCATACTTTTTTGTAAACCTGGCTCATTAAAAACAGTGTCATGGGCTGAAGAGATGGCTCAGTGGTTAAGAGCACTAGCTGCTCTTCCAGAGGTCCTGAGTTCAATTCCCAGCAACCGTATGATAGCAGTTCACAACCATCTATAATGGAGTCTGATGCCAATAGAACAATGATACATAAAATACATAATATTTTTTTAAAAAAAAGTCAATGTCATGCCAGTTGAGGTGGTGCACTATTTAATCCCAGAACTCAGGAGGCAGGTAGATTGCTATGAGTTCAAGGCCATCCTGGTCTTGAAACACAGCCAGTTTCAGGCCGGTCAGAGCTATGGTTAAAATCTGCTTCAAAACAAAAACAGTGGGCTGGAAAGATGGCTCAGCAGTCAAAAACACTGACTGTTCTTCCATAGACCCAGGTTGGATTCCCAGAAGCACATGGTAGCTCACAGTCATCCATAACTCCAGTTCCAGGGAATCAGATATTCTTTTTCGGTCTCTGTGGGCACCAGATATGCATGTGTGGTACACAGACATAAATGCAAGCAAAACACTCACATACATAAAATAAAATAATAAGCTTCTGCGCCAGGAGACCTAGCTTTGGGGTGAGTTTCTGGCCCCGCGGCGCCAGCCTGGGACGGGGAACTCAGAGGTTCCTTGGCCCCCCAGCCTTCTTGGGCAGAACCCTCCCCACTTCGGCCCCACCGCCCTCCTTAGGCACATAACATCAACCAGCCCAGCCTGTCTGG